>NC_049908.1:22553801-22913895 GCF_001411555.2 Juglans regia
TATTTCAATCGAATATATGTGTGTTTAGTTCGAACTTAGTGGTTAGCTTTTAGATTGTACTTATTGTTAGTTCGAACAGAATATTTACTGTTCGAACGAAATGTTTCTATTCAATTCCAACATATTTCTTTAATATAATATGTTTGCACAATTTTATTAATATTTTATTTATATTCATTGTGGCTTTATGATTAACAATGAACTAAAGGGAGCTACTGGACGAAAACGTGGTTGAGAAGCTGGCTAACCTAGTGGAGAAGCTAGTGCTCAGCCGCGGAGACCAATATTGGTCAAGCGGAAGATCATTCTAGATGACTTTCGCAATATTGTGTGGGATGGACAAAGCATATACCCCATCATCACCCACCGAGGATGAGCACGGGTCTGTCAGCAAAGGGGTGTTCCCTATTTGGACATGGTCGGTGAGTTCTATCGTACCATGGGCGAGATGGAGGTTGATGCATATTCCTTCACCTTTACCATTCGGGGAGTGAGTATTGCTATCTCCCCCTCTGTTACTTATGATTTTATTGGTATCTCGTGCGTGATTGGCGCAGACCTGCACCAGCTGCAACGCCTGTGCCAAAGGTAGGGACAATTGGTGAGGGTGATAGAGAGGACGATACTCCAGCAGATGACGGTCTCACAGAGGATAAGGTTCGTCAGATGATGCTGGACTCTTTGGCTCCTCCATATGATGGCAGCATGTACTTTCCCGCCAAGATTTTTGTTTGAACAGAGACTAAACCATTCGAACAGATGTTAACTCGCTGTTCGAATATATTTTTGGTTGTTCGAACATATTTATAATTTTGAAACAATATATTTTGTCACAAAAGATGTAATTCGAATGGATATTTATCCATTCCAACGCCTTGAGAACGTCATCCATGTTTTGAGATGAAATTTAAATTTCATCCCAAATTAGTATTTTTAGGGATGAAATTAAATTCGTCCCTAATACATTTTGTCTCTAAAAGTAAAATTTGTTGTAGTGTGAACCCTCATGTCATGAGAACAACCATGCATCATTATTATTCTTTGGTTGAAAATACTATGTACGTAAGCCAAATCAACTGCCAAAACCATGAATTATTACCATAATTATTTTATGGTTCACGTGCTTGTCACATGTCTATATAATTAATATATTTGTACATACTATAAATATTAGTGTTTGAATTTTACACTTAATCACATCACACAATGCGAAGTGGGGCTAATCGACATCCATTTTCGTGGAAGGTTCACCATGCCAAAAAGTCAAAAGAAAGACTCAAAAGTAGTCCTCCACAATCGTTTAATCTTATACGATGCATGGCGTGTAATCTGGTTTGAAAAAAGTGATCGCGTATTTCGCATCCAATTTCCTGAAAATAAGTAGGTGTGTGTAATTTCCTGATCACCCTTGTCGCACGTCCTTTCCGTTTCTTCTTTTTAATACTCGGTTATTTCATGTTAAGGCAGTAGCATCACCAGCTGTACTGCGTCCACTCCATTCATATAAAGAGTCTATGTGTAGGAGAAAATATTTCAGAAGAGTCATCTGTAAACATCTTTGTTATATTGTTATAACTGAAAGGATGCTCTGACATGCAATATTTCTGGAAATTCTGTGTAATCGACTGTGTACTGAGAAAACAAAGAAAAAACAGAGTACTCTTTATTCATTGCCTTTTCTTTTCTTTTCTTTTTTGGTATTTTTTAATGAGTAAATTTTCAAATAAAATTTTTTATTTTTTGCTTGCTTGATTTGCTATCTGAGAAAGAAATTAAGTTCTTCCATCATGCTCATCTCAAATTCTTCTTACATACTCTTAGTAAAAACTTGACACATATTTTTATTAGTAGTATCAAATATTATATCAACCACATAAATCTTTATCAAAAGACTATCATCATTTTTGTGTTTAATGAAAATAGTTGCGTCGATTTTTCCTTTTGAAAAAACCTTTTTCAATCAATAAACCACGAGTCTTTCATACCAAGCTTTAGGAGCAGCTTGTTCGACCAGTCTGTTACTAGATCTGCGCTTGCCTATTAAAGCTTAACCAGGAAGGTAGATTTTTGTTTTCGGGTGGCCAAAGGATCGACCAGCACTCCTCCAAAAGAGGGATAAGGTAACATTTTAGGTCTATGTTTCCGTTTTTGCCTCACGATGAGATTAGTTGTTGATAGAGTTCCGTTTAGTGTACTTGACTTTGCTAATAGAAACTAGTTGATTTTGTCCTTGCAGGTTACGCTAATTGGAGATATCGTGTCAGGTCCAACACAAAGTGCACAAGGTTCAGTCATTAACATGTTATATTGTCGTACTAAATATCTTGTTGAACTCAAAACAGTAGGGATTAAACTTTTCTTTCAAGAGAAATATGCACATGCCGGCCACTACCTAAAGGCTATCAAGAGAACGAGATGAGAGCATTTGATCCAATTCTCCATAAAAATTTTTATAATTTAATTTAAAAAGTACATTTTCTAACAATTTTTCTTAAATTTTATTCATCTTTCAAAAACTTCATACATCTCATTTCCTATCATTTTTCTATTCTATCAAAATAATATTTCTATATTCTTTCTTTATTAATTTTTTCTTTCACTTCCATTTACAAACTTAACTACTCAATATGTTTTCTTATATTTTGAACTATTGAATATTTCAAACGAAAATTTAATTTTTTTGTGTGGATATGATAATATTTTTAAAATTAATATTTTTATATTTTCGTAATTAATTAATTTTTTAAAAATTATTACTTAAAATTATAATAAATATGAGTATGACAGAAAGTGTAAATGATTGGAAGAATAACTTATTTTATTTATTATAATAAAATATTGATAAAATATGGTTGAGAGGATGAATAATGATTTCTTATATACGAGGAACCACTATTCATCTCCTAAACCTTTTTCATAAAATAGGGATTCGGACATAGGAATATTTTAATCAAAACCATAAAATAAATCTCAAATTATAGAGAAAGTGGTGCTTGGGGACACGGGATGTAAAAACTTGAGAGATTAGAAAAGAAAGGTTATTTCATAGTATTACCTTATTCTTAATTACACAGTGCGAAGTGGGGCGAATCGACATCATCTCTATGCATATCCAAACATTTCTTGGATGCTTCACAATGCCTAAATGTCAAAAGAAAGACTCAAAAGTACTCCTCCACAATCTTTTAATCTATTCTTTATTGCAAACTGCGGAGTGGGCCGTGTAATCTGGGTTGAAAGAATGTGTGAAACACTCTGTTCCCGGAGGTCCGGAGAGTTAACTCTTAATACCTCAAATCAACTTAAATAGTACAACTATAAAGTCCGGAGAATCCAATAAAATATTGATCAATTTAATCAATCCAAATATCTAAATTCCTCCATGGGGACGATAAACAAAAACTCAATAACATAAATTAAAAATTCTCTAAAACTCGAAATTATCCTTAACTCATCAAATCAAAATATCTGAAACATAAATTTGGTTTACTAACTACGACTCTCAAATAAGCACTTGTACCCTCGGCACTTATTCCACTCTGATCATCACACCTGCTAAAACTTTCTACTCTTGTTCCCCAGCTGAATTATAAAAAATATCTGAAAAATATATGGAGATAAGGGGTGACTTATCAACAACTCAGTAAGCAGATGACATATACTAGTGTGTAAACATGAGCATTTACAGAAAACAGAATGCAGAACAAAATATTTTCTTTTAGAATGCAGAAACATAATAATGTTTTCAAAATGTAGCGTCATAACATGTCATCAAAATATCAGAGCGAAAGATCGAAAATATTCATAATAAAAAATCCTTTTGGCATAGCATAAACTGAAACATCACATCTTATCTTATCAAATCAGAACAAATACCATGTTTAACTCCCGTGGTAGGGTTGTGCAAACTCTGGTAGCTAACCGAGCAGAAACAGAATATGAATCTTCCCCTTATTCATTCTCAGAGCCCCGAGTGTGCACATAGGAAAGACCACGCAGAAAACCACTTTGTTTCCAAAGTGGGTGCATCAGAAACAGAAAAGTTGGTACCAACCCGAACAGAGGCCACAATTTTACACCCGTGGTGAGGTCAGAACGGAACAGAAACAGAAACAGAATGTTATGCCAGAGGTTTTCAGAAATCACATCAGATCATATCAGAGTACAGAAAATCTTCAGAACAGAACAAAAATCATATCACAAAATAATTTATGCATAAATTTCATATTCGCTCTATTTTTCAAAGTTCAGAAATAGAATGTCAGAAATAAGCTCATGTCTACACCAGTCATGACAGAAAATAATTTCTTCTTAAACAGAATCTCATGAGTAATGCAGAACAAATAACTGAGGCAGTTCAAATTTCTTTTCAACATCAAATATGTCTATTTTTCAAAAATAACCTCAGCTCATTTTATTTTAAATGCAAAGTCTAGCATAGGAACCCCGCTTACCTGGACTTCTTAGCTTTTTTCGAAAATTCCTCAAAAGCGTTGGATAATAATTAATCGTCACCTATAAAATAATCACGTACTTCTCATAAATTTTCAATTAATCACGTATCTCAATATTTAAGCCTAAAATGCTAAAATAACCTATTTTAATTCCTCAAAAACCTAAATTCTCAGTATTCCTAATATACCAACATCACTTTCTAACTCATCAAAATCCAACATAATAACTCCGACTAAAACATTAAATTCCAATTTATTTATAAATTATAAAACTAAAAAAATAGCGTAACTATATCGAAAACATTATAAGTAGATGATCATACTTTTGTTTAAATCAAAAAAAATATTCTTTTAAAAAGGATTTAAAATAAGATTTTGCATTTACCAATTACTCCAAGAATTTATCAATATTTTCATAAAAAAAAATATTTTGTTATGAAAACACATGCAGTTCACGTATATAAACTCACAAAGTTAAACACCCGAACAATAAATCTAGAGTTATGCTTTAAGGGGTAAAAATGTAATAATACATCCTATAGTTCACGTAACGTACAGGTACATATATATATATACACGCCGGAAAAGAAAACTCCACACAGTGCAGCTGAAGCACTTACGGAGAGGTGAGGGCACGACGGCGTGGAGCTGGTGGTTGGCTACGGCGAAAGGGGGGGTGGCACCTGGTCACTGGCTGCGAGAGCAAGAGAGGGAGACGAGTGAGAGAGGCACACGGTGAGGGAAAAGTGAGGTAGATACCGAGAGAACGGAGACACCAACCCGAAATGGCGTGAGTTTACCGGGGAAACAGAGGCAGCGTGCGGCGGACAGGGGTGATGAGACGTCCTCCCTGGCAGTTTCTGAGGGGGCACAGCGCGGAGGAGCTTTCGGTGGAGGGTGTTTTCAGCGGCTCAGGGTGGCTGGAAAAATGCTCTGTTTTTCGGACTCAAAACAGAGGAGTTTCGACTCACTCTATAGATGGTTGTTTCTCAGCACTCTGGTGGTGGTGCAGGTCGAGTATGGCGGCGAAGCTGGACTCCAGTGATGGCCAAGAGAAGGTGATGCACGGCGAGGTGGAGTTGTGATCCGTGGAGATGCAAAGCATGCACGGTTGCGTCGATTTCGTTTGGATTCTGGTCGGTGCACGGTGGAGATGGTTAGCTGATCAGAGGCTTACGAGGGTGCACTGGTGGCGGTAAAAGGGACGACGGAGGGCTAGCTTATGTGGGGTGACTCTCGGTATGGGAGTGCATGCAACCGAGGGAAAGGAGGCCGGGCTTGCGATTCCAAGGTGGTGCGGCGGCTAGAGTCTGGGCAGTTTCTAATAAGATGGGAAAAACCTATGAATGTCTATATATATAAGAGGTGAAACCCTAGAGAGCCGAGAGAGAGGGACGCGAGCGCGGATGAAAGTGGGTTGAGCGAGAGCATGCACGACGTGCACGAGAAAGACCAACTTACGGAAAAAAAAAAAAAATAAAGACCGAAAGAGAAACAAAAAAAAAATCACTACTCAAGTCGGTAAAATAAAAACTTAAAACATCAAGCTCCAATAAATAAATAAATAAAAATCTAAAATCCAACTATACCCATTTTGGATCCGGGTGTTACAATGTGATCGTGTACTATTTCCCTTCCAATTTCTGAATAAATAAGTAGGCGTGTATAAAACGATGCATGAACAGCATCGTAGGCCTATTGTCGAATTACGTAAATCTTGGTGTCCATTTCTTTTTACTTTTCCTGTACTTATTTTCCATTCACCGCCATGGATGTACGAACCGCTACCGTACAGCTACACCGGAACACGACATCAATAGTGGTGTCATCTATGGGATCTCTGTTGTTCCATAACTAGTGTATCCTTCATATGCCGGCAGCAACATGCTCTTAGAGCTCACAATGTGAAGAAGAACGAACTGAAGTGATGGAAGGAAGAGCTGATGAACAGTCTGTGATAACACAAAAGGAGAACGCAATGAAGGTGGAAGAAGGATGACTTTCCAGTGTACTGAATAAATTCCAAATGATGAAGGAAGCATCCTCCAAATAAGTACTCCATGCTTCATTACTTTTATTTTTTATTAAACTAATTTAAAGATCTGGTGAGTAAACTTTGCGTTGCTTAGATAACACAGCACTTGCAGTCCGAGTGACCGGGCCACTTACTTTCCAGGCTTGGGGATATGGTTTATGCATAGGCATATGCACATGTGGACAATAATTGAACGGCTAGACAAGTAGTGCCCACCAGTGCACTATGTTGTGCATATCACATACGGTATTGTGCACTTGAGTGCACAGTACCACGTATGTACAAGCCATGCATGGCACGTACAATGTCATGCATATACGTACCATGCATGCAGACTCAACAAGTGCACGTCTTGTGCACCCAAGCGGCACTCCAACTCTACTATGTGTGGCCAACAGCCGCAGGCGGGAACACAGGGCCACCGTACCGGCCGCTGAAATTTTCTGCCATGGATGGGTGGTCATTGGAACCAAAGGCCATGCAAGGCGGGCCACCGCGAGATACCACCCCACAAAGACTGAAAGGCTCACGGCTAGCACCACCTAGGCCGCCGGAAGTTTTTGCCTCCGATCGGCTCACCCTTGTCACCAGGGCCAAGTGGGGTCCTCCATACAGAACACGTCCGCATGCAAGTCCACTGGGCACTGTGCGAGTGCACGAGGCACAACCTCCCATGTGCCCAGAGCTCGTGGCGCCAGGCCATGAGCCCAGTCATCCACAAGTAGTCACCACCTGGACTGCCAGCGGTCTTTGGCTCTAGAGCCACAGCCCCCACCAGGGGGTTCGTGAACAGTGTGTCAAATGCGCACCACGTCGTGCTCACGTAGACCAGGCTAAAACCCTATCGTGACGCAACGGGAGTATGGGCCAGCGCCCACCATGTGGCTTGCTGGCCCCATCTTTCTCTGTCAGAGCATCACCTCATCCCTGGGAAGTCGCCCCTTCGAAAAAACATAACCACCTTCTCGCACCCCGGCTCCGGCATGGGTGTAGGGGAGGTTTTAGACATAGGACTCCGGCCCCACACCTTGGGGCCAATTTTCCCCGTTTGCCCACCGCCCTCCCACAGAAAAAAAGCCGACAAATCCAAAACCAAAATCGGAAAAACAATTGAAAAACATCAAAAAAATTCAAAACAAACTGAAAACAACAACAAACCCACAAATCCAGCATCCAATAGTTACAAAGACATAACAATAATATACTTAAAATAATGGCAACTACTATGGCAAGACCACGACCAGGTTGTGGGTCTGAGCATAGAACCATGACCACAAATGGTCATGGCCTCTAACCCACGGCCACATTGTTGCCAGTGGTTGGTGACACCATGTTGGTGTCTCATAGTCACAACTTAGTGAGTCACAAGTCAACCGAGCATTTCAAGAAGAAAAAATGGAGAGAAGAAGAGGACAAGAAGAAGAGGAGGAGAGGATACTTAAGCCTCGTTTGGTCATACAGATGAGATAAGGTAAAATGAAAGTCGAAAGTTGAATAAAATATTATTAGAATAAAATTTTGTTTTGGGAATTGAAATAGTTGAATTGTTTATTGTATTTTGTGTGTCAGTTTGAAAAAGTTGTAGTGATTAGATGAGATGAGATGTGATAGTTTGTGTAACCAAACGTGTTTTGTTTCAATTTATAGTACTCAACTAAATTTCAAAACAACGTCGTTTTAATAATGAAAGTAGTTTTAATATATATATATATATATATATATATATGTAACAGGTAGATGATTGGGGCCTAATAAGAACAAGCCAGGGCCTAATGATGCGAGCTATAGTCCAGGCTGGACCCTGTCCCCGCTTGTTTGTTTGGGTGTAGGCGAGGGTGCCCACTGCACACTGATGCTTGGAATGCTCGACAGCCTAAGCGAGATGCAACTAGTGGGGTATGGGTGGACGGGTGGCAGGACCTCGCTGCCCATCCCTACTATGCTTCAAGTAGGCTAGACTCTGGCCGCTGTACCATGCGCAAGGCATGAGAAACGCTACCGTGCAGAGTGGTGCTTGGTGCAATGAGCACCGATATCGCAGTAATCAGAATGGCACAGCAAGCTCGCGCCATCCATGACACTGTCAAATGAGCGGCATTTCCTTTAGTGGCTGCTGCACTATAGCGATGGCCTAAAATTTTTATTTCTCTATGATGAACAATTTTGTAACCGATGTAGGAGGAGGATGAGTGGTTGCAAATTTTTGGTTAAACGGGTTAGGGTTGGAAACTGGTATGGGCATATTTTTTAAATAGGTTTTTTTTTTTTTTTTTGTAAACCCGACCATAATTTTTCTAAATCTAACTCTGTAAAAAATAAAAAATAAATAAAAATAAAATAAAATAAAAAATAAAAAAAAACTTGTATTTGGCTGTGAGCCTAGCAGACATAGGCCTGCTCTATAGCTTGGCGCCTGGGATGGCGCTGCCGAATCGAGCAGGGTACAAGCGAAGTTTTTTTTTTTCAAGAAAAGGCTTGATCCTGATTTAAACCCTAGACCATAGAGACCAATGCAATGACCTTATCTCTTGGACCACAGCTCAAAGCTACTGTAGTTGATGGATTTTTGCATTGCTTATTCATTAAATGGTTATGCCACATATATCTTTTAAAGAAATATTTTTTTTATATGATTATGGTTGGTGAATATATGCATGTCATAATATTAGGAGGTCATTTTTACATATTTGTTAGGCATTTTATTTTATGTTATAATTATCTAGATTATTACTTTTTCATGCATATATAATAAATATTTGGATGAAATATGATATTTTTGTAGGAGTATTGTGATTACGTGTAATACATGTATGAGCTCATTTTATCACTAGGCTAATTTTAGGAATTAGTCTTCAAATTGTTTTTAGGAATTGATAAAATAGAGTTTCAAGAAGCTAATTAAGCATGTACTGTCCATGCTTTTGATTGGCCCAAATGGATTTCTTCAATCTAGAAAGGAATAATTCTTGCTTGTGACTAGCCAGATAGACTACTTTTATCCCAATGAGAATATGGTTGAGATTGATGATTTGGAATTAATCTCCTAAAAAATATAAACTAGTGCAAAAATTAAGTTAAAAATTAAAAATAAAGCACTGTGGCACGAGATAATTAGGAAGTATAATGACTTTTCGATCTTGCGAAGCATATTAATTATTTTTGTTCTAACTTAGATCGGCATGAAAAATTTCTTAAATATGTGTGCAATTAAATACGCGTAGAATAATTGTTTGATCTTTAAATTCGAAGTTGTGTTTATCTTCTAAATGTAAGTAGCTGCAATATCACGAGTAGTCGCAATCTATATAATTTCTTAGAAACAAGTTGGCCAATAAAGCTATGGAAACCACGTCCTTACACCACAGATGAGAAAAAGGGGAATGCCTCATGAATGAGAGATTCCAATTCATTCAACTATCAAGAGGCGTACATATTGGACAGCACGACTGCCACTACCTTGGAATCATCTGGAATAACTTAGAATAGCCTTGAAACATGACCTATTGGCACGTTTGTAAATATCTTGGTTTGTTTGTAATACTCTGGCAGCTGTTGTAACAGACTCTGCTGCAAATGGTAGTGCACTGCAGAGCACACCACATGCTTGTACAAATGTCAGAATCAATTAGGATTCCCTTTTGCACATATATATACGAAATGTATACAGCCATTACAATTAATGAGAATTGAGATTATTCCTTCATCTTCAAATTCTTACAGTATCGTCTATGCTTAATTACACAGTACGAAGTGGGGCTAATCGACATCCATTTTCTTGGATGCTTCACCATGCCAAAAAGTCAAAAGAAAGACTCAAAAGTAGTCCTCCACAATCGTTTAATCCATACGATGCATGGCGTGTAATCTGGTTTGAAAAAATGTGATCGCGTATTTCGCATCCAATTTCCTCCACATTGTAGAAAGCAAAGTGTCGACAAAGCACCACCAATAATAATTTTGCCTCGTCTCTCACAGTTTTCACAATTGACTCCGTCAACTCATGCAATTCTATTTCTTTGTGAACATTTATTGAACGAGGGCTTATGTTTACTAGTCCTCCTCTACCTACATCATTTAGTTACCCCTTTATCTGCATTATTACATATATATATATATATATATATATATATATATATATATATACGTGTTTGTCTGCATACAGCTGTGGAAACCACGCCCTCTCTCCTAATCCTAGTCCTATCTTTCTCTGATCTCTGGCTCACTCTGTTGATGGGAAGAGGAATGGCCTTCCCTGTTGGACTCAGGGTCCTTATAACTACCATTCTGGTTCTTATAATGGAATCTCATGCATTAGCTATTATTTACTCCTCACATTCCATATTTATAATTTTTTCATAAAATGTAGATGTATTTTTTATAGGACGTAAGGGATTTTTTATAAGGTGTAGGATGGTAAATAGTGATTGATAAGAAGAGTTTTTCCAAACCTTCAATAGTTTTTTTTTTTTTCCTTTTATTTTCAAGAAAAGGCTGCATCCTGATTTAAATCCTAGACCATAGATACCAATGCAATGATTTTATAACTAGGCTAATTTCAGGAATGTCTTCAATTTTTTTCTGTCCATGCGTTTGATTGGCCCAATGGTTTTCTTCAATCTAGGAAGGAATTGTTCTTGCATGTGACTAGCTCAATATACTACTTTTATTCTAATGAGAATATGGTTAAGATTGATTTGGAATTAATCTCCTATATTGTGGCACAAAAATTAAGTTAAAAATTAATAATTAAACACTGTGGCACAAATGATGATTAGGAAGTGTAGTGAATTTTCAAAATTGCGAAACATATTAATTATTTTTGTTCTAACTTAGATCGGCGTGACAAATTTCTTAAATATGTGTGCAATTAAATAAGCGTAGAATAATAACTTTGAGATAAACGAGAAGAAAGCATAGTATGAACATATAATCTATTCCGTTATTTTTTTCAAAAGATTTTCTACCAACTAAACTATGAAAATTGGGCTTCAAAGCAAACGTGCAAGATTGATTGTGTTTAATTGTTGCTGTAAAGATATAATTAGGTGACTCTAAAGCTGTATTTTGAGTTTGAAATTATTTTATTCAAAGAGAATAGTTTTCTCACTTATATATGTCATCGATCTCCCTACGCGAAGAGATAATTTTAATTGTAATTAGAAATTTCTGAGTCATTCCATCAAAATGTTTGGACAGAGAGCCATTCCAACAAAATTACATTTCAGGATGGGATTTTCCAATCCAATAAATTATATTTCAACTGATCCCTAAAATCATTTTTTTCGTCCCCATTTTAAAATATCTTCTGATGGAATAACTTCATTGGACCTTTATCTTCTACATGTAAGTGGCTGCAATATCACGAGTAGTCGCACTCTATATAATTTCTTAGCAAATAAGTTGGCCAACAAAGCTATGGAAACCACGCCCTCTCTCCTTATCCTAGCTCTATCTTTCTCTGATCTCTAGCTCTCTGTGTTGTTGGGTCGAAGAGGAATGGCTTTCCCTGTTGAACTCAGGGTCCTTATAAGTATTGTTCTGGTCTTAATCCTTGTTCCTCCAGCTTCTAGTCTTAAGAATAATCATCACTACTGTCCTCCTTCTTCTTGTGGCAATATCCCCAACATCAGCTATCCGTTTCGACTAAAAGACGATCCACCAAACTGCGGAGACCAAAGGTATGAGCTCTCATGTGATGATAACAACCACACGTTGTTATCTTTATATGATGGTAGTAAATACTATGTAAGCCAAATCAATTACAACAACTACACAATCCGAATTGTAGACGCAGGTATTCAGGAGGATAATTACTCCTTCATCCCTCGTTATTTTCTAAACAGTTATAGTTTCAGTATTTCGAGTTTGCCGGATTGGGATCAATATCTAGAATATGGGAGTGGTGATCACTTTTTCGAATCACGAACACTATCAGAAGTTGTGGCTATTGTGAATTGTGGAAAGCCAGTGAGTTGGGCTTCCTCTTTGATCCATTGGGACACGACTTCTACGAATTGTTCTAATATCAACAAGGGATATGGGTCTTCTTCCCACTCCTCTTTATCTCAGTATTCCAAACGGTACATATATCTGATTGTTGGCTATGGAGCGAATGTGATGGATGTGGAGGAGTCGTGCACGATAGAGCAAATCTCTCTGACATCGAGGCCAGGACTAATTTATGATGATCCTAATATTTCCTGTACAGACATCCGCAATGTATTCTCATATGGTTTTGAGATTTCATGGTACCGGATTTATTGTGGAAGATGTGGCATATATGATAATTGCTACCTCGATGACCATAATCAAGTTTCTTGCGACCGATGGGGTGAGTAATTAATAAATTTGAGATCAGAATTCGAATGAGATATTTATTATATATATGCTGATCGATATATCTCGTCATTTATTTGTTGTTCCAACTTGATTGAATTCTTGATTTCCCACTCCAACTGATCATACATTTATTGTATTTTCCTATTCTAATTAGCACTACCCGACACAATACCCATTTAAAGGGTATAAATAGGGGCTATTTTTGCAGCATTATAATGACCTAATTTTTAATTAAAGATTCCAGACACTAATGTGATCCCATTTTTTCCTTTTTTTTTTTTGTTTTTTTTTTGTCAAAACATGCAGCAAATATACCTACTTGGGTGATTTTCTTTCTAGTACAGGTCTATAATGCAGGTGAGTTTTCAATCCCCATATATAAGATGTTTTTTTTTTTTTTTTTGAGGATGAACATCATTATTATATTTATTAATAAAACTCCATCAAAGGAGGGAAAGAACACAAGATGGACAATCCTCCATCTCAACATTGGCTTCTCTTCTAAATCATTGATCAAATTGTAAAAGCATATTTTTCACATCTGTAATAGCCAACACCCATAGCATGCAACGTACTAATTATAAATCCTTAAAACAAGCTGCTGTCAAAGAACTTTCTTGAATTTTCTTTGAATGAAAACACCACAGATCCTTTGCTGCTATACACTCCCAAAGAACACGTATTAATGTACTTTCTTCTTCTTCTACTAAGTACAGTGGACAGTTTGGTTACTCTATTATTTTTCTTTTAAAGAGATTTAAATTAGTGGATAAGGCCTCTAAGCAAGCTCTCCATAGGAAAACTTTTGCTGCATTTGGAATTGTTAATTTCCAGATTTTGTTCCAAACACCAAATTACAGCTTCCTTGCAATTTGAAATAATATGCACTTTTTACAGCAAAATTAGTACCACTTGTTGATGAACACCACCATATTATCTTATCTCGACAATTTGAAAGACAAATACGTAGGTATTCTTAGCAGCTTCATCAAAGCTGGGAAATTTTTCTTCAATTAAATAATAGCAGCCATTGATTCTTCTTCATTCAATAATATCTCCATAAGATGTTAAATGTATATTACAAGGTACGTATATATTAAGAAATTAGCTTCAATGAAAACTTGAAAACTAATACTTGTGAAAACACCACTTGTCCCAAAAGCTTAAGCTGATGGGAAGAGGTAGATTTTATCATTTTATATCTTAACACTCCCCCTCACTTGTGGGCCAGACTTCTTCTCAATGAGTAGGCCCAATAAGTGGAATATTTAATTAAATGGGGTAGAGTGTAGAGTCGGGGTTCGAATTCAGGACCTCTTCTCTGATACCATGTGAAAACACCACTTGTCCCAAAAGCTTAAGCTGATGGGAAGAGGTAGATTTTATCATTTTATATCTTAACAATACTATCTACGTATATTCCAGTGTTTTACAAAAGTGATTTTATGAGTCTACATGATGAACTAGTTATTATATTTGTTGGCAACATAAATGGATAGATTTGTTTATACAATTTTGTTTAAATCACTTTCTATATAATTAATTAACTGATCACTTACCTTAATTTCTTTTCTCCATGTGCTGCAGTTTATTATACTGGATTGTTATCGCTCATCGGTAAAATCCCCTTACACTGGATTGTTTCCCCTCTTCATTGAAAATTTGAAAATTAACTGTTGGTAGTATACAACTAGTTATTATATTTAATTGGACTCATCAGATTATTTAAATCACGTTGTATATAAATTAATTGACCGCTTACCTTTATTTCTTTTCTGCATCTGGCGCAGCTTACTGTTCTGGATCCTCAGGGAACATCGGTAAGAATTTGTATCTCTTTGTCTTCTTTCATCATTTAACGAATCATTCCTTAAGCAATAAAACATGAAAATAGTTTAAACTTTGCAGATAAGATCAGATATATATTAATTACATACAAACGCATATGTGTATATATATTTATATATATATATATATATACACAGTCACACATACACGATATACAAAAAATTATTCGTACAGATATAGGATGTGCAATCCCCACACAATATTCTTAGAAAAAAAGTTGGCCCCACCTCTAAAAAGTGACTTTCTCATGGCATGCCCAGGTTCTTTTTAAATGGACTGCCCTGAAACTTGCACTTCTTAAACTTGTATCTAGCATTACTTATATATAAGTACATATTATATATATTTGTAATATTTATTTATTTATATAAGGGTTGATGTGTTATATATTTATATATATATATATATCTCCAATCCAGCTAACATATCATATCTTAAGTAGTGTCTTTTCACTTCGATGAAATTCTATGAAGTTACTTAAAACAAGTTATAACTGATACTGTGATTGAGGATAATAAGATATAATATGAGAAGTTGAATTTCAAACAAATTAAATAAATACTAACATGAAAAGCTTTAAAAGACCCATACCCAAGGGTGAACCTTTCTGTTAACTCCAAAACCCGAACTTTCTATCGCATGACCTAATGACCCAACTTCCACACTGGTGCAATAGTAGGTCAAACCTCCTTATAAAAAATCCATTTTTCACAATTTGGCAATAACGCATCCAACCAACCAGGTTTCAAAACCATGTTTTTATACCAATTGACTCACAAGTACTCCAAAATTGCTCATCTTCATGCCTACCCGCTTACTTCCATCTCCAAGTCAACAACCAGATTCTATCCAGCCTCATTGAAACATTACAACAAACAAACCATTAATCCACTGAGCAATGCAATTCAAACTCCAAAAAATTCCTAAAATTGTCTCGTCACTACACAAAACATGTTAGCCACAGTCTTAACATATAAAGAAAAAGAGTTTCTTACCGACCTTGCAGAAGTGGTCTACTGGATATGGTGACGGGGAAGTGCAACAAAAATGGAGTGGTGGGGAGCAATTGAGCGTGTGGTGCAGGGGCCTCCACTTGTCAGAACGAAAATATGGTGGCAACTTGGTTGTGGTGCAAGGCTTGGGTCGTGGCGGTGATGGTGATGGGTTGCAACACAAAGCAGGGAGATGAGAGTGGTACAGACATAGATAGAGAGAGGCCAACTAAAACAGAAAGGGAGTCGAATTGAGAGTGTGTAACATAGGCGAAATCGAGAGAGAGAGAGAGAGAGAGAGATATGAGAAGGGGTCGAGGGGCTTACTAGCAGCGTGCTTGTGGTAAGGAGGAACACTAGTAGTAGCAAGACAGTGAGCGAAGCAACATGGGACTGAGGCGTGAGGCAAAGAGTGGCGTTTAAGGTGTAAGCAGCTTGACTCTGGTGGTGTGTGGTGGGGGTGGTTGCTGCAACACTACAACACAACAAAGAGAGAGGCGGGAGATGGTTGGAAAGCAAGATCAAGAGAGTGGGTGCATGAGAGTTGCAAATGGAGAGAGAGAGAGAAAAGAGAGATACAAGGATGAATAGAAACTTACCAACATGATGAGCGGCAACTAGCAACAACAAAGGATTGTTGCAGCACGACCTATGGAGCAAGGCCTTGGTAGCGGCAGTGCATGACGGGCTGCGATACAAGGGGGAGAAGAGAGAATGAAGTGAGAGAAATGGGGGAGAGAGAGAGAGAGAGATAAGAGATTGAGAGGGAATCAAACTAAGAGACATAGATGTTAGGGTTGGGAGAGAGGAAAGGCATTTGTAGTGGGCATTGGAACTTGTGACAGCGAGTGGGGGTGCATGTTTGACCAAAAGAGAGTGCTTTTTGCACCAAAAAAACGACCATAGTTCAAGGAATCAATTTGTGGTAGTGGTTTGTGCAAATACAATGATTATACAAGTCTTACAGTGCATGAGAGTAAACCGATGTATGTGATTGATGATGAGAGAGAGGGCATCAATATATTAATTTCTTAGAAAGTCTCTAGAGGACATATAGTTAATGGAAAAGAATATCAAATAACACATTACGTATGAGACTTTCTAGGCACTAGGAAATCAGTGGCTTTGATGCCCTGATAAACAAATTAGAAGGGAATTAAGACAAAGAACAACTTGTATTTATTTGTATCTAAATGTATAGTAGAATGCCATATATAAGTGAACAAGTTTAGAGGAATAATGAAAATTCAATAAATACAAAATAAGTCAAAGATAATATTTAATATATGTTAACTATAATAAGCTAAATATGGTATAAAGAAGGCATATTACAAAATAAGGTTTACTACATTTCACAAACCATTTCACTACTATTAACATAATTCTTATTCAACTTTCACCTTAATTCATCTCAACTCAACTCATTATCCAAACCTCACCCAATTTTTTAGCTTATTGTTAGCCTTTGTTGGCTTTGGTTTATTATCAATTCATTACTGACCACAACTCCAAATTTGATATTTCAGCTGCTACCCACTTCATCATCAGTATCATTTTAAACATCTCATGACAATCCATTAATGAATATGAAGACTATACTCAAGTTTCAAACTAAGATTTTATCAAGTATAAATAATTAAATCTACATCTTCTCACTAGCTTAAACTTTTGAAACAAGTAGTGATTTTACAAGGTATCAGAGTAGAGATCCTAAGTTTGAATCTTGACTCTAAACTTCACTCAATTAATTAAATGTTCCACGTGTTAGTCCTGCCCAATTATTAAGGGAGAGTATGGCCCACACATGAGTGTAGTGTTAAGATAAATACAAATAATTAAATTTACCTCTCTCCGACACCTTAAACTTTTGGGACAAGTGATGGTTTTAAATTTATCCTTTTAGTCAATACAACCTCGCATAATTTGGGTTCAACAAACAAGTTTAAGACGATTGCACTGTAATTTATCCGTACGTTCCTCTATTGCCCGATTTTGATTAGTAGTACCATTATTGATCATATGCTTAATTCTGAGGATTAACGTTGAACTTATCTTTAACATTACGAAACTCAATTTTTAGTGAATACCCGAGGCATGAATATCACATTAAATTGTTTATTAGTTCTCATTTTTTTCATATGAAAATTACTATTTTTTATTAAAATGAATCTATTTTCGTCACAAGTAGTGATTCCTATAATGATATACATTAGGACTACATTTATCGATCTTAGTTTAGCTAGCATTATAATAAGAAAAATGCTACTTTGCCCACTCAATTTGTCTCCTCATATATTTTATTTTATTTTTAATTATTTTTTTACTTAATAGTTAAGGAAATGACTATTAGTATATTGATATTTTTTTCTATTTTTTAAAAATGTTTTAAAATGATAGAAAAATTTTGAATAAGAAAATTGAAAAAAAAAATAAAAACAGAATTTTAGTGTAGCGGTCAAAACGAGCGGTGCTACTCTGGCGCTCTTATAATAATTAAGGCTTAATTGTTATTTATTGAATTCAGACGCTGACGTGAAACTTTCTTTTTTGTCAAACCTACAGAACCCAAACCAATCTCACAATGTGAGTTTTCTATCCCAGAAAGATATAAGATGTAATAATATAATTGGATGGGTTTTCTTTGGTAATAACACAATTGTTGGAACATTATTTCTTTTGCAGCTACTTTTCCAGGTTTATTAATTGGATTATTGCTCGGTAAGAATCTCATGTACCTATCTCTTTTTATCTTTTTTAATTGTTTTAGTAAATTAATCATTCATTAAACTATAAAACAAGAACTTTGAAATGGAGTAATTGGTTGTGAATACTGCCTATATATTTTCTCAAATGTACGACACAATGGTGACAACAGGTAGCTAGACTAATAGTGCAACAAAAATAGGATCGCTTTTGCATAATTAATTTTGTATTTTCCTTCCCAGATTGGCATATGGCAATTAGTGTATTAGGTGCTCCATTTGTGATTGCATTTTTGATATATAAATGGCGAAGGAGGCACTTATCCATGTACAATGATGTTGAGGAATTTCTGCAAAGCCAAAATAACCTCATGCCAATAAGGTACTCTTTCTCAGAAATTAAGAAAATGACCAAAGGTTTTAGGGAAAGATTGGGTGAAGGAGGATTTGGCACAGTATTTAAAGGAACACTTCGAAGTGGACGTCTTGTAGCAGTAAAGATGTTAAGCCAATCCGAAGCAAATGGACAAGATTTTATCAGTGAAGTAGCAACCATTGGAAGGATCCATCATGTGGATATAGTGCAACTCGTTGGTTTTTGTGTTCATGGTTCAAAGCGTGCCCTTATATATGAGTTCATGCCCAACGGATCTCTAAACAAACACATTTTTTCATCAGAGGCAAATATCCTCAACTACGAGAAAACATATGATATTGCTTTAGGAGTGGCTCGCGGGATTGAGTATTTACATCAAGGATGTGACATGCAAATTTTACATTTTGACATTAAGCCTCACAACATTCTTCTTGATGAAAATTTGAAACCCAAAGTTTCAGATTTTGGCTTAGCAAAATTGTACCCGGTGGAAGATAGTATCGTTCCTTTGACTCGTGCAAGAGGAACGTTTGGATACATGGCTCCTGAAATGCTTTACAAAAATATTGGAGGCGTTTCATACAAAGCTGATGTCTATAGCTTTGGAATGCTGTTGATGGAAATGGTGAGCAGAAGAAAGAACTTGCATGCATCTACAGAACATTTAAGCCAAATTTACTTCCCCACTTGGATATATGATCAATTCCATGATGGAAAGAATATAGAAATTGAAGATGCTACTGAAGATGAAAGAAAACTATGTAAGAAGATGATGATAGTTGCATTATGGTGCATACAATTGAAGCCTAGCGATCGTCCATCAATGATGAAAGTCATCAAAATGCTTAAAGGAGATGTTGAATGCTTACAAGTTCCTCTCAAGCCTCTCCAACCATCACCAAAGAGAGAGATAAAGGGTGTTAGAGATAATTCAAATCAAGCTTCATCATCAATTCAATCAAATGAATCAAGCCTTGCTTAATTTTTATTGTTTGTCTTTCTAAAATTGAACTATCTCTTTTTATCCTTTTTTAAGAGAAGTTTGCTTCAAGCCCACGAAAAAAGAAAAGAGCGACAATTTAAGGTAATAATCTTTCTACGCTTGTTGTAGTATATATACTTTGCAGTGCCCTAAAAGTAAGTATCAATCTAAATATAGTTTGATGCTACTCATCCATGTATAAATTTTTTACACATCTCTCTCTCTCTCTCTCTCTCTTATTTTTTTCTCACTCCTTTCATCTATCTATTTTTATTATTTTCTATCTACTTTTTTTCATTTATTTAATTTTTAAATTAAATATATAAAAAATTTAGATAAGTTGTTGAATCATGAATGGTACTCTTAAAAAATAGATAGTTAAAATATGAAAAGTAGGATGTAATGAGTTTTTTCAGATAAAAAATATATATAGATTAGCCATTGGAAGTGCTCTTACAATATGTAACAGCAAGTCATGTTTGATCACGATCTGTGATAACATCAATATTATTTTATTCAGAAGTGATCATATTAATAATTGGTAGTTATAATAAATAACCATAGCATGCAGTAGATATATAATACATGACTTTTTACAATTTTTTTCTTTTCTTGTATAGACGAGAATGTCACGTGGATATAAGTACAATTAGCATTGCCCTAAATAATAGGGCAATAGGAGTAGTTCAGAAAATAAAACGAAATTAATGATATTAGCCAACTTTAGTGCCTCAAATTGTAACGGTCCATATAAAAGTGTCCCAAAATTAATACAACTTCACCGATAATAATCAGCATTCTAAACTATCGACTATATTATTTTTATATGCTTATGAGCTGTGGTTGTTCATAAACTATTCTAAGGGATAATTGAAGGTAATTTAATTGGGCTTAAATTATGTTTAATAAGCAATGTTGGTTGAGCGGCTCAACTTGAGCCAATGATTTAATATTTATTGAGGTTGGTTTCCAATTTTAGTTAGGCCCATAAGCCAAGATTTTGGATCTTATTATTAGTCTAAAATTGAGAAAAGCTTATGGGATTTTTCATGAATAGGCTTATGAAATTCGAAAATTTCTTGACTTTAATTGAGGTACTTAGGTTCATAATTTGACAAAAAAAATGCATTACTAGTTTCATTACAAATTTTAAAAATTTAGGTGTAATAATTATATTTTTTATTTTTGGATGTTAAGTAGACCAATAATAGAATGCCGTGTGTCACCATATATAGTCTCAATATTAGCCTGTAGGACCTTCATATTAGGTACGTTGGATAGCACACATTTGTGAAATAGCTTTCCGTTAGTTTCTTTGATGTAGCACCAAATATTTAAGGCCTGTTTGAGATTGCGATAAGAGTGTTAAAAAGTATTTAAATAGCCTTAAAAGTTCTTGAATGGAAAAATTAAATTATTTGGATGTTATGTATTAATATATTTATAATCTTAAATAAGTTAAAAAGTACGTTTAATGTCAAATGTGTTTTTTCGAATAATGTAGAATATAATTTGAATTTTAAAAAGACCATTGTCAATGGACGAAAATATCCATACAACTTTAAGATAATTATAAATTTTCAAATTTTCAAGAATATGCTCATAATCTTTGAAAATTTAAATAATCGTTATTTTTACCTCATGAGAAAGCATTTTTTAAATCTGTTTCAAAACAAAGATAACATGTTCAAAAGTGATTTAAATATATAGTTACCAAGTAATAAATAATTTTTTAATAGTAGAACTTATTATTTAAGTTATAAATTATAAACTCTAAAGTTATAAGTTATATTTTTCACTGCATTCCAAACATGCAATTAGACTAGGAAAGAAGACCCTTGCATTAATATTAAACCAAACCATGGTTGTTGTTCCATTTCCAAGTATATTATTCGATGAGTTTTGTTACTCATCATTTTCATATATTACACTTATTTTTATTTATTTTTAAAATTTTTTAAAATTGTTTTTGGTTTTATTCTTCTTAAATTAATTTAATTTTTCTACTCATAATCAATACATTACATATTTGATAGAGCAAAAAATAAAAAAAATTATATATAATATTAATTATTATGTATGGTGTAAGAATAGTGAAAGCCTTTCTGCGAAGCATGACCAGACTTTTTATTGTAATTGCAATAAAGATGTAAAGAAAGAAAGAAAAAAAAAATTTCAGACCTTTGTCACACGTCCTTCCCGTTTCTTCTTTTTAATACTCGGTTATTTCATAACGCATACTTCCTTGTATATTTTTTTCGAAATGCACATTTAGATTTAATTTATTACCAAAATGCCCATTATTCCCACCCAATGCATTAACTTAGCTTAGCTACTGCCTCTTTTTCCCGACAGACCATTTACTTTTGAGTCTTGCACTCTCTCTTCTCTTTTCCTTCTCCGCAGAAAATGAGAGTGGCTCTGATAGTCTTATCGATAGTTTTCTTTTTCTTTTTTTATGATTAATAAAGTATTTTGTAATGAGTTAATAATTTTTATTTTTTTAAATGTTCAAAACGTTTAAAAAAATGTGTAAAAAATAAAAATAAAAATAAAAATAAAAATTTTACTCGTGAAGATTCTCGGTCGGTGGCTCTAAGAGCAAATGCCAGTGTATCTCTCAGTCAAACTAAAATCATCTAAGATATGAGCTACAATAATTCTATCCTACCAGTCAAATATGAAGTGCACTGTAGCAATACCAAAGAGAGAGATAAAGGGTGACAGAGATAATTCAAATTAAGCTTCATCATCAATTCAATTAGTTGAATAAAGTCTTATTTAATTGTTATTGTTTATCTTTCTAAAAGTGAACTATCTTTTTCTTTTTTAAGAGAAGACTTTGTACTGACCAAACTATGAAAGTTTTGCTTTAAGCCCATGAAAAAAGAGAAGATCGACAATATAAAGTCATTATTAATCTTTCTACGCTTGTCATAGTATACTACGCAGTGCCCTAAAAATAAGTATCAATCTAAATATATTTTGATGCTACTCATCCATGTATAAATTTTTTACACATCTCTCTCTATTATTTCTTTTTCTCACTTCTTTCATCTATATATTTTTATTATTTTCTCTCTACTTCTTTTCGTTTATTTAATTTTTAAATTAAATATATAAAAAATTTAGATGAGTTGTTGAATCATGAATAAATAGTTAGTTAAAATAGGAAAAGTAGGATGTAATGAGTTTTTCAGATAAAAAATATATATAGATTAACCATGGGAAGTGCTCTTCCAACATGTAACAGCAAGTCATGTTTGATATAAGTACAAACAATAATTAATATGCATAGGCGAGAATGTCACGTCGATCTAAGTACAGTTAGCGTTGCCCTATATATTAGGGCAATAGGAGTAGTTCAGATAATAAAACGTAATTAATGCTATTAGCCAACTTTAGTGCCTCAAATTTTAACGGTCCATATAAAAGTGCCCCAAAATTAGTACAAGTTCACCAACAATAATCAGCATTCTAAACTAACGTCTATATTTGGTATGTTGGATAAGATACATTTGTGAAATAGCTTTCCGTTACTTTATTAACTGTAGCACCAAATATTTAGGATCTGTTTGGGGTTGCGATAGGAGTCTTAAAAAGCACTTAAGTAGCCTTATAAGCTTTGTAATGGAAAAATTAGGTTGTTTGAGTATTATATATTAAAGAACTTTTAATCTCAAATAAGCTTAAAAATACGTTTAATCTCAAACGTAGATTTTCGAATAATGAAGAATGTAATTTGAATTTAAAAAAGACTATCAATAAACGAAAATACCCATATAACTTTAAGATAATTATAACTTTCAAACTTTTAAGGATATAATAATAATTTTTAAAAATTCAAATAATATCATTTTTACCTCATAAAGCATTCTTTTAATTTGTTTCCAAACAAACATAACTTGTTTAAAAGTGCTTTAAACATATAATTATTAAACAGTAAATAACTTTTTAATAGTAGAACTTTTTTTTTATTTCAAAAAAAGAGTGAATGTCACATGTCCAAGAGTGACCCCCTCCTGATTTTATTAAATAAAACCCTCACTTGTGGCGAAGGAATACCATAACAAACAACCAACCCATACCTGATTCATAACACCCTCATGTGCCCAAACAAAATTTCCCACAACCTAGACCCATACAACAAGCAATTAGAAACATAAATAAGGAAGTTCCCAACTATCCATGCGCAACAAACCTCTTAACACCCCGCACCCTATATTTGCCCCATAGAACATCATCCCATTATTATTGGCCCCTTGTTTAGCAAGACAATCCGCAACCATGTTTGCTTCCCTAAAAATATGACAAATACTACAATTCAATGCACTAAAAAGCCTGGAATGAAATTAAAATAGTAGAACTTATTATTTAAGTTAGAATCTGTCTACGCACAATCCCCACGGGACTGTCCATACAAGCCTGGACATTCTTTCTTAAAATCTCTTTGAATTACAATAATGCCACTTATGTATAAAATGCAAATTTTTTCCTTGAAATCGATTGAAAAACTTCCCTCCTTCGTCTCTTCAATCCTTATCCGACAGAGTACCAGTGGTCAAGTCCTCCACCACCATCGGCCTCTTCCACCATTGTTGGCTTCCTCGTGCATAGGCTTCTTCCCTATTCGACGAAAAACAGTTTTTGGGCTGCAACATTTTGAATGATAACAGTTTGTTTTTTTCTTCTTCATTTCTAGCATACTTATAGTTTAGAAAACATGAGAGTGAGCCTAAAAGCAAATACTTGGTGGGCAAAACAAAATGTCACCATCCAGTTGTCGTCCTTTCACTTCCCCCACACCCATTTTCCAGGCAACCAATCAAAAATTCATAAATAACACAATGATTCCACCAAAATCTTTACCTTGCTTGTTGAGGAAGGGGCAGATGCCGATTGCATTAACCATAAACCAAGCAAAATAATTACTTCCATTTTTTTTTTAGTTTCTTTTCACCATGCAATTTTATAAATCGATTGTGTAGCCATAAACCAACCAATGCATAGAAACAGACTAGAAACCAAAAAAGGAACAACAAGTAAACCTAATAGAAGCAGTAACTACAAATACCAACAATAACGAAAATTGAAAAAAAAAACACAGAGCAATCAATACCAAATATCAACATATATGCCAATAGATATACTGTGTAAGTAAAATAATTCTTCAAAAAATAGAAAAAATACGAGCTACCAGGTACGATCTTTTAAATCAATTTCAAATAGAGAGAGAGATCTGGAAAGGGGCCGGCGTCGAGCTGAGGAAGGGGACTGTGGCTTCAAGCTGAGGAAGGGAACGACTGTCTCGAGCTAACGAATGGTTCAGATAGATCTCGTACTGAAGATCAAGGGGGAAAGGAATGGACGTCTGCCGATGCATTTTTTTGTTTAATGAAACACATTGTCTCATCACATAAGGCGTGTGCGTGCAGTCAGGGACTGCAAACAGAATTTCTCTTTAAGTTATAAGTTATAAGCCCTAAGATTATAAGCCATATTTCTCACTGCAATCACAAACATGCATTTATACTAGAAAAGAAACATGGGTTAATATTAAACCAAGTCATAGCTGTCGTTCCCTTTTCAAGTATATTATTCTATAAGTTTTGTTACTCATCATCCCCACATATCACACTAATTTTTATTTTTTGAAATTTTTAATTTTTGTTTGTTTTATTTTTTCTAAACTAATTAAAATTTTTTATTCATGATCCATACATCACATATTTCATAAGAAAAAAAATAAAAAATTATATATTATATGTGGTGCAAGAATAATGAATAATAGCCTTTCTGTCAAGCATGACCAGACTTTTTATTGTAATTGCAATAAAGACGTAAAGATGAAAAAGAAAAAAGTTCCAGACCCTTCGCATGTCCTTTCCATTTCTTCTCTTTGATACTCGGTTATTTCATATCGCAGACTTATTTCCTAGTATTTTTTTTTCCGAAATGCTTATTCAGATTTAATTTATTACCAAAATGCCCATTATTCTCACCCAATGCATTAACGCACTCAGCTCAACTACTCCCTCAAGTTATCGATTCATTGTCCCCTCTCTCTCCTAGAAAGGTAGGGTGTTTGCTCTCCATTGTTCTTTTGAATGTAGAGGTTTTCTCCTTGAACTTAGTTTGAAGAGTACATTCTGATTGGTAGCAAACTTCGTTACTGATATCCCATTCATGGCTGAAGAACTATCTAGCCTGTGCAAGGGCCTATGTCTCACGGAGGAAGAGATACAGGAAGTCCCCATTCCGACTGAGGAAGTTTTGTTGTCCATTGAAAAGAGTAAGAAGTGCTTGGCTGCTCTTGTTATAGCAAAAAAAGAGGTAAATAGAGGAGCTTTTCATTCTACTATGAGTAAGGTATTGGAAAGTGGAGGGCCAGGTTTCTTTCAAGGATCTTAATATTCACAGATTTCTAGTTGAGTTTCAAAGTACCACGGAAAAGCTTTGAGTTTTATCGAAACGGCCCTGGTCTTTTGACAGATCTCTAGTATGTTTGTTTGACTATGAAGGTTGTCTGGCTCCTAAGGATATTGCCTTCAACAAAGAACCATTCTGGCTATAGCTTCATGATCTGCCTTTTGCTGGCATGAATAAAACCAGGGGGAAAGGTTGGGTGCAGCTGCGGGTACTATTTTATCAGTGGATGTAGATGCTAGTGGAATGGCCTGGGGCAACTTCCTTAGAGTTAGAGTGTTTCTAGACATCTCTAAACCCCTTACTCGTGGTCGATTTATTAACATGGGAGAGAAGCGCTTCTAGATTCCTTTCAAATATGAAAGGCTGGCTCTGTTCTGTTTCCATTGCGATGCCATTAAACATGCTGGTCCTTCATGCCCAAGTTCTCCTTTGGGTGGCAGATTACGTGAAGGAGCTACATCCCAGTATGGATCATGGTTAATGGCTAGTTCACAGATGAGAAGCTCTGAAACTTTCAGCAGGAAGGGGGATGATTTCAAAAATTCAGGGAGTTGGCGCCAAAACAAACCTGAGGATAGCTGGTACGATGATGGTGGGATGGGACAGAATGCTCCTGGAAACTCTGCTGTAGCTTTTGAGCAAACGGACATTGGGAGTTTTCACAACTTCCATCTAAGAGGACCTTTACATGGAAAGGGCAACAAGTACACTTTTAAAGGTCATTCTGACCTTCCTCTTCAGGCAAGCTCTAATAACCTCGAGACCACCCCCCGTCTGACAGAAGTGCACTCAAAGAATCCTTTGTTTTCTAATGTGGTTTTGTCAAACCAATGCCCCTTCTTGGATCAAATTGGCCTTGGTGCATCCAGTCTTATCAGAGATAGTCATTAGGTTAGCTCCCCATCCCATAACTCCCCCATTAAAAACTTCATTTCTGGCCACTCTAAAGGAACTACGTGGGAGAGAAGGGCTAGAGGGTTGGGGCTTATGGGCATGCATGGCCCACTTGCTTCACCTATGTGTGATACAAATGAACTCAAGCAAAGGAAAAGGCCTAGTGGAGGGTGTCATGTGCCAATCATGACAAGGAAGAGAGCAAAGAAAGCTAAGTTGGTAGAGGCTGGTTTCCAGCCCTGCCATTTCCCATGAAACACTTAGCTTGGAACTGCCGAGGGCTTGGGAACCCTTGGATAGTTCGAGAGCTTCACCTTAAGGTGAAGGATAAGAGCCTGGATGTAATATTTCTTAGTGAAACCAAATGTAAGAGGGAAAGGATTGAGACCATTCGGAACAAGTTGAATGTTGAACATAGTTTTACTGTTGATTGTATTGGAAAGGGTGGTGGTCTAGCCATCCTTTGGAAGAAGGAGGTGGATTCTGGTTTGGAGTCCTACTCCAACCATCACATATCTATCTCCATCTCCTCTGTTGTCTTAGACAAGAGATGGACTCTAACAGGTTTTTATGGGCAGCCTGTTACTGCAAAAAGAAGTGAAAGATGGGACCTATTGAGATTAATCCACTCAAAAATTCAAAATCCCTAGCTGTGCATGGGGGATTTTAATGAAATGAGGTACCAAGATGAACAATTTGGCTCACATGCACGACCATTCAAGCAAATGGAGGATATCAGATTGGCTCTAATGGACTATGGTCTTATGGACATTGGATTCATAGGCTCTAAATTTACCTGGTGCAACAGAAGGGAGGGGGCTGAGTTTACAAAGTCTAGACTTGATAGAACCCTTGTTAATGATGAGTGGCTAAATTTGTTTGAATTCAACCAGGCTTTTGTTCTGCCAGGATAGTGTTCAGATCATAACTCAATCTTCATCCAATGCTCGAATTCTGTTCAATCAGAAGCTCCTAAACAGAAGGTGTTCAGATATGAAGTTGCCCAGGGCAAAAGAGAGGGATGTATAGAACTCATTCAAGTTGCTTGGTTACAAGGTCTTTCTCAAGGTTCCAAGATTCTGACCACTCAAGTAGGCCTAAATGTTTGTAGAGATAAACTTAAGGTTTGGAGCAAGGAATCTTTTAAATCTCAGAAACTGCTCCTCACCCAGAAGAGAAAAACTAAGATTATTACAAGACTCCAATATAGGTCAACTCAGTAGCCAAATTAGCTCACTTCAGAGAGAAGTAGATGGATACCTTGAAGAAGAAGAACTGAAGTGGAGGCAAAGGGAAAAACAAAGATGGCTTAAGGATGGGGACAAAAATACCAAATTCTTCCACAAGTGTGCTGCTTAGAGGAAACAGGCAAATTTCATTAAGAAGATAATTAGTGAGAATGATGATCAAGCTACTAGCCAAGAAAAGGTTACTAAGACTTTATAAATTTCAGTATATTCGGCGCTCCATTTGTGAATGCATTTTTTATATATAAATGGCAAACGAGGCACTTATCCATGTATGACGATATTGAAGAATTTCTGCAAGCCCAAAATAATCTCATGCCAATAAAGTACTCTTTCTCAGAAATTAAGAAAATGACAGAAGGTTTTAGGGAAAGATTGGGTGAAGGAGGATTTGGCACAATATTTAAAGGAACACTTCGAAGTGGACGTCTTGTAGCAGTAAAGATGTTAAGCCAATCCAAAGCAAACGGGCAAGATTTTATCATTGAAGTAGCAACCATTGGAAGCCGTCATGTGAATATAGTGCAACTCATTGGTATTTGTGTTCATGGTTCAAAGCGTGCATTTATATATGAGTTCATGCCCTACGGATCTCTAAACAAACACATTTTTTCGTCAGAGGGAAATATCCTGGGAAATATCCAAAACTACGAGAAAACATATGATATTGCTTTAGGAGTGGCTCGCGAGATTGAGTATTTACATCAAGGATGTGACATGCAAATTTTACATTTCGACATTAAGCCTCACAACATTCTTCTCGATGAGAATTTGAAACCCAAAGTTTCAGATTTTGGCTTAGCGAAATTGTACCCAGTAGAAGATAGTATTGTTCCTTTGACTCGTGCAAGAGGAACGTTTGGATACATGGCTCCTGAAATGCTTTACAAAAATATTGGAGACGTTTCATACAAAGCTGATGTCTATAACTTTGGAATGTTGTTGATGGAAATGGTGAGCAGAAGAAAGAACTTGAATGCATCTACAGAACATTTAAGCCAAATTTACTTCCCCACTTGGATATATGATCAATTCCATGATGGAAAGCATATAGAAATACAAGATGCTACTGAAGATGAAAGGAAAATATATAAGAAGATGTTGATAGTTGCATTATGGTGCATACAATTGAAGCCTAGTGATCGTCCATCAATAAACAAAGTCGTCAAAATGCTTGAAGGAGATGTTGAATGCTTACAAGTTCCTCTTAAGCCTTTCCAACCATCACTAAAGACAGAGATAAAGGGTGATAGAGATAATTCAAATCAAGCTTCATCATCAATTCAATTAGTTGAATAAAGTCTTATTTAATTGTTATTGTTTATCTTGCTAAAAGTGAACTATCTCTTTCTATCCTTTTTCTTTTTTAAGAGAAGACTTTGTATTGACCGAACTATGAAAGTTTTGCTTCAAGCCCATGAAAAAAGAGAAGATCGACAATATAAAGTCATAATTAATCTTTCTACGCTTGTCATAGTATACTACGCAGTGCCCTAAAAATAAGTATCAATCTAAATATATTTTGATGCTACTCATCGATGTATAATCATCTGGATGAGTATACTCATGCATCTACCAATACTTGAAGCATAATCATCTAGAAACTTCACACCTTGCAACCATTTGCAGAAGTCCATCCTCTCCTCCTTCGTTATCGTAAAACATGCATGCGGCATGACCACCCTATTGCATTCCGCCCGCAAATGTAGATTATGTTTAATTTTCAGTCTCTCAAGATCTTTCCTTGTCTTGATCGTGTCCTTCGTCTTTTTGTTAATGCTCATCAATGTACCTAGTATATTATCACATATATTTTTCTCTTTGTGAATTACATCCATACTATGTCGCAATATGCAGGACAACCAATACGACAAGTAAAAAAAAAAAATACTACACTTTGTCCAATTCAATCCTGCTACGCCTCGTTTTCTCTTGTTCTTTTCTCGACCTTTGCCAAAATTGTTCACTCTAACATATACCAGTTGTTCCACTATCTCTTCCCTAGACAACTCATTTGGTGCAATTCTATCCTCTACTTTCCCATCAAACTTAGTACATTCTCTACTCCATGCATGATTTGCTGGTAGATAACGTCGATAACCCATGAAACACAACTTCTAAGAATATTTTAATCACTCATTAGCAATTTCTTTATTACACATCGGACATGCTAACTTCCCTTTCATACTCCAACCAGAAAGATTCCCATATGTCGGAAAGTCATTTATGGTCCACATTACTGCAACATGCATCTAAAAATATGTCGACGTAGATGCATAATAAGTTCTAACGTCTATTTCCCATAACTCTTTTGGCTCTTCAATCAATGGCTGCATGAATACGTCAATTTCATTCTCAGGTGATCTCGAGCCGAGGATAAGTAAAGTTAACAAAAAGTTGGGCGCCTTCACGCACCTCCATGATGGAAGATTGTACGGAATCAACACTACGGACTAAGTGCTATAACTTGTACTCATATTCCCAAAAGGGTTGAATCCATCGATTGTGAGTCCTAAGCGCACGTTTCGAGCTTCTATCCCAAACTCTGGGTATTAATTCAAAACATGATTGTTTTTAAGAATATGTTATGAGTATATTAGAAGAAAAATATTTGGTTTAATCATGAGTTTTAAAATTTGAAAGAACTGCGACATAAATCAAGGGAAATTGCCCATGTAAGTTTCGGCCCCTATAGAGTTTTAATGCTTGTGTTTAGTTTTATATTTTTCTGAATTGATATTTGGAGTTATGATGCAAAATCCTTAAAGTGGTAAAATAGTCATTTTTCCACATGTAGAGGATAAAATATTAATTTTAATCTAAGTTAATATTTTTCGATATTTATAATTTTTAGTAATTAAGTTCTAACTTTTAGAAATCACAACTTTCAATTTCTCGTGATCGCACTTGAGTTTTGTCTAGAAAACGCAAAGATTGAGATAAGTTAGCTTTTAACTTACTATCAATTTAATGTGTAAGAGTGATAAGTAAAGAAACTACAGTGTATGTATGTATGTTATCATAAGTGCCATGCTAAATCATTACATATTTATCTATTACATAGAACTTATTCTGTCATGAATTATTATTCTATTACACAAGATATTCTGTCACGTATTGCTATACATTGCAACTATGTCATGTTAAGTTAAGTATGTTATCTGTTACATGTATGCCATGTCATGTAGTATTCACTGTTGCAAGTATGTCATGTTAAGTATGTTGTTTGTTACATGTTATGTCATGTTACAAAATGTTTCTATCTCAAGCAAGTCTATATCTTGAGTTATGTTCAAGTCACTTATGTCTAGGATACACATGATGTAATAACTATGATTGTCTGAGCATCTCCTTTTGTAATTCACGTGAGGTACTTTTGGAGAAATCATTTTGATTGTTAGAATTCAGTTCAAGTTCAGTTATGCAGATACTCCTGACGTAATCATTTTGATTGTTAGGGTATCTCATTTAAAACACTCATGATCGAATCATTCTGAATGTCTGAGTATCTCTGATGAAATTAATCATTCTGATTGTTCACTATTCTTGACGAAACGACTGGTGGAACCATTTTGATTGTCAGAATTCAATTCCAAGTTCATGTTAAGTAAAGAAGTTAGTTTAAGTTCATGTAAAGTTAAGTTTCAGTTCAAGTTCAAGTTCATGTCAAGTTAAGTTTCAGAATTCAAGTCCAAGTTCATGTTAAGTAAAGAAGTCAGTTCAAATTCTTGTAAAGTTAAGTTTCAATTCAAGTTCATGTCAACTTAAGTTTCAGAATTCAAGTCCAAGTTTATGTTAAGTAAAGAAGTCAGTTCATGTTCATATAAAGTTAAGTCTCAATTTAAGTCCAGTTCAGTTTAAGCAACTTAAGTTCAGTTCACACTTCAGTTTAAGTTATGTCATTTATATTATTTTGTATTTCAAGTTATGCTATGATTATTTATAACTTTGACTATGCATTCATGCTTTTACTGCCATGCATGCATCATTAACCTCTGTGAAGAATTTTTGTTTACTTGCTGAGATTTGTAATCAAATCTCACTGTGATAATCCAAACTGCCATTCTCTTCCCCTAAATGGTAGATCTTGTTACAAGATCTTAAGAAGAGTCGGGAATCGACCAACTGAAAACGGTCGATTAAGCGATGGTGCGACATCGATAATAGTATAATAGTTAACTTAAATTACTACTTGTACTTATGGAGTTGAATCTCCAATACATTTTTTATTACAGCCATTTTGAACTAGCGTTGTGATCTCAGTTGTTTAGTATGCTTGGGTTGCATGTCTTGACGCTTCAAATATCAGTCCAATCCTAAGCGGAATTTGGAGGCATTAAATCCACTCTTTCTCAGTTTCTTTGTAGCTTGATTTGTGCATATAATTTCTTGTTGTGGATGGTTTTTGCAATTTGATTTGGATTGGTTTTTGTTTGTGTGTGATTTTGACAATCAGATTTGGATTGGTTTTTGCTTTTTGGGTGATTTTCGGAATTAGGGATTCAGATTTACGTTTTGATTGATTTTTTCTTTTTTCTTTTTTTTTTTTCCTGTTGGCAATTTCTCTCTGCAACTCCGACTCCGACAACTCTGATTGGGGTTGAACTCCGACTCCAATCTGAGTCGGAGTTGGAGCGGTTTTGACCTCTGGCTCGAGTTAGAGTCAAAGGTCGGAGCTGGGCATTCATACTCTGTCGCTGTGACACCCCGACTCCCACGTATGGAAATGCAAGAATCGTGATGTCGGGATGATGACAACACGAGTCACGCATCCCAACGATAAGTGCTCAAGTGTGTGCAACATGCAAAAGTGCACAACAAAAGTAGCAACGGTTAGTTAAAAGTTCACCAACTAGGTACCAGAAATTTAAATACAGATATCCAAAATAATTTTCCTTTAAAAAGTTATGCAGTTATCTAATATAAATATAATACAAACCAAATACATAGCCAAAAAGTGGGAGACAAATCCCAATACACGAGCAAGTGATCCCAAATCACTTCTCCGGTGGAGCCGAATCCTCAGGCTCTGAATCCTCATCTGCATCAAAATCTATGATACCATAAAACGGTACCGCAGGGTATCGAATACCGTGAGATTATAAATCTCAGCAAGTAATCAACCAAGCAACCCAAGAGATGAAAATGCATTAATGCAGCTAACAAATATGAGTACATGACGAAACACAAATGTGACCCAAAAACCTCATTTTTCTAGAAAATGATTATTTTCCAACGCATGCCAAAAATCTCATTTGACCCAAAACACGTCATAAATAAAATCCGCCACTTTCCAAAAAAATGGCCCAACATAGTAATTTATCCGCCAGTGTATGCGGGAATCACAGGCGGGATTCTACCACCATCCCTGCTTACCACCATCCAACCCCATGCACTGTAGGCGAGAATCACAGGCGGGACTCTACCTCCATCCCTGCTTACCACCATCCCTACAATTCCTTTCCACACAAGGGGTACCTATCAGAGAACTATAGGCATGAATCACAGGCAGGACTCTACCACCATCCCTGCTTACCACCATCCCTACAATTCCTTTCCACACAAGGGGTACCTATCAGAGAAATGTAGGCATGAATCACAGGCAGGACTCTACCACCATCCCTGCTTACCACCATCCCTACAATTCCTTTCCACACAAGGGGTACCTATTAGAGAACTGTAGGCATGAATCACAGGCGGGATTCTACCACCATCCCTACAGTTCCTTTCCATACAAGGGGTACCTATCCGAGAACTATAGGCAAGATCACAGGCGAGACTCTACCACCATCCCTACCGCATCCACCATAGGCAGAAATCACAGGTGAGACTATACCACCATCCCTGCTTACCACCATCCCTACTGCGTGCACTGTAGGCGGGAATCACAGGCAGGACTATACCACCATCCCTACAGTCTCTTTTCCTTTCTCTCAAACCAGTCAATCCAATCATTTCAAACATACTCAAAATTATTTTTAACATGAAAAGTCAATATTTCAAGTATACACATGAACATGTATGCAATTATGCGAAAACCCAGTTTTCATTTACAGACATGAACATGCGTGTAAATGCATTATATATGATACAAAACAAATATTCATTAGTCAACAAAACCCAACATAATCAAATCACATAACAACTCCATCCTCCAATTCAACCGACCCCCTTACTCCTCGGACTCAATCCGACACAACCAACCAAATCACAGAAAATATGAGTTAGAGCAAAAATACTTACAGTACTATAATATAATTTTTGAATGATCATGAAGGTGCTAAAAGTGACAACACAGCAATGTAACAGTGAAAAATGGACAAAGAAATAGAGGGGTGAGGTCGCCGGCCGGTGGGGAGATGAATGGGAGGGGCAGTGATGGAAATGGGCAGCGCACGACGGTGCTGTGGAGGACGACGCAACGGATGGGGGGAGAGAGGGAGGGTGTCGCATGCCGGAAGAGAGAGAGAGGAGAAAAAGAAATGAAGGAAAAAGAAAAAGTGAGGGAAATAAATGAGATCCAGTCTTTCAACTCGGAGTCTCAAACCTGATTCAACAAAAATGATTTCAAAACGACAATTTTAATAAACTAATTTAAAAGAAAGAGAAATTTAAATAGTGAACAATAATTAATAACAAGAAAATAAATTAAATTAACAGTTAAAAATCTTAAAATAATACCACATAAATCAGCTAAAATTTAAAACAAGAAACCCTATAACCTTAAGAAATGCAATAATTTCTTAGTCAAAATACACGTAAATACGGGATATCACAGTTGCAGTTGGAACCCACCCCTAGTGGACGTTCAAAGAAATTTATGAGCTGCCTTTGGATATAAAACTACAAAGGTAAATTGTTTGGGCCGAGCCACTCCATCAAAATTATATTTTTGGAAGAAATTTTTCAACTCAAAAATCTCTATTTCATCCTATCTCTAAAATCATTTTATGACGAAAAAAGTTTGGTACTCATTTTATACCAAAAGGTCTAAAAAATGTAATTTGTTTTGAAACGAAATTTTTCAAATAAATTTAAAAGCCAATTATTTATGGCGTTCTTAATTCCTCCACACCTTGGGCGCACCGAGGCTCCGAGCTAAAGTATTAGCCATAAAAGTGGCTATCTCCGTGTTAGTGTATTTTGTTTGATGGAAAAAACCATCTTTTTATCCTTAGGTTTGTTAATAGTTTGTATTTGATGGAAAATTACATTTTTGTCCTTGAGAGAAAAATTACGTTTTTGTTCTTGAGGTTTATTAGTACTTTGGGTTTGATGATAAAGCTACCTTTTTGTGCTTGAGTGATATGAACCCGTGGAAATGAATCGGTTCCTATCATTGAGGTTTGCGTTTGATGAGCAAAAAAATTGCCCATTATTCTTGAGGTTCGAATGTCTTTGATGGATAAAATTACCTCTGTCCTTGAGGTTTGTATTTGATGGGCTACACTTTTGTCCACGAGGTTCTAAAATATATTTTGTTTGGCAAGCAAAATTACCAAGATTTTGATTTCATTGATAAGTTCCTCTTATTTTTTTCATCTTTTTTTTTTACTGTCTATTTTGCCTTAATTGCATAGTCTCTTAAATAAAAATAAAAGTATATTTTTACTCCTGAAGTAAAAATATAAATAATTTGGTCATTTCTGTGTACTATGACATGCTTAGGATTAGGTTCATATCCGATTATTTTAAGGAAGAAATATAAATAATTTGGTCATTTTTGTGTGCTATGACATGCTTAGGATCGATTAGGTTCTTATCCGATTATTTTAAAGAAGAAAAATACTAAAGGTACTTAAGAAAAACTTATAAAAAAAATTTACTTCTCTACATATCAGTTATTGATACGTTGAAATTTATAAAATTCAAAATTTAAAATTTGAATTTTAAAAAAAAAATCTAACAAAATAATTGTTGTAAGTAAAAGTGTAAATAAATTATAAGTATATATAGTACTAATTTTTAAAAATTAATATCATCTGGTTAGAGTTATTTAAGATCATTTAATAATTTCAGTCCATTAACATATATAAAAACGCGGTCCAATCATATGGGTTGGCGTAGTAAAGAAGGTAACGTTAGTTTATATATATGATATATATGGGCTACAATAATAAATGTTGAAAGTTGACTTCACATATCACAATATTGCAAAGGCTACATATAAATACTGGCAGTTGGCGGTGCGCCTGTGAGATCTCAAAATGTCCGGTTTCACGCATGGCATGCATTCAAAATAAAAATATTATTAAGTATAGACCAATTTCGCATTCAATTTCTGAATAAATATTACAAGTATAATTTCGTAGTGAACAAGTTGGCTGACAAACCAGTACCAATAAAAGTTTGTGTACAGACAGCGCTGTGGAAACCACGCCCAAATCTCCCCTAATCCTCTAAATCTTCTGATATGATCTTTTTGTGATCTCCCTGATCTCTGCTGTTGGATCGAAGAGGAATGGCTTTCCCTGCTGTACTCAGGATTCTTATAAGTACTGTTTTGGTCCTAATCCTTGTTCCTCTAGCTTCTAGTCTTAATAATACTGATCACTACTGTCCTCCTTCTTCCTGTGGCAATATCCCCTACTCAGCTATCCATTTCGACTAAAAGGCGATCCACCAAACTGCGGAGACCAAAGGTATGAGCTCTCATGTGAAGACAACAACCACACGTTGTTATCTTTACATGATGGTAGTAAATACTTCGTAAGACAAATCAATTACAACAACTATACAATCCGAATTGTAGACGAAGGTATTCAAGAGGATAATTACTCCTTCTTCCCTCGTTATTTTCTAAATCGTGGTAATTTCAGTATTTTGAGTTTGCCGGGCTGGGATATTCCACGTTTTACAATAGTTGTGGTTATTGTGAACTGTGACAAGCCAGTGAGTTGGGCTTCCCCTTTGGTTTCCCCTTTCTATTGGAACACGACTTCTATGGATTGTTCTAATATTAATAATGGATCTTCCAAACGATACATATATCTTATTGCTGGCTATGTGAATGTGATGGATGTGGAGGAGTCGTGCACGATAGAGCAAATGTCTCTGACACCGTGGTCAGGACCACTTTTTGTTGATCCTAATATTTCCTCATGTACAGACATCCGCAATGTATTCTCATATGGTTTTCAGCTTTCATGGTACCGAATTTATTGTGAAAGCTGCGGATACAATAATTGCCACTTCTATGAATCGGGTGAGTAATTAACAAATTTGAGATTAGAATTCTAATGAGATATTTATTATATATATGCTGATCGATCTATCTCATCATTATGTTGCTTTTGCAATTTAAGTACTTTTTCCCACTCCAACTGATCATACATATATTGTATTTTCCTATTCTAATTAGCACTACCTGACACAATACCCATTTTTTCCCTTTCGTTATTGTCAAAACATGCAGGAAAAGAAAGTACTCCTTTCGTTATTTTACTAATACGGGCCGCAAATCATGTAGGTGAGTTTTCAATTCCCAAAAGATTTTTTTTTTTTTTTGTTCTGAGAATTATGAACATCAATATTATATTTATTAATAAAACTCCATGAAAGGAGGGAAAGAACACAAGATGGACAATCCTCCATCTCAATAGAATCATCCTCTAATTACTCTAAAGAGTTATTGGCTAAACAATGAGCCACAACATTGGCTTGATCTCTTCTAACATGCATACATACCAACTCATTGATCAAATTCATGTAAAAGCATATTTTTCACATCAATAATAGTCAAATGAGAATCATATTAATGTTTGATGCTATTAATAACCTGGAGAGAGTCAGTTGAAGATAATGCTTTTTAATCCCAACTGACTACCAAAAATTGTTGCTTGTAGAGCTCCAAAAGCTTCAGTTAGGAATAGATTAAAGAAAAAATCACATTGCATCGAGTCCGCTCCCGTCAAGCCTCTTCAACGGCACTAGCCTACGGGTTCTTCCCACCATCACCATCTCTTACTATATAATACAAAAAAAATTATTGTTGAAAAAAAATCATTCATTCTCTGCCAGAGTCTCCTTGCTATCACAACTAGTTCTTCCATCTCTTCTTCATCAGCAATATTAATATACATAGAAACTAATAAATCCCTAAAACAAGCTGATGTCAAAGAAATTTTTTGAATTTTCTTTGAATGAAGACACCACACATCCTTAGCTGTGATACATTTTGTGGGTAAGGCCTCTAAGCAAGCTCTCCATAAGAAAACTTTTGTAGCAGTTGGAATTTTTAATTTCCAGATTCTGTTCCAAACAGCTTCGTCCTTGCAATTTGAATTTGAAGACTAGCTTTCATCTCGATCCAATATCGCTTTTCGTAAATAATATGCACTTTTTATAGTAAAATTACCACTTGTTGATGAACACCTCCATATTATCTTATCTAGACAATTTGAAAGACTAATAGGTAGGTATTCTCTTTATAATAGCAGCTTCATCATAGGAAAATATTTCTTCAATTAAATCCACATATATTCCAGTTTAATAGTTTATGCTGCGAGCTAAAAAAAATGATACTTTGATGGTTTCAAAATGTAATTTTTCCTGTATTTAATTCTTCTCAAACAGAAATTTCAGTTCTATTATGTTTTGTAATGCTCGTGCGAATAATCATGTCAACAGCTCTTCTTGATGCTTAGAAAATTATGTTTTCACATATATGTTGGGAAAGGAGCATTAATTAGAAGTTCATATATATTTGATCACTTACCTTTATATATTTCTTTTCTCCATGTGCCGCAGTTAGGTATACTGGATTGTTATGGCTCATCAACGGTAAGAATTTGTATCTGTCTGATCTATTTGTCTTCTTTCATCTTTAAACCGTTCATTCCTGTTGGTATTTTTTAATAAATAGTATTTATCAATAACGTTTCTCTCTTTAAATTGGTTGTTTTTAATGTTTCAGTTGCTCAATTGTTTTCTAAATGCTCATTATCATCCGTTTTAACAATCAAGCCGTTTGAACTTTAATTTTATCCGGCCGTTAATTTCTTACCGGCTCTTTGTTAATGCTCCTTAAGTTTCAGCCGTCGGTTTTTTTTCTTTAATATTTGGTAGTGGCCGTTTGTTCATTGTACCATTTTTTCTTTAATATGTGTGGAATATTTTGACAAAAAGTGTGATAAACAAAAATATACTTGGTGAGTATATATTTTTGAGAGATTTTCTAGATAAAAGAAAAGTGTTCTTTGAGAGGAGTTTTGGACTCAACCGCTTGTGCAGAGTTGGTTCGGGCTATACGACGATCAATTGGGTTGTTGTATCTTGGAGGACTCAAGTCAAGAAGATTTATGCTGCACCGGTTAATTTGAGACTTTGTACACCGCAGAGGGCTTGAATCTCCTTAAAGAGAGCGATATTTCCGTGCCTCAGTCCAAACTGGCTTCGTTTTAATTTTAATTACATTATAATTTTTATTATATTATTGTGTATTTCACCAACAATTTTAAGGAGATTTCATTCATGGAGCCTACGACTGAAAAATCCACGGAAAGCATTGGAGATCTTAACAAGCCCTTTCGGTTCAAAGGAGCTTCTTTCAAGAGATGGAAGTGCAAGGTGCTCTTCTATCTAAGCCTTCTCAACGTCTCCTATGTTCTCACTGCAAAGAATCCTAGCAAGATTACTACCGAGAACATGACTGAAGCACAAGTGAAAGTTCATGAAGAAAACATTGAGAAATATACCAAAGATGAGTATAAATGTTGATGCTATCTTTTAAATTGTCTTGCTGATCAATTTTATGATTACTACAATACTACTTACACATCTGCGAAAAAAATTTGGAAAGCTTTACAGAGTAAATACGATACGGAAGAAGCTGGAGCGAAGAAATATGCAGCAAGTCGCTTCTTTCGATATCAAATGGTAGATGAAAAATCCGATGCGTAGCAAGCACAAGATTTTCAAATGGTTGTAGCTGAAGTTCGATCCGAAGGTATCAAGATTGGAGATAATCTAATTGTTTGTGGCATCATCGACAAATTACCACCTTCGTGGAGAGAGTTTCAAAAGTCGATGCGCCATAAACAAAAGGAGACCTCTTTGGAGACATTAATCACACGTATTCGTGTAGAGGAGGAAGCAAGAGGCCAAGATGATTTGGTATTTCAAAATGGTAATGAGGATACTATGACAAAGGTAAATTTAATTTCAGAAAGTGATAGCTTGCCCAAAAGTCAAAATTCAAGAAATAGTTTTTTGAAGCCGCAAAGAAAAGATTTCAAAAAATTTAGCAAACCTCACAAAAAAGGTTTTCAAAACCAAAATGATAAGAACCAAGGACCCCCTTCACAAAATCAAGCATGTTTTGTCTGTGGCAAATTTGGGCATTTTGCTCGAATTTGTAAGTTTCGAAAGCGAGATAATAATCCTCAAGTTAATATAACTGAGGAGCTATTTGTAGCAATGGTCACAGACATTAACATGGTTCAATTTGTTGAAGGGTGGTGGGCAGATTCTGGTACCAATAGACATGTCTGCTATAATAAAGATTGGTTCAAAAAATTTACTCCCTTTGAAGAAGAAAAGACTATAATGCTTGGTGATTCAAGTGAAACTGAAGTTCTTGGGAGTGGTGAGGTTGAGTTGAAATTCACCTCTGGACGTATATTGATGCTAAAAGATGTTCTCTATACACCGTCCTTGAGGAAGAATTTGATGTCGAGTTTTTTACTCAATAAAGCGGGCTTCAAACAAACTATAGAATCTGATTAGTATGTTATTACAAAAAATGGAGTTTTTGTGGGCAAGGGCTATGCTTGTGATGGGATGTTTAAATTGAATATTGAAAATAAAGCATAGTATGTTTTTTGTTTTTATGTGCATTATTTTTTTTAAATATTTTGGCACACTTACTTATGTACTTCTCAGATTTGGAATAAAAATAGCAGTTCATTTTTCTTCATTTTGGATTAAAGTGATTTTTGAGTAAGGTGTATTTATTTTATGAAAAGAAAATTTCTTTTTAAAATCCAAAGTTAGTGGGGGTTAAGGTTTTAGAAAATAATTTTTTTAAAAAAAAAAAAACTTGGCTCTAACGTTTTTCTTTTCTTTGAGCTTTTGGGAGAAAAGTCAAAAGTGGTTGATATCTTGGTGTTGGTGAACGTTTGTGAACGTCTAGTGCATTTAGATGCACGAAAATTGTTTCAACTTCCAAGCGGCAAGCAGATATGTACGTATTTACATTAAATGCGTTTATAATTTATTTCCGTTTGCTTTCTTTAAAACGTATATGGTATTAATCTTGGATTTAATGCCATAACCAAAAGTTTTTAACGTTCAGATTCTAATATCAAGCCGTTTTAAAATGTAAGTGCTTTGTTGCATGATTTGGCTGCCGTATATTTTATTGCTAAGTCAACTTTGAAGTTGAACTACGCGCTTTGGCTTCAATAGAAAGCAAATCTGATGAGAGATTTATTTCCTTGTGAAAAAAGAAATCAATTAATTTATTGTGGTAGTACTACTATAATTGATAGAGTACAAAACCATTATTATAATGGTAAATCTAGATCATTTAGAAGAAAAATACAGTAGTGTGAGATTTCTTCACTGATGGTGTTATTAATGTGGATCCACTAAACAAAGTTTTGATAAGAGAAATGATCTGAAATACATCGAGGGAAATGAGATTAAAACCCATAATTCAAGAGCCATGTATGAGGATACCCAACCTGGGGACCAGAGATCCTGAGAACTGGGTTCAATGGGAAAAACGAATCATATGATGGTCGTAAGAAATGCACTATTGTTTTTATTTCTCATTCCTATGATGTGAGTGCATTTATCCTGTAATGTTGTGGAGGATGAGTTTTTGAAAGAAACTCTTAATGAAATTATGTAGCTCTTATGAGTAGGGTGTAAGAATTACAGGAACACTTTTGACAGATTTCACCTATATGAGTGTGAGAGTGGGGCCGCTCTCTATGAGATTTGGGTTTATTCTCAAATACACTCATGAAACCGGGATGAGCACAAGGCCGTAATGTGCTGGCTAATAAAGCTTATGTCAACACCTGGATTTTTATGTGTGAGTAATAATTCTTTATTTCCCTTAAGCAGTCATAGTTCAAGTCTGAGACCACTACTGACTCTGGAGTAAAGGTTGTTATTTCACTAAGTGAGGGTTCAATGCAGAGCACACCTTCATGATGCATAATAATCCTTCTTCATCTGGAAGTATCTCTCTCATATTATTATTTATATTATTTTTAAAAAATAGTGGGGGAATGTTGGTATTTTTTAATAAATAGTATTTATCAATAACGTTTCTCTCTTTAAATTGGTTGTTTTTAATGTTTCAGTTGCTCAATTGTTTTCTAAATGCTCATTATCATCCGTTTTAACAATCAAGCCGTTTGAACTTTAATTTTATCCGTTAATTTCTTACCGGCTCTTTGTTAATGCTCCTTAAGTTTCAGCCGTTGGTTTTTTTTCTTTAATATTTGGTAGTGGCCGTTTGTTCATTGTACCATTTTTGGGAAGTACGTTACTATAACTCATCATGTCATTGCACAATTACGAGTGTTTTTAAATTGTTTTAAATTGAATGGAGGTTGGCATTAATGGTTTGTTAACTTTGGCCATTTATTTGTGGTTCTTTTTCCGTTTATGTCCTTTAAGTTTTGGGTCACCTTTTTGTCTTATACACTTTATATATATACATATATATGTATATATTTGAGTAGTCTTACGGGTGAATATGTGTGAAATATTTTGACAAAAAGTGTGATAAACAAAAATATACTTGGTGAGTATATATTTTTGAGAGATTTTCTAGATAAAAGAAATGTGTTCTTTGAGAGGAGTTTTGGGCTCAACCGCTTGTGCAGAGTTGGTTCGGGTTATACGACGATCAGTTGGGCTATTGTATCCTGGAGGAGTCAAGTCAAGAAGATTTCTGCTGCACCGGTTAATTTGAGACTTTGTACACTGCAGAGGACTTGAATCTCCTTAAAGAGAGCGATATTTCCGTGCCTCAGTCCAAACTGGCTTCGTTTTAATTTTAATTACATTATAATTTTTATTATATTATTGTGTATTTCACCAACAATTCCTTAAGCAATGAAACATGAAAATAGTTTAAACTTGCAGATAAGATCAGATATATTAATTACGTACACACGCATATATATATATACATATAATATACAAAAACTTATTTGTACGACGTAAGAAGTGCAATCCCACGCAATATTTTTAGAAAAAAAGTTGGCTCTACCCTTAAAAGGTGACTTTCTCATGCCATCCCATTTTTTTTTTTACCCGGGACTTGCACTAAACTTGTGTCACTTGGACTTGCAATCCCACGCAATATATATTTTTTTTAATGTAAGCAAGCATTACTTATATATAAATAAATAATATATATGTACTATTAATATATATATAGGTTGAGGTGTTATATGTATATATATCTTCGATCTAGCTAACATATCACATTTTAAGTGTCTTTTCACTTTGATGAAATTCTATGAAGTCACTTAAAATAAGTCACTACAGATACTATGATTGAGGATAATAAAATACAATACAAGAAGTAGAATTGCTAAAAAAAATAAATAAATACTAACAAAAGTATAATTCCTAAGTTCGAATTATAACTCTATATTTTACACAATAAATTAAATATTTCATGTACTGTTAAGCCCACTTATTAAGGGAGAGTCTGGCCTCACGTGAGGGGGGTGTTAAGATAAATACAAATGATTAAATCTACATCTTCTCATGATGCAGCTATAAACCAAGATATTAGAGGTACTAATATACACCAATGTTACTTACAAATCCAAAATATATATATTAATAAACTTATTGATGTCCGGCGTTGGACGAGCTAGTAGCATCAATCGATCTCTCATATTTATGGACCAAACTAATTCGACATGATCATTGTTGAGGAAAAAATTAGTTAATTGGCATTTTCTTGTGAAAACCTGTGTAATATTGTGTTGTAACCAGTGTTGAAGCGTGTAACATTGAAAATAATTGAAGTGTGCTCAACACGGCTCGACTGGTGCTAGAGCGGAACCTTCCAGAGAGGTTCGCTCAATGTGCGCTCGACATGGCATTCGAGCAGAACTCTTCCAGAGATGTTCGCTCGATGCGCGCTTGACTTATTGCTCGAGCAGAACTCTTCCAAAGAGGTTCACTCGATGTGTCGTTCAAGCTGTTTCTAAAAGACAACGTGTGATCGACACCTCACTCAAGCCAATGTTCAAGACAACTTAAAATTGAGGATTTTCAGTGCCATGATTTTTTGGGACTATATATAGAACATCATATTTATGTTATTTGGTGTGGAGAAATAGAGCAAAAACCCTAGTTGCTTCAAGAGCCATAGAGAGAAACATTTCCTCACATTGTGAATCTCTATTGGACAAACACATCTCCACCACACCACACTCAAGATCAAATCTTATTCAAAAACCATTGAAGTGGACGTGTTGATTGGCCATAAGGTTTCCAAAGCTGCTGTTGCTGCAGAGATCGAGAGGTTCTCATGGGATGCTATAGAAAGGTCGGAGTTCCGACACTCCATGCGTGTAGAGATCGAGTGGAATATTAAATGGTCATTTCGCTGGAATTAAATGGTCGCAAATAAGCAGTTTTCTTATAGTGAATATTACCACTTGTTGATGAACACCTCCATATTATCTTATCTAGACAATTTGAAAGACTAATAGGTAGGTATTCTCTTTATAATAGCAACTTCATCATAGGAAAATATCTCTTCAATGAAATCCACATATATTCCAGTTTAATAGTTTATGCTGTGAACTAAAAAAAAATGATACCTTGATGGTTTCAAAATGTAATTTTTCTTATATTTCTTCTCAAACAGAAATTTCAGTTCTATTATGTTTTGTAATGCACGTGCGAATAATCATGTCAACAGCTCTTGATGCTTAGAAAATTATGTTTTCACATACATGTTGGGAAAGGAGCATTAATTAGAAGTTCATATTTGATCACTTACCTTTATTTCTTTTCTCCATGTGCCGCAGCTAATTTCACTTGATTGTTATGGCTCAACGGTAAGAATTTGTATCTGTCTGATCTATTTGTCTTCTTTCATCTTTAAACCGTTCATTCCTTAAGCAATGAAACATGAGATGTACGACATAAGATGTGCAATCCCATGCCATATTTTTAGAAAAAAGTTGGCTCTACCTTTAAAAAGTGACTTTCTCATGGCATGCCCAGTTTTTTTTTTTCTTAAATAGATTGTCCGGGACTTGCACTTCCTAAACTTATGTCTAGCATTACTTGTATATAAATAAATATTATATATATGTACTATTTATATATATATATATATATATGGGTTGAGGTGTTATATATCTTTGATCCAGCTAACATATCACATTTTAAGTGTCTTTTCACTTTGATGAAATTTTATGAAGTCACTTAAAATAAGTCACAATAGATACTATGATTGAGGATAATAAAATACAATACGAGAAGTAGAATTGCTAAAAAAATAAATATTTTTTGATAAGCAAACTTCCATTAGAAATACATTACAATGAAGTCTTATCAAACCATAAGGCTTGATGATCAAAAGCAGGAACATGCTCCCACCACACATTAATATCAGATACATTCCAAGCATATCTTGCCAAAGCGTGGGCCACACCATTTCCCCATCTAGAGACGTGTACAACTTGAACTTGTTGAAATTGAGATAGCAATTGTCTAGCCTCTGCAATCAAGTTTCCATCTGGTGCATAGGAATCCTCTCCACCTGTAGTAGCTTGGAGTTGCTAAACTAGAGGCAAACAATCGGACTCCACCACTAAATTAGGGATCCCCAAAGGCAAACATAATTGTAACCCCCTCAGTACTGCAAGCAGTTCAATTGTGGCAGGTCCTTCTACTTCAGATTCAACTTTAGTAGCTGTCATCACTATCTCACCATGAGTGTCCCTCAGCACTACACCAACACCAGCCTTTCTCTTGTCTCTGAAAATTGCACCATCAATATTGACCTTAAAACACCTAGTAGGAGGAGGCTGCCATCTATAAGATTTCCTCACATCAGCAGAGGTAATCCTTCGAACTTCCGAATAGGCTACATATAAAGATAAAGCCTGGCCTGCACTATCCATAGGATCTAACACTAGCTATTCCATTTGCATTTTATTACGTCGAAACCAAATACCCCAACATAATACAAACAACAAAGTGATATCAGAGTCAGTACCAAATTGCATAACAAATTTGACTGTACCCAAAAAGTCCATAGGCGCTGAACAGTTCTGCAAGAAGGGAAGGTACATGTTCCATATTGCTTGGATAAAGGGGTAGTGCAATAATGCATGAGTAACATCTTCATCAGGTTCCTGACAGAAACAACATCCATCTGCCACCGCTACTTTTTTCTTTCTTAGGTTAGTAAGTGTTGGAAGTATATCTTTGCAAGCCTTCCAAGCAAATGTTTTTATTTTTCTAGGTACTTGCATCTGCCACAGCCACTTCCATAACTTTTTATCATGCATCATCGCTGAACTTTCACCACACATGTTAGCATTCTGCAATTGAATCAGCCTATACGCACTCCTAGCAGAAAACCTTCCACTAGACTCCACACCCCTTATCCACCTATCATTGGCTGGTAGAATATGATCTTGAGGATATTGTCAGCCACAATTGGATTGAAGAGAGCTCGGATAGATTCACTTTTCCAAGAATTAGTAGAGAAATCAACAATAGATCAACTGTAAAATCCTCATCAACATCCACCTGCCTATTCCCATGAATCTCAGGTTGTAAAACACTGAAACCTGGAACCCAGGGATCTTTCCACATCCGAATCTGCTCACCCGACCCCACTATGAATTTGCATCCCTCTTTGAGCCATTTCTTAAATGCATAAATCTCCCTCCATACATATGAAGGGTTAACTCCCAATCTTGACTCCAAAAAAGACTCATTTGGATAGTATTTTGCCTTGAAAGTTTTCTGCAGAAGAGAATTTCCACCCTGTAACAGTCTCCATTCTTGTTTAGCTAATAGTGATATATTAAAAGCATGCAACACCTTGAATCCCTTTCCCCCTCTGAATTTAGACACACATAGTTTTTGCCAACTCAACCAATGGACTTTTTTCTCATCATTTCGTTGACCCCACCAGAACCTAGCCATCATCCCTTCAAGATCATGGCATAATCTCAAAGGAAGCATGAAGCAACTCATAGCATAAGTGGGAATAGAAAGGGCTACTGCCTTAATCAGAATTTCTCTCCCTCCTTGTGAGAGTAGTTTTTCTTTCCAACTTTGAAGCTTAGTTCAAACTCGTTTTTTAATACTTTCAAAAGCTTTGGTTTTTGACCCCCCAACAAGATTAGGCAAATCCAAATATGTATCATATTGCTGGTATCTTCGCACCCCCCATAAATCCAGCAGCTCTCTTTGCTTAGCAGCGGCTACATTCTTTGAAAAAACCATAGCTGTTTTGCCTCTATTAATTTTCTGTCCAGAAGCTACCTCATATTTTTCCAAAACACGTTGCAAATACCATCATCTTTGCAGAAAATGATGCAGTCATCTACAAAAAGTAAGTGTGTAATCATGGGAGCTCCTCTACACACTCTAATCCCTCTTAACAACTGCTCACATTCAGCCTCCTTGAGAAAAGCAATTAATCCCTCAGTACATAGAAGAAATAGGTAAGGGGATAGTGGATCCCCTTGCCTTAGTCCCCTACTAGGAGTTATAGGACCATGAGTAGCACCATTGATCAAGACAGAAAATGAGACAGTTTTAACACAAGTTATAACCAAGTCCACAAAAGTGTTAGCAAAGCCCATTTTCTTCATTATCTTCTCCAAGAAAATCCACTCCACTCTATTGTATGCCTTGCTCATATCTAACTTCAAAGACATATACCCCTTCTGACCATATCTTTTAGTCCTCAAATAATTAACCAACTTATAGGCTAACAATACATTATCAGTGATCAAACAACCCTTCACAAATGCACATTGAGATTCTGATATAACATAAGGCAATAAGACTTTCAATCTATTCACAATGACTTTAGAGACCAACTTATAAATTACATTATAGGTTGAAAGTCAGAAACTTGCTCACAAACATTTTTCTTAGGAATCAAACTAATTAAGTATGATTAACATCTCGGGGTAGCATACCAGAATTTAGTGAATCCAAAACAGCCGCAGTAACAGAATCTCCCACAATATGCCAATAGGATTGGTAGAACAGGGCAGACATGCCATCAGAGAATCCCTTTCCTAGAGAATCCCTTTCCTCCCCCTCAAGCCAAACTCCTCTCTCATCTTTTAAACTCCAAATCAAGTTTCTCTTCCTCCTTTGACTTGCTTGTGCATGAAAAAATCGTGTGTTTTAGTCTCCATCTTTTAGCCATTGAACCCGAGACCTTTGCCTCCACATAACCTCCTCCCTTTCCAGCCATACATGAACTTCCTTTCTTGCTTCATTAACTCCAACTAAATCAAGACGAATAGCTTCTGAGTGTTGCAAGTCCTCCAATCTCCTTCTTGCTTTAGCCAATTTTTCATGCACATATCCAAAAGAAGACCTATTCCACACTGCTAGTTCCCTCCCACATCCTTTAATCAGCTTTGAGACATCCTCCATCTTGTTGCTATTTCGAACACTGCCCCATTCCCTCTCAATAATCTATTCACATTTTACCTCTCCAACCCACATTGCCTCAAACCTAAACTTTCTTGGGTGTTTTCCCCTGACTAAAGGTAACTCAGTTTCAAAGAAAATTGGCAGGTGATCTGAATGGGCAATAACACCATGCCTAACCCTTGCTTGAGGAAAGACTTCCCACAATTGTTGGTTACCCACAAACCTATCTAGTCTTTCACTAACTCTTTGCAGGCCACTCCTTCCATTACACCATGTAAATCTTGGTCCCTGAAAGCCCAAATCATGCAATTCACAATCTTCCATCACAGCTCTAAAGTTCTCAAATTGAGCATAGGGCCGTAGACTTCCCCCTCTTTTCTCATGCAAATATAAGACCTCATTGAAATCCCTCCCCCCCCCACTAGCCATGGACCACTAGCAAATGAACATAGTGTTCTCAAGAGATTCCAAGTAAGATATCTACTACTAGCATCAAGGTGCCCATAACACCGGTAAAAAGCCAGTCAGCCAAGTCAGATTCTTGAATACATGCATCTATATGGTATCGGGAGAAAGAACTAAACGAAACAAAAATTTCCTTCTTCCACAACATAGATAACCCCTCACTACACTGCACACAGTCAACAGAGAAACAATTAATAAAGCATAATTTATACTTACAAATGGCCATTGCTTGTGCATGCATCTTGGTCTCATGAAGAAACACAAGATTGGGATCTTCTCTCCTGATCAGATCACGAAGTGCTTGAATTCCCTGTGGGTTCCCAAGCCCATGGGAATTCCAACATAAGATTTTCATGGTTGTCGGCAGGGCTGGGATCCAGCCTCTGCCGATAATTGAATTGGAACTTCATGGAGGTCACCCTCAACAGCATCTTGAAAGAGAAGCCTCCCCTTTTTCGCACCCATCGCTGAACCACCATTCTCGTTCTTCTTTCGACACACTTCGGGGTATGAGAAGAAGAAGACAGAAGAGCCTTCATAATAGCCCCGTTCTTCTTCTGTCGAGCACCCTTGAGTTCCACAGACTGAATGTGTGATGGACCTGTAGAGAGATCCATACATGTAGGACCCAATTTGCTACCCACAGATCCACTTCCCCCGTAACTTCACTGGCCATTACTCCATGGGCCATAGATTCCTGAATCGATCCCAAAGAATGATCAAGCTTCTGGCCCAAATGAGAAAAAGAACCCAGCCTTCCAAAAACAACACCTTGCACATCGTCTTCCTCAACAACCATGCTCGCTCCAACTTTCCCTTTCCCTTTCCCTTTCCCTGACTCGTGCAATACATCTGACATGACTTTCGATTTGGCAGTAGCAGTAGCAATTTCCCCTATGACATGTCCATCATTTCGCTTCGCAACCTCCGCGCATGATGGTTCAACATTTACAATTGCAATTGCTTCAGTTACCAATCCCTCCGTAACTTTCCCAATAACTGCTTTGGTCTCAGTCCTCCCATCTTTGCTAACTACCAAGTGTGATGGATCCACCGTGGACGGTGGACGACGGTTGCGTTGATCCAAGGCTTTACTTCCACAGCCTACACTCTGCAACCACTAGCCATAAGGAAAGTTGCCCCCATGTTCTGTAGCATTCCCCCGCTATTCACAATCCCTATATGCATGTCCAATCTTACCACATATATAACAGAAATCTGGTAATCGTTCATAGGAAAATCGAATCCAATAAGGACCATTCGATCCTAGCCGAATCTTTTTTCCCTGCAACAAAGGTTTGGACACATCCACACAGACACGGATGCGCATAAACTCACCCCATTCAACTTCGCCATTCGACAAATCCACTTCTATGATTCTGCCACATGCACCACCAACCATCCTTCCTACTGTTTCATTCCATCCCATTAGTGGTAGATCATGTAGACATATCCAGAATATCGCCTCTGTTAAATGCAAACTATGCATTTGGAGGGAGCCATCAAATTCTTTCAGCAAAATCAACTGTTTGTCAAAAGCCAACGGCCCATCCCTCAGCACCCTATCTTTGTCCCTTTGATCATCAAATTCAGCGATAATAAACCGTGAACTAAAATCCTGCAATTTCATGGATTTACTCGGGTGTCACCCCGAACCATGTTTGTTTGCAATACATCCGCTTCGACTCCAATAACCTCTTTCTCCATCCCCGTAAGCGATAATTTCCCACAAAGATCTTCCAACTCATCAGCCATATTGCAACAGAAAATAACAACAGACAGCCTGCACAAGGAATCTTCCAACTCACGTGAGTGGAATGTTAAGATAAATACAAATTATTAAATCTACATCTTCTCAAGCTATAAACCAATATATTAGAGGTGCAAATATATATTAATGGCCGTAATCATGTTACTTACAAATCCAAAATATATTAATAAACTTATTGATGTCCGGTGTTGGACGAGCTAGTACCATCGATCGACCTCTCATATTTATGGACCTAGCTAATTCGATATGATCATGATGATCTGTCTTACTTTTGACATTGAATTCAGATGCTGATGTGAAAACTTTTTTTTTTTTTTTTAATTTTGTCAGAACATGCAGGCCGATTAAACGAAGTACTATGAGTCAGAAAAGAATATTATGTATGGAGAACTTCTAACGGGTCTCAATAAATCGAATATCCCAGTACGTACTTACGTAATTGCATATTTTCCTGTAGTGGATGATCTCAAACTGTTGGATTAATATTATACCTTTTTTAGATCTCACTAACAATGAATCCATTCTATGCATCATACAAATTAATTCTTTTACATCAATTCTTAGCTAACTTTTAATGGAGATTAATTTTTTTTTTATCATTAACAGATTTGGCAGCTTTATTAATTGGATTACTGCTCGATAAGAATTTGTACTATCTCTCTCTTTTTATCTTTTTTTCATTGTTTTAGTAAATTAATCATTCTTTAAACTACAAAACAAGAAATAGTTAGAAATCATTATTAAATTAACATTAAAAATAAACAATGCGCCAAATCACAAGAATTTTGAAAGGGAGTAATTGGTAGGGCAACAACATGATCGCTCGCATTCTTATAATTATTTTTGCGATTTCATTTCCAGAATGGCGTTTGTCAATCAGTGTATTAGGCGCTCCATTTGTGATTGCGTTTTTTATATATAAATGGCGAAGGAGGCACTTATCCATGTATGATGATGTTGAAGAATTTCTGCAAAGCCAAAATAACCTCATGCCGATAAGGTACTCTTTCTCAAAAATTAAGAAAATGACCAAACGTTTTAGGGAAAGATTGGGTGAAGTAGATATGGCACAGTATTTAAAGGAACACTTCGAAGTGGACGTCTTGTAGCAGTAAAGATGTTAAGTCAATCCAAAGCAAATGGGCAAGATTTTATCAATGAAGTAGCAACCATTGGAAGGATCCATCATGTGAATATAGTGCAACTCATTGGTTTTTGTGTTCATGGTTCAAAGCGTGCCCTTATATATGAGTTCATGTCAACGGATCTCTAAACAAACACATTTTTTCATCAGAGGCAAATATCCTCAACTACGAGAAAACATATGATATTGCTTTAGGAGTGGCTCATGGGATTGAGTATTTACATCAAGGATGTGACATGCAAATTTTACATTTTGACATTAAGCCTCACAACATTCTTCTTGATGAGAGTTTGAAACCCAAAGTTTCAGATTTTGGCTTACCGAAATTGTACCCGGTGGAAGATAGTATTGTTCATTTGACTCGTGCAAGAGGAACGTTTGGATACATGGCTCCTGAAATGCTTTACAAAAATATTGGAGGCGTTTCATACAAAGTTGATGTTTATAGCTTTGGAATGCTGTTGATGGAAATGGTGAGCAGAAGAAAGAACTTGAATGCATCTACAGAACATTTAAGCCAAATTTACTTCCCCACTTGGATATATGATCAATTCCATGATGGAAAGAATATAGAAATACAAGATGCTACTGAAGATGAAAGAAAAATCTATAAGAAGATGATGATAGTCGCATTATGGTGCATACAATTGAAGCCTAGCGATCGTCCATCAATGAACAAAGTCGTCAAAATGCTTGAAGGAGATGTTGAATGCTTACAAGTTCCTCTCAAGCCTCTCCAACCATCACTAAAGATAGAGATAAAGGGTGATAGAGATAATTCAAATCAAGCTTCATCGTCAATTCAACCAGATGAATAAAGTCTTATTTAATTTTTATTGTTTATCTTTCTAAAATTAAACTATCTCTTTCTATCCTTTTTTTTAAGAGAAGTTTGCTACAAGCCCACAAAAAAAGAGAAGATCGACAATATAAGGTCATAATCTTTCTATGCTTATCGTAGTATATATACTTTGCAGTGCCCTAAAAATAAGTATCAATCTAAATATAGTTTGATGGTACTCATCCATGTATAAATTTTTTACACATCTCTCTCTCTCTCTCTCTCTCTCTCTCTCTCTCTCTCTCTATTATTTTTTTTTCTCACTTCTTTCATCTATCTATTTTTATTATTTTCTCTCTACTTGTTTTCATTTATTTAATTTTTAAAATAAATATACAAAAAAATTAGATTAGTTGTTGAATCATGAATGGTACTCTTAAAAAACAGTTAGTTAAAATAGGAAAAGTGGGATGTAATCAGATAAAAAAAAAATGTATAGATTAACCATTGGAAGTGCTGTTACAATATGTAATAGCATCAATATTATTTTATTCAGAAGTGATCATATTAATAATTGGTAGTAATAAATAACCATAGCATGCAGTAGATAATACATGACTTTTTACAATTTTTTTCTTTTCTTGTATTGTTTTTTAATGAAAGTCACGTATAGACAGAGAATGTCACGTGGATATAAGTACAATTAGCATTGCCCTAAATAATAGGGCAATAGGAGTAGTTGAGAAAATAAAACGAAATTAATGCTATTAGTAAACTTTAGTGCCTCAAATTGTAACGGTCCATATAAAAGTGTCCCAAAATTAGTGCCTCAAGTTCTAAACTAACGTCTATTATATTATTTTTATATGCTTATTAGCTGTGGCTGTTCATATAACACCTCGACGTGAAATTACTAAGGGATTATTGATTTTAATTTAATTGGGCCTAAAATTATGTTTGATAAGCAATGTTTGGTGAGCCAATGATCATTTAATATTTATTGAGATTGGTTTGGAATTTTAGATAGGTCCATAGGCCAAGAATTTTAATTTTTTGGCCCATTAAAATTTAGTTGATGATTTTAGATCTTATTAATAGGCTAAAATTGAGAAAAGTCCAATTGAGATTTATTGGATTTTTCATAAATAGCTAGGCTATGGGTCCAAATATTTTATTTGATGGATTATGAAATTCGGAAAGACCAAAGTTTATGGAAAATATAGATTAAGTTGGAATTTCTAGTTTAAATACGAGGTACGTCTTTAAGTAGAAATTTACGTAAGCTACATGTCTATACTATAGGAAATCAGTCGCGCCCCGGAAATAGTGGTTTAGCGTTGCAAGGTAAGTAGCATGATCATACCCTTACACGTATGTACGGTAAATGGCATGTCTTTTATAAAAATATTTTGCATGTATGCCCTTCTTTGGAAGCTCCTTTTTACGTGCCCAGGACATGATAAAATTATGAAAAATCCATGATCTTATGTGAAGTACTATGCATTAAGTTATTTATGACAAATCATGATTTTATGAAATGAGTTATGTATCAACAGATTTATGAAAATTCATGATTTTATGTGAGAGTTATGCATTAAGATAAATTATGAAAAGCCATGCATGATTTTATGTGAAGATTTATACATTAAAGTATTTTATGAAAAATCATGATTTTATGTGAGGAAAACATGTATCATGATATTTTTGAAAGAATGCAATTTCATTTGAAATCTATGATACGATATGACAAGTATGTATGCGATTTCTGTTGAAATTTATGAAATGACCAATATGCAAGTATGATTATGATAAGATATGTAATGACCTATGTTATTATATGAAAACAGTACCTATGTTATGGGCATATTGCATTGCCATGTCGTGCATGCTGGTAGTGCACCCAGTATTGTCTTCCTTATGTATGGATTCCACAACCCGCTGTAACGGGCGGAATCGGAATCTATTTAGATTCACTAACCCTAACTCACGGGGGTCAACAGTGAGTAACGGCATATGATAAGTAAAGATAAGTTAATGTTAATGTTCATGTTATTTATGAATGTATTTATGAATATGCACATTTTTCAAGAAGCCTTATGTTTATTATGTTTACTGTATGATGTATTGCTTATTGAGTATTCGACTCATTTTAGTTTGTTTTTATGTTTTCTTAAACTCCCAGGTGATGACATTTATGAAGATGAGACTGCAGGACAGAACTTGACTCCGGGAGGCGAGGCAGAGGCTTAGACAGATTTTGCTATGACTATTTCTATGGTTTAAAGTTTAAATAAATTATTTTGATAAGCACATGAGACTTCCGTATTTTTAATAAGTGTTTCCGTAGACTATATTTTGGATTTTCAGTATTTATTGAAGTTTGTTATTTTATGGAATTCTTTCATATCTGGCGCGTTGTTAAAAATGAAAAGTTTTTATATTTAAATTTAGTAGTAGCACACTAGCTCCTCAAAAATTCTAAAATGACTTTTCGGGGAGCGGGGTGTTACATGGGTCTTCTTCCAAGTCCTCTTTTTCTCAATCCCCGTAAGGTTTTTTTTTTTTTTGTTTTTTTGAGAATGAACATCAATATTATATTTATTAATAAAACTCCATCAAAGGAGGGAAAGAACACAAGATGGACAATTCTCTAACTCTAAAGAGTTCTTGGCTAAACAATGAGCCACAACATTGGCTTCTCTTCTAACATGCATACCAACTCATTGATCAAATTAATGTAAAAGTATATTTTTCACATCTGTAATAGCCAGACCTACACTATTACAATGAGAATCATATTGCTTGATGCTATTACTATCTGGTGAGAGAATCACCTTTTAAGATAATACTCTTTAATCCCAACTCACTATAAAAAATTGTTGCTTCTAGAGCCCCAAAAGCTTCTGTCAACAATAGATTAAAGAAAAAATCACGTTGCATTCTTTTTGTAGCTAGAACATTACCATCACCATCTCTTACTACAATACCAGTAACAACCTTTCCTAGAGATTTTTAATTATTAAGTGTTGCATCCTGATTAATCTTTAATAATTCTCCAGTAGGAGGTTCCCTGCATGCACCTACTCATCAAATTCTCTGTATCTGTTGTTATTATCTTGCCTGAATTTGTATGAGCTTCCTTATAATCAACAAGTTGCTGCTTTGACTACTGCATCACCTAATTTGGATCAGAAAAATTGTTGTTGAAAATAACATCACTCCTATGCCAGAGTCTACTTGTTGTCACAACTATTTCTTCCCTATGTTCTTCATCAGCAATACCATACCTAGCAACTAATAAATCCTTAAAACAAGTTGCCGTCAAAGAACTTTCTTGAATTTTCTGCTGCTATACACTCACAAATTAGAACATGTATTGTACTTTCTTCTACTTCTAAGCACAGTGGACAGTTTGGTGACTTTAATATTTTCCTTTTAAAGAGACTTAAATTAGTGGGTAAGGCCTCTAAGCAAGCTCTACCTAGGAAAACTTTTAGCATTTGAATTAAATCCACATTCCATAAGAGAGTAACTTACTAATACAAAAATGGAATGAACATCCATATATATATATATGGAAAATTCTATACACCATACTACCATTTCACTTTCATCCTATATCATACCATTTTATACACCATACCATTCTATACACCATGTTTCTTTATCATCTAATGGTGATGAATGTGTCAAATACCCTTTAGTATGATCAAAATAGGATGAGAGTGTGGTGTATAACATTATTCTATATATATACTAGCAGTGGCTAAACGTTCAAAGCACGTTTGCCACATCTGCCTAATTGAAGAAAAAAATAAAGTGTTACTTCAAAAATTAAAATAGTCTAATGCATAAGAGTGAAATTACTGTTTATTCATGTTCATCATTTATTATGGAATTTAAATTATATTAAAAATTCAAGTTAATTATATAGTTTTATTCTCTTAAAAATGTTCAGTAAAACTTCATCATTTATTTAATGATGAAAAATTAGTATTTTATAAATTAAAGTTGATTTTAAGTGTATGATATAATATTTATATTTTAATTATATATTTTATGTTAATTTAAATCCATATTTAAACCTCTACCGTTAGATTAAATCTGAAGATTCAAGATGAAGGGTAAGGATTTAAAACCCCAAACCTAACATTTTTCCCTCATTTTTCCTATCTCCCTCTCTCTCCTTTCTCATGCACGTCTTCCCTCTCTCTCACCCGATCTCCTCCCTCAAGTAGCCCAACGTCGTTGTGCGCCACCTTGCGGCATAACCGACCATCTTACCAGCTTCCCCTCACGCCGGCATGCAAACCCCACCGTGAAGCCCCTTAGCAACTCGTTCCTCAGCCGCACGCGAGCAATCTGAAATGGGTCTCAACGCACGGGTTCTCTCCCCTTGCGCCGCCGCGGCTCAGCCCCAGCTCCACCAAGCACCACCACCGAGTTCCCCTCACGCTATGGAGCACTTCCATGGAACCCACCACATGTAGCTCCTCCATAGCCCCACGCACATAGCCCCTCTACACATAGGTTTCTCTCCGTAGCGCCACTGTTAGCCACCCCTACAGCACCACAACACCACCAACAGTCTCTTTCTTTGCCGACGACCCCTCCACTTCCTCCTTTCCTCCAGCCGATGACCCCTAATTTTTTATTTGTGTGGTGATTTTGTGATTTGTGTGGAAACTTGTGTGGTGATTTTGCTGTGAAGATGTAGAGATGGACGAGGATGTAGAGAGGGACGTAAAGGAAAGAAGAAAAGCATAAAACAAGTTTACTATTTAGTACTATTCATTCATGTTCATCCATTTATAGCTGCTTTTTAGTATAAGGGGATATATATGTATATATATATTAAAATACATAGAAAATAAATTTTTGAGGGAAAAATTAGTTAATTGGCATATTCTTGTGAAAACCTATGTAAAGTTGAGTTGTAACAAGTGTTGATGCAGTGTTACATGAAAAAGATTGAAGTGTTCTCAACATGGCTCGACTGGCGCTCAAGCGGAACCTTCCAGAGAGGTTCGCTCGATGTGCGCTCGACGTAGCGCTCGAGCGGAACCTTCCAGAGTGGTTCGCTCGATGTGCGCTCGACGTAGCGCTTGAGCGGAACCCAAACAGAGTGGTTAGCTTGAGGTGAGCTCGACGTGGCGCCCGAGCAGAACCATCCAAAGTGGTTCGCTCGATGTGCGCTTGACGCAACGCTCGAGCGGAACCCAAACAGAGTGGTTCGCTCAAGGTGAGCTCGACGTGGCGCTCTAGCAAAACCCATCCAGAGTGGTTCGCTCGATGTGCGCTCGACGTGGCGCTTGAGCAGAACCCATCCAGAGTGGTTCGCTCGATGTGCGCTCGATATTGCGCTCGAGCAGAACTCATCCAGAGACGTGCGCTTGACCTTCACTCGACACCTCGCTCGAGCGGTTTCAGAAGACAACGTGCGCTCGACCTTCGCTCAACACCTCGCTCGAGCCAATGTTCAAGACAACCTAAACTTCATGTTTTGAGCACCGTGACTTGCTGGGACTATAAATAGAACAGATTATTTCTGTTATGGGGTGTGGAAAAACAGAGGAAAACCTTAAGTGTTTCAAGAGCCAAAGAGAGAAACCTATTCCTCACCTTGTGAATCTCTCTTGGACAAACACAAATCCACCACACCACACTCAAGATCAAATCTCTTATAAAGTCCATTGAAGTGGATGTTTTGTTGGCCGGAAGGTTTCAGGAACTGCTGTTGATGTAGAGATCGAGAGGTTCTCGTGGGATGCTATAGAAAGGTCGGAGTTCCGACACTACATGCGTCTAGAGCTTGAGTAGGTCACTCGTGATGTTGCAAGCCAAGTTTAGGAACTACAAAGGTCTTGTAACTGTCTCTATATTGGTTGTAACAAACTTTTTCTATAGTGGATTTTAGGTGGTGGCTTACACCGGGAGTGGTTTTAGAATTTGAAGACGTTCTTGAAATGAGTTTCCACTTCGTGACCAAATCCCTGTGTTGATTATATGTATGATTTGTGTCATCTTTTAATTGCTTCTTGCCATTAATTTTTATTAGTCCACAAAATTTGAACTGCACCTATTCACCCCCCTCTAGGTGTTGTATGGAACTGCACCTATTCCCTTCAATATATCCTATACCTCTGTTGAACAGCACCTATTAACTTCCGCTCGAGCGAGAATATGTTTTAAAAACCCCCGCGTCCTTTTCTTTTCCCCAACCCGTTTCTCCTCTCTGCGCCGTTTCTTCTTCCCTCTTCGTGCGCGACGCATCCCACTTCTCTCCGTGTGTTTTCACTCGATTTCTCTCAAGAAATCCCTTTCTAATCACGGTAAGTCTCTAATCTTTGATTCTTATCAATCATTTTCGGTTTTTATTTTCAATTTCATCATGCATTTCCATACACATGCATTTCAGAAATTAGGGCTTTAGATTTGGGGATTCCGAAATGGAGCATTTTTGTTAGTTTGTTTGGTGTTTGGTTGGACCTCTTGGTTGTCTATTCCTATTCTCTTTGTATTTAGGAGGTTCATAGAACCCCCAAGGGGTTTTTCATTTGGTTTGTACTTGGATGCACTCCAAGTGCTCGGTGAAATGCATCAATGAAGTTTGGTTTCTTATTTTCATCATGCATTGATATTGCATTGTTCCCATGGTCATTTTATGTCTATCCTAGTGTTGGGATAGTGTTTGGCATTGAGGCTTGGGACCTCCATTGGGTTTAAAACCCAATCTTGGCTTAGTTGGGTTTGAAGTGCTCAAAAATGCCAAATGGGTTGTTAAATTGTGTTAGTGGGCATGTGCATTGTGCATTTTGAAATAGTTTTTGGCAACATTCATGACTTGTTTTTGAAATGGATTTTTAAAACCCAAGTTTGGCTAAGTTCACATTAGGCATGTGCATTCATCAAGCATTGGGCATTTCACATTACCTTTAGCCTTGTCTAACGGTCACTGATTTTGTCCACAGCCAATATCATGTCTCGATGTGTTCGTTCACACCAAAATCCTCCTACCCCCGCTCAAGCACATTTCCGCAATCCTTGTGCAAGAGAACTTTATGCTCAAAATTTTTCTACCCGTTCTCCAATTGTCGAGCGGGAAGTCCTCCTTGGTGAGCTTACTGAGACTGTTATCCCTCGCATTTTTTAGTCTCGCCAGTGGCTAGCCTTGACCCCTGGTCATCCCACTCCTTCTGTAGAGTTGGTTAAGGAGTTTTACTCCAACATTGATGCCATCTCTGATGATGGTTCTTTTGATGTCAGTCTCCGGAACATTGTCTTCCAGGTGACTCCGGGCATGTTAGCGGACTTGCTAAATGCCCCGCGAGTGCCAAACCCCACGTATCCCTATACACAGACTTCTCCTCCTAGTCCGACAGTCATTGTTGAATGTCTAATCGGTCCATTTTCTAGTTGGGATGGTAAGTCACCCATTCTCACCTCACGTTTTTCACCCGAGTTTCTCATTCTCAGTAGGATAGTCCTTACAAATCTATATCCTACTGGTCATCAGAGTGATGTCGGTACTGACCGCGCCACTCTTTTGTATGCACTGATAAACGATGTCTCCATTGACCTGGGGAGTCATCTGTGTTGGGTTATGCTTGAGGCGTTTAATTCCCCAAAATTACGGATTGGTTTGCCCTTCGCCTGCCTCATCACTAGGATAGCCCTCTCTCAGGCTATTATGCTTCTTCCTCATGAGCCTAGAGTTCCTCTTAAGGCTCCTATTGGGCGTAGGACCATGTAGGTGAGTCGTGCTCACATTACCCCTCACCCACTGAATGTCGAGCATCCTCCTGCATCCTCCTCCCAGCCATCCAGTTCCCAGCCATCCACTTCTCAGCCATCCAGTTCACAGCCTCAGGGCTCGACACCATTCATACCGTCACCAGGATCGACTGATCCCAGCCTTCAGCAGGTCCTTGAGTACCTTGCCCGTCTTGAAGCCCGGTTTGATCGTCTTGATGCCAAAGTTGACAGCCTACAGCAGCTTGTGACTAAACGCTTCAACGACATTGAGGAGCGCCTCGATGAAGATGATGGCAGTCAGACTGATGGTGATAGTTGAGACCCTTGGCTTGTTGTGACAAAAAGGGGGAGTGGTATAGATGTAGGGGGAGCAGCTTTTGTGTTTGTTAGTAACACATTGTTTGATGGGGGAAGCAGCTTTTTTTGTTAATCACATGCTGCTATTGTTTGACTATTGGACTCAATGTCTGATTAATTTCTGAATGAAAAGTTGTTTATGAAAACTGTGCAAATGACATTGCTTATGCTTATGAGATTATTTCTTGCATGTTTTTGGTGGTTCGTTTAACCGTTTGCTAAGAATTTGCAGAAATTTCTCAACATGTTCAAGATATTGCCTAAATCATGGGAATCCTATTTAGGGTGTGTCAGGATTAGGTTCTATGTATAGGTTAGAGGCTTTGTCACAAAAATGCCAAAGGGGGAGATTGTTGAGGAAAAAATTAGTTAATTGGTATATTCTTGTGAAAACCTATGTAAAGTTGAGTTGTAACAAGTATTGATGCAGTGTTACATGAAAAAGATTGAAGTGTGCTCAACATGGCTCGACTGGCGCTCGATTGGCGCTCGAGCGGAACCTTCCAGAGAGGTTCACTCGATGTGCGCTCGATGTAGCGCTCGATCAGAACCTTCCAGAGTGGTTTGCACGATGTGCGCTCGACGCAGCGCTCGAGCGGAACCCAAACAGAGTGGTTCGCTCGAGGTGAGCTCGAAGTGGCGCTCGAGCAGAACCATCCAAAGTGGTTTGCTCGATGTGCGCTCGACGCAATGCTCGAGCGGAACCCAAGCAGAGTGGTTCGCTCGACGTGGCGCTCGAGCAGAACCCATCTAGAGTGGTTTGCTTGATGTGCGCTCGACATGGCGCTCGAGCAGAACCCATCCAGAGTGGTTCACTCGATGTGTGCTCGACGTTGCGCTCGAGCAGAACTCATCCAGAGACGTGCGCTCGACACCTCGCTCGAGCGGTTTCAGAAGACAATGTGCACTCGACACCTCGCTCGAGCCAATGTTCAAGACAACCTAAACTTCATGTTTTGAGCGCCGTGACTTGCTGGGACTATAAATAGAACAGATTATTTCTGTTTTGGGGTGTGGAAAAACAGAGCAAAACCTTAAGTGTTTCAAGAGCCAGAGAGAGAAACCTATTCCTCACCTTGTGAATCTCTATTGGACAAACACAAATCCACCACACCACACTCAAGATCAAATCTCTTATAAAGTCCATTGAAGTGGACGTTTTGTTGGCCGGAAGGTTTCTGGGGCTGCTGTTGATGCAGAGATCGAGAGGTTCTTGTTGGATGCTATAGAAAGGTCAGAGTTCCAACACTACATGCGCGTAGAGATCGAGTGGGTCACTCGTGATGTTGCAAGCCAAGTTTAGGAACTACAAAGATTTTGTGAGTGTCTCTATATTGGTTGTAACAAACTTTTTCTATAGTGGATTTTAGGTGGTGGCATACACCCGGAGTGGTTTTAGAATTTGAAGACGTTCTTCAAATGAGTTTCCACTTCGTGACCAAATCCCTGTGTTGATTATTTGTATGATTTGTGTCATCTTTTAATTGCTTCTTGCCATTAATTTTTATTAGTCCACAAAATTTGAACTGCACCTATCCACCCCCCTCTAGGTGTTGTATGGGATAGAACCACTGCTTTTTCATATTAGGACTTGAGTATGACATAATTTGATAATTAAAGGTACCAATGATCCGATTATCAAGTTTAATAGTTTATGCTGCGAACTAAAAAAAATTGATATTTTGTTGGTTTCAAAATGTAATTTCTCATATATTTCTTCTCAAAAGGAAATTTGAGTTTGTTCTACATGGTAAAGTTCTATTATGTTTCGTAATGCACGTGCGAATAATCATGTCAACAGCTCTTGATGTTTAGAAAGTTAACAACGGTGTGTACAACTGTGATTTTCTCTTGGAAATCACATGAATACCAATTAGAACGAGTTCATTAACTACTTTAATATAGTCACATACATAGTTGGAAAGGAGCATTAATATTAAATTATAGATTAATAGAGATATTTTAGAGTTCATAAATATTTGAATTAGAATGTTTTTATGAGGAGAAAAATACTAAAAATAATGTGAGTTATAAATATTCAAATTATTTAAATCATTTTCTATATTCTAAATTACCTGATCACTTAACTTTATTTCTTTTTTCCATGTGCCGCAACTAATTAGTATACTGGATTGTTATGGCTCATTGGTAAGAATTTGTATCTCTCTGATGATCGATTTGTCTTCTTTCATCCTTAAACCGTTCTTTCCTTAAGCAATGAAACATAAAAATTGTTTAAACTTGGAGATAAGATCAGATATATTAATTACATGCACACATATTAATTATATATTTATGATATTGCTTTAGGATTGGCTCGCGGGATTGAGTATTTACATCAAGGATGTGACATGCAAATTTTACATTTTGACATTAAGCCTCACAACATTCTTCTTCATGATAAGAATTTGAAACCCAAAGTTTCAGATTTTGGCTTAGCGAAATTGTACTCGGTGGAAGATAGTATTGTTCATTTGACTTGTGCATTCTCTGTGCACTGCTCAGGTCTTGGGCCACATTGAATGTTGCGCATTCTACGCTCTGGGGCGCATTGAATGCGGCATGGCCTCTATTCTAGGCCGCATTAAATGCGACATGGCCTCTGTTATAGGCCGCATTAAATGCGACGTGGCCTCTATTCTGATTCGCATTAAATGCAACGTGTTTCCTATACCGTGTCTCTTCCATCTGGTGATATACGTCACGTCCCCCCACCCTTCTTCTCCCAGTCTTCGCCCAAACCTTCTGCCTTGTTACCAAAGCCCGACCCAAATTCCCTATCTGTACTCTGATCTGGGCAATTACTTTACTTGCCCAGACTTAGGCAACAAGGTTGGGCCTTACTTTCAGCCCAACTCCCTACAATATATTGTTCCCACAAGCCCGGGCCTAGTGTAGCAGATTTTCTCCCAACACAGTACCCCGTGAATTTTTAGCACACTTGTGGTTTGGAAATTCAAAAAATCCTCTTCTTTTTTTTTTGTTTTTTTTTGTAATTGTAAGGGCTGGTTCAACAACTCGGTGTTGGTTCGTTCTTCGTGCGCGTGCAGTAGGTAACGCTGTGCCATCTTTCCATTATCAAGGTGCCTCTTCGAATCCCGCGCCTTCACTTTAATTAGGGGACCGTTTTGTCATGCCGTCCTCATTTATACTCTGGTTTCATTTCTTCCTCTTCTCCTTATCTACTGCCTTCGTCTTGCTCTTCCCACCATCTTGAATTCCCGACAATCCTTCCAGTTTCTCTTACTCGCTCTTCGTCATGACTAAGCAGAGTGCCAACGAAGCTCGCTTCAACTATTTTGTTGGGCATCGATGGATGTCGACCAGGACTAAGACTAAACTCCACACTTTCTACAGGGAGTTTCCTCTTCCCGACAGGACCTCAGTTGAAGTCCCTTTGTCTCGCGTTGCTATGGTGGATGGTCAAGGCCTAACGACGGCCATGGCGCTTTACCCCCATATGTTCTCCATTGGGCTATGCTTTCCGTTGCCCAGTACGCAACGTCTTGGACTTTCTGAAGCTTGCCCCTGCACAGCTCAACCCTAATGCCTGGTGATTCTTCTTTGTAAGGGGCACTGGTTGGGAATGTCCCAAAGGGGAGAGGGACTATGGTGAGTTCACAGTCCGATCCGTTTGGGGCAAAGTCCCAACCACCAAATGTCTCGCAATCACGTTATCGGAGAGGGAGGAATTTCGAATTGCTTCTGTAGTATCCTGGGTACTGGCCCATCCCGACCTATCTGAAACCGACGTGTTATTAAACGACGACTTCATTCATCTTTATCTCATTCTCCAGCCCCGCAACCATGTAGTTGGTTGGGATTTCTTATCGGGTCCACCTTCCCCAACCAAGGAAAAACGTCTCGCCACTTCCCCTCCCGAAGGGGACCATCCCAAGCGTTCGTGCACGGAGAAGAAGATGCCTACTCTTCCTCAGTCCATCCATGTCGAGGAAGTCCCAGCCGCCTTGCCACACATCTCTAAACCCAACGCTACTCAGCGAGGGGGGAAAGGCTCCCAGCGAGTGGTCCCTAAAGGTGAGTCTGGCTGGGCTGCTCCCAAGGATGACTTGGTCAGTATCGCTCCTAGAGATGGCTCCCACCGAGTAGTTCCCAAGGATATCTTTCTCCATGCTGCGGAGGGTTCCCGCCTATCCGTTCAAGATGTCGGTCCTTCTGGACGTAAATCATTGCGAATCTTCAAGTTTTTCTTTCTTATTTTTTATAAATGTTTGAGTCGTGAGTGATAGCGTTTGTCTTTCCCGAACAGGCCCTGCGGGGGAAGGTGATGCTAAAGTTGTTGTTGCCTCTCTTTTTGCTTCTGCTTTTGAAGGCCCAGAGCCTTGGGGGTCATCGCAGGTACCAAGTGCCTTTACCTGTTTTGAGGAGGCTCTTCTCGAAGAAGAAGACCTTTTACGCAAGTGGCCAGCCTCCCTAGAGGAGATGCTTGCCGAGTACAAAGCAATTTTTGAAGGGTGCTTTCCTCATTCCCCCATCCCAACTCCGGAGCCCGCTAGCTCGGCTTATTCTGGTGGCTCCCCAATCCCCATTCCTGTAGTCCTACCTTTGGAAGCAGAAGTTCCATCCAGCATGGGGCCAGGTTTCCCAAAGGTTACGGAGCCACTCCTTGAACTGGTTGCCCCAGGCCGTGGAGCCACGTTCCTTGGGGATTATGGATCCCATTCCTCTTGAGATCCCGGTACCTATATCAGTATCGGCTCCACTTGCCAAGCCAGGCCCCTCGACGACCCCAGAACAAACTTTCCCTTTGGCAGAGGTCACTCGGGTATTTTTTTTCTCCCTTCTCTGCTATTGTTGTTGTTGTTTGTCTGTTTGTTTACCTTTTTTTTTTTGGTTGTCTTACCCCATAGCTGGTCGGGTGTTCGGCTCAGGAGTGCTAGGTTCCTCAAGCTATGCCCTCTCCTCCGCAACAAGGCGTCACTATAGTGGAAGTGGAGGACGATCCTTCCCCGAGCTGCAGCCCCTTCTGCTTAGGCACTATGCAAGGTGAGAGCTCGGCCCAAGGTGTGGGTTCTCTGGGCTCTCAATTTTCCCTTTCGCAGGGTCCCCCCATTGAGGTTTACTTTCCAAGTGAGGGGGAAAAAACTCCACCACCCGCACATCAAGAGATTATTCTACCATTGATGCATACCGAGCCCTCTTCTTCTTCCGAGCTATGGGTATCACAGGGTCTCGGGTCCGATCACATGAAGGCCCGGTCAGTTTTTTTTGAATCATACTTCCAAAAGTACAAACCCCTTTTTGCCAATGTAAGTGCCCTTCCATTCTACCCCCTCTCCGTTTTGTTCCTCTCTTTTTTGCTAATGAAATGGGTTGATGCTGACTTCCCAAGTTGCCGAGCAATTTGCCGATCTTGTCCCCTTTTGGCTGAGAGGGAAAGTGCTCGCACCGAGATTCAGAGGCTGGAATGTGAACTTGAGTTTGCTCGGGAAGCCCTGGAGAGGAGCGCTGGGGTTGTCGATTCCTTGGCAGATGAGGAAAGACGTGCTTCCGAGCTAGAGTGCGAGCTAGAGTTTGCTCAGGAGGCGCTAAGGTAATGTGAGGGAACAATTGAGACACTGGCGGCTCAGAAGAAGCGCGCTACCAAGGCTCGGGCTCACATGTTCCATCAGTACATGGGAATTGCCAAATCTGGAGATGCGACCAAGGCCTTAGCCCGTGCCTCCATGAAGGTAGCTCCGGACCATGCAGACCAGCTGGAATCCCAACTCAGGAGGGCCCCTGCCCTTCGCAACCAGGCCTGGATCAACGGGTACAGGGAAGGCCTTGAGCGCCTTCAAGGAATGCTTCTTCAAAATCCTGAGACCGACCTTAATGCTCTGAATCTTCGGGAGGTTGCACCGAATGTGAAAGCCTATGAGAAGATGTTGACATGGGGGGTAAGGAGATGCCTTTGGCTTTTCACGATCCCCCCCCTCCTTAGTTCCAACCCTTTTTAGCCGTCCACATGTATTGGTTATTCAAATACTTTTGTAAATCTGCCTACAGTAATAATGATTTTTCCTTTTATCTCGGCACATTCCTTCCATTTATTTTTGTACTATGCAAGGAGGAAGACTTTCCAGTGCAGGCAGGTTCCCTGCGGGGTGGTCGTCGAGCCACAGTTCTTCACGGTGATCTTGATTTTAGTCAAGTTTCCATGTTTACATGGAGTCATAGCTAAGGCACGGGTGCCACCTCTCCATTTGTTTTTATTTATTTAGCCCCATACGGGACCTTATGCGTAAACCTGTCTACTCTGCTTTTTCCACGCAGCAGCCTTTGTTGCATACCGAGTAGATATCCTTGCGAAGTGGCCCACTGGGTGGGCATTTCCACATTTTAGTCTAAATTCCCATCAGGTGTTTGATGTTAATTTGCTTTTTGTGATTCTTTAAACGTAACCTTGCCTGGGAATTCTAACATGTAGCAACCATATCTATCCACGTATTTACCAAGTCTTACAGTATTATATTCACGCAAGTGGGCTTCTTGACTTACTGTTAGTTTCATGTGTATCTTGAAGTTGTTTTTTAGTGCACCTCTTCCATCCTTATTTGATTCGAATGCCGTTTTGCCCTTGTTAGTCATGCCAACTATTATTATCATGCATGTGACCTAGGTTTTGCATTTAACCTTTTCCTTGTCAATCCCATAAGCCCCATCTTATGCACTGGATGGGGTTTCTCGCAGTCAATTCCCTCAATTAATTGCACCGTGGACTTTGTGTAGTACGCTTGTTAGGACTTCCTGTAGTCAATCTCCTTATTAATTGCATTATCACGTGGGACGCGTGGACAATCTAGGAGGCCCCATGGGCACGTGGGAGCCTGGGGAGCTCCTAGGAGTCGTGGAGCCCCGGAGACACATAGAGTCGTTCTCGCCTATAAAAAGACTTTTCCATCTTCCATTGGAATGCATCCATTTTCGCCTTCTCTCTTCTTTCCCCGCTTCGCCGACCTTCCATGGTCCCTTTATTCCCTCTTGTAATTTACGAGGGGGTGACACCGTCTGTTCTGGTGCTCAGGATGGTGTTGGTGGTGGCAATTCAGATGTCGTAGACAAAACAGACTTCACACATCTCTTGTCCTTGCCCTTTTGCATATGACACCTCGCTTGTTCTACCCCTTTGCTTATAGGGGTCCACCTTCGTCAGCATTGAACCAGAACCTGCATCCAACAGGTTCTGTACGGTGCTTGATCAAGGCGGCGTCACGGTACCCACAGATGGGGTGAGCAGGGAAAGACAATTCAAGGTGGCCATTAAATCTTAGAAGATGCTTCTCCACCGAACTTCTGTTACCCGAGATACGGCTACCTCCCAGCCCAACCTTGAATCCCAGTTCGCCTCTCGGAGATCCTTGATTGGGTGCAGTTGGGCCTCTCTCCCACAGAAGGAAAGATACGCATAGCTGAATCTGCAGGGCGTCCATCTTCCCTGGGGGAGATTTTAGCCGTTTTACTTTTGCAGTGTTTTTCTCTCTTCATTTATCCTACCCTGGTCGATGTGAGATTTTCCTTGTTGCGCTACTTGTAGCCCTGTTCAGGATATAAAGAATTTTTTTCTTTTGTAGACTTTTTGTGCTGTTCTTCATCTTTGTCTCGCTTTGGTTGATGCATGATTCTCCTCGTTGCCCTTTTTCACGTCAATTCTGGGCTGGTAGTTTGCCTCTGTACCTTTGTTTCTTTTTGCACGAAGCTCGGCAAGTCATTTAGACTGCATTAAGAATAGCTGTTAGCAGGTCAGAGAACTTGACTTGGTTCCTATGCTTTATGCTTCATGGATTGGCACTTATAGGTTGGCAAAGCCCGAGGGCCCTACTCCCTCACCAACACGTTCCTTTCTTTTTGTTTGCACGAATCTCGACAAGTCATTTAGACTGTGTTGAGAATAGTTGTTAGCAGGTTAGAGCTCAGGGCTTTGTTCCTGTGCTTTATACTACGTCGATTGGCACTTATAGGTTGGCAGAGCCTAGGACCCTGCCCCCTCACCAACGCGTTCCTTTCTTTCTTTTTGCATGAAGCTCGGCAAGTCATTTAGACTGCATTGTGAATAGCTGTTAGCAGGTTAGAGCCACCAACACACTCCTCTCTTTCTTTTTGCACAAAACTCGGCAAGTCATTTAGACTGCGTTGAGAATAGCTATTAGCAGGTAAGAGCTCATGGCTCGGTTCCTGTGCTTTATACATTGTGGATTGGCCCTTATAGGTTGGTAGAGCCCTAGGGCCCTGCTCCCTCACCAAAGCATTCCTTTCTTTCATTTTACATGACGTTCGTCAAGTCATTTAGACTGCATTGAGAATAGCTATTTGCAGGTCAGAGCTCATGGCTCGGTTTTTGTGATTTATACTTCATGGATTGGCACTTATAGGTTGGTAGAGCCCAAGGGCCTTGCTTCCTCACCACACGTTCCTTTCTTTCTTTTTGTACGAAACTCGACAAGTCATTTAGACTGCATTGAGAATAGCTGTTAGTAAGTTAGAGCTCATTGCTCGGTTCCTGTGCTTTATACTTTGTGGATTGGCACTTATAACTTGGCAGAGTTCGAGGGCCCTATTCCCTCACCAATGCGTTCCTTTCTTTCTTTTTGCACGAAGCTCGGCAAGTCATTTAGACTGCGTTGAGAATAGTTGTTAGCAAGTTAGAGCTCATGGCTCGGTTCCTGTGCTTTATACTTCGTAGCCGATCTCGAGACCTGGCTTATATGATTTAGGCTGTTTCAAGGGGACATAGTAACACAACATTTTGAAATTAGTTCATAAAATGTTAACCGGCGACAGTCTTACATTCGTTCAAGCTCAGCTCGGATTTTTTTATACAAAATACTTTCTTAAGTGCTCTGCGCTCCACGGGTGTGGCAACTCGTTCCCTTCGTGATCCTTCAGCTGGTATGTGCCAGGCTTTCTTGTCGCTGTTACCAGGTACAACCCTTCCCATTTGGTGCATAGTTTGCCCTCATCCTGAGTTGTAACTCCTGTTTGCTTTAGAACCATATCTCCTACTTTAAAGTTACGAGGTCGGACTTGTTTGTTAGAGTACAGTTCTACTCTCCGTTTGTTGGCTGCCGTTCGGCGTATAGCTTCCTCCCTTCTTTCTTCCAGGAAGTCTAGACTCTCTCTTAACCGCTCGATGTTCTGATCAGGGTCATAGCACCCTATATGTGGGTATGGAAACTTCTGCTGGTATCACAGCTTCAGCTCCAAAGACCAGGGAGAAGGGAGTTTCCCCAGTTGGGGTTCTTACTAACGTCCTATATGCCCACAACGTGCTTGGAAGTTCTTCAACCCATTCCCCTTTCTGTGCTCCCAACTTCTTCTTTAAGATGTTGAGTAATGTCTTATTGGTTGCTTCTACCTGACCTTTGGCTTGTGGATGTCCTGGAGAATACTTAACCTTGATCCTAAGCTCCGAGCACCACTCTCGATAATGAGAACAATCGAATTGTCTCCCATTATCTGAAATGAGGCTTTGGGGAATCCTGAAATGGCAGATTATGGATTTCCAAAGGAAATTCGTTATTGGTCGGGCTGTGATTGTTGCTAGAGCTTCCGCCTCTACCCATTTGGTAAAATAGTCTACTGCTACCACGATAAATTTTACTCCACCTTTGCCCGTTGGGAGGGGACCAATGAGATCCAACCCCCATTGGGAGAAGGGTCACGGGGCAGTGACAGAAGTAAGTTTTTTGGGAGGACAATGAGGTATAGGAACATTTTCCTGGCATTTAAGACATTTCCTGGTGAACTCGTCGGCATCCTTGTGAGCATTAGGCTAGTAGTATCCTGCCCGAGCAATTCGTAATGCTAATGCCCTCCAAATCGTGTGATTCCCACAAACTCCTTCATGGATTTCCGCCAACATGTACTGAGCCTGCTCAGAAGAGATGCACCTTAACAGAGGCTCAGCATAGCCTCTTTTGTACAGAAACCCATCCACCAAAGTGAACCTGGCCACTCGGTTCCTAATATTTCGGGCTTCCTCCCGATCTTCCAGAAGGATTCCCTCTTGAAAAAATTTCAAAATATCTGTGGCCCATTTCGTGGGCTGTAGGACCTCGATAGCTGACACACAAATTCCCACTGTAGCCATATCAATAGTTCGGACAATCACGTGGTCCGGGAGCGGGACCTTTTCTTGCCCTGAGGCCGCCTTGGCTAGTCAATCCGCTTCTTGGTTCTCTCCTCCACGATTCCCCTAGTGAGATAGCATGTAGAGCGTTCCCCCTCACCTTAAAGGGGCGGCACGGGTATGGATTGTTTCCTTACGACCCAGAACTGTAGATAGCTTTAACGAACTAGCACGTCGGTTCCTAACGCAGTTCATGGCCAGCAGGCCGAGGAGAAGGCCTGCCGCATATCTGCTAACTGTTAAGTAGAGGGCTGACGACGAGAGCCGAGAGCCGAAAGCCTTAAGTCATACCTTTCTCGCTTTAACAAGGAACGGATGACAACGGACGACCAAGACGAAAATATCACGTTGGCGGCGCTACTGGGAGGAGTCTGGCCTTGTAATCCCTTTATGATAGAAATTGCCTGTAAGACACCATCAACTTTAAGGGTGTTTATGGACCAGCCAAACAGTTACATAAACGGGGAGGACACACTTTAGGCATTGACAGCACCTAGGAAGCGATACTTGGAAAGGGCAGGCAAGAAAGTGACAGAATGACATCAAGGGTTAGACCAAGGAGCACGCCAGAAAGGAGCTTACGAAGTCTAAGGCAAGGGGAAGCTTGTCCCACGCTTACACTCTAGCTTGGTAGTAGAAGCCGAAGAGGACCCGAGTCGACAAGGAGTGCGGAGACAAGGTTTGTGGTGACCCAAATATTGCTCCTTTCACAGGAGCGATGGGCAAAACCCTCAAGATTGTTATAAGAAATGGGGAAGACCTGATGATCTGGAGACCTGAACTGACCTACGCAATAATGAAAGAAGTGAGTCATGGCGAGAATACCGCCCTTACTCTTGAAGACACCAAGACCGGAGCCTTATTCGGAGAAGCTGGGACCGAAGTCCCATTTAGGGAAGTCGGGATCCAGTCCGCGGGAGTGATAGCCCAGTTCATAAAGGCCAAAGCTATGCTTGGAGGAATAATGCAAGCCCTGAAAGAAGAAGAACCACAAATCCTCTAAAAGAGGACCTGCATCAGGGAAACTCGAGAAGGGAAGAACCCCCCACAGGGGAAATCAATACCATAGCTGGGGGATATGCAGGGGGAGCGACCTCGTCAGCTCGAAAGGCCCATGTAATTTTAGCAATAAAAAAGGTCTCTCGTACATTTAAAACTCATGCCTAGACTTCCGTGCTCTTCCCCATCGGCCGTGTTCATCCTGACGCATTCAGTTCCTGTGGGGGAGGGGCATACATAAAAACTAAAATGGATAAAATATAACAACATATGTTTTCATTCATGCATTCATCATTCGTACATACTAAACGTGCATGCATACATGCTTATGTGCATTCTTTTGAAAACGTCATTGGACGGGGTTTTTCTTTTAAAAGGCTTTCTTGTTCGAAAATGTTTCTCTCATCAGTGCCTTCATTTCTTAAAGAGTCGTGCTTTCATGCATTCATACATTTATGCATACATACATTCTTTCTTATCACTTTCATAGGCCAGTACACACTGTTACACCCCATGTGTTAGGGTTAGCGGCACTATGGCCAATGGATTAGTCCATGGCCGCGGGTTGGAATCCCATTCCGTTAGGGTGCAGCACTTGGTGCATTACCAGTACTACTGTCCGGCATTACAATCTGCCCATTCATTCATTGGGTACACCTTTTCATTCATTCATGTGGCCGTTACATATTTTCATACATTTCATACTTTCATTTCATTCTTTCATTCATGGCAGCTCTAAAGAGCTGGATCTTTCATTCTTTTCTTATCTTTCATTTAACATGTCCTTTCATGAGAAAACATTCATTTTCTTGAAAAGTATCGTTTAAAACATGGGCTTGAACTTCGTCTCTCATGGCGTCCATAAGTATCACCTTAAACGTCGTCTTTCATGGTATCCATGAGCATCACCTCATGGCATCCATAAAAACTTCGGTTCATAGGATGCATGAAAGCCTCAGTTTTCATGTCTTTCTTTGCTTTCATTTTTCGTGAGAAAACATCGTTTGGGGCGTAAACTAGAAAATCGTCTTTCATGCATTTTTATCAGTTCATGGATTTTCTTAGAAAATACGTACAATAGATAAAACATATATTCATACATTCACATGCGTACAAGTAATACTTTGGGTGCGTAAATAAGGGCTGCCAAGGAGGGGCTATACATACTTATACCTTTGAACACTTAGCATTTTCTTTCATAAAACGTCTTTCGTATCATTTCGTAGTGCATCATAAAGGAAAAGCGTTTATTGTATCTTAGAAAACTCTAGAAGAGTATGAACGTAACACTTACCTAGACTCCATACTACTTTCATATCATGCAGTCCATTCATGTGCTTGTCAGATGGCAACCTACATGCATGCACAAACCTTAGCGTCATTCTCTATCTAATGCATAAACAACTTAACTAAGAAATAGAACTATGATTCATTTGGAACACTCTCCTTCTATCCCGTGTTCTTACATACCCTTTACTATGCTAAGACCTTCGGTGACCCATTACGGTCACTATCTCTTTCAATCTTAACGCTCTACTTCAAGTGTTTACTCTCTAAGGCGAATCGCCTTAGGGTTAAGACACTAAGACCTTCGTCTTACTCTTCTTACTAACCACATTCCAAAGCATAATTCCGATCGATGCAATCATGCATCCCAATCCTAGATAATATACCCATCATTATCTTCATGCACCTTAGCCAATACTAATCCTCATTCCCATCCATACAAGCCACACGGCTCTAAGCCGACTCTGAGGCTTAAGCACCATGCAACTATGCTCAGGACAGATTATCCATTATATATGGTGAATCTGTCTGGTACATGTGTCTCACCAGATTACACATGTACCTTACCCTTTCATCACCTGAGACCAACATATAACATGTTGATCACCTACTCGTAGGGACAGGGGTCATACTCCGATACCAACCTTCTCTTAACCCGGCTAGCATGTCTCTTCATGCTACATGTCTCTTTTGACAGTTCATCCCAATACTTAATGTGACAAAACTCCATTTACAACTACGCCTTATGTTACATCATACAGCTCAAGACTGCTCCCAAGCTACACCGTGACCTTGTCGCATCACCTAACATCTTGCTACATCAAAGCCTAACTCATCATGAGTACGGTTCCTCACGCACTCCCGTCACATCGTGACATCTCGTCACGTTCCCGTTACGCCATTCTTATTCTAACACTTCACCCATCATAAGCATGACTACCAGTAACCATGTCATTTCGTGACGTTGCCCAGTCATGCTTCTACTGAATATTCTTACATTTGTCCTACTACTTCACCTGTACTGCTAGCCATGAGTCAACTATATGGTGACACCCGTCACCTTAGACTACAGGCTACACCATGATTACTTCGGGGCACTGTTCCACAGTTCTCGACACTACTCACCATGCCCAACGCCTATCAACCACTCAACCATCCCTATCTCTACGACACGCCACCGCTGCACCTCATGGAGTATACTCCATGCATACTCCCTTCTCACATGCTACCCCACATCACCACTATGGCATATCCTCCACATGGTGCATCACTCCGCCATACGGAGTACATTCCACATGTACTCCTTTCAAACACACCATGCCACATCACCATTATAGCATACCCGCCATATGGTGCATCACTCCACCACATGAAGTACACTCCACATGTACTCCCTTCATACACCACGCCACATTACCATTATGGCATACCCGCCATATGGTGCATCACTCCACCACATTGAGTACACTCCACGTGTACTCCTACACTAAGCCACATCACCATTATGGCATACCCGCTATATGGTGCATCGATCCACCATATGGAGTACACTTCGCGTGTACTCCCTTTATACACACCACACCACATCACCATTATGGCATATCGGCCACATGGTGCATCACTCCACCATACGGAGTACATTCCACATGTACTCCTTTTGTACACACCACGCCACATCACCATTATGGCATACCAACCATATGATGCATCGCTCCACCACATGGAGTACATTCCGCATGTACTCCCCTCATACACACTACGCCACATCACCATTATGGCATACTCACATATGGAGTACATTTCGCGTGTACTCCCTTCACACACACCACGCCACACAGAGTACTCATCACGTGTACTCTTCCCATTTCACAATACGCCCTGAAGGTATATTTTGCATATACTCTCCTTATCCCACACTACGCCACACATATAGAGTACACTCAACATGTACTATTTCCATTCCACATGCCGCGTGACCAAAACAGCACATACTCCACAACCACACTACACAGCACAGTCCACAACACTTCACAGCACACTACACAGATAAGCCCAACACTTCGCTACATAGCACATCACATCTCCACACTGCACAGATATGCCCAACACATACACATCACATCACAATACCACAACAATAGCACAACTCCACAATACCGACAACACAGTCCACAACCTAACCAATCAACTAATAACATCTAACATAAATACGAGGGATAGAGGGTTATATCATCGATAGGATAACCCGTACGTTGCTCGCTGACTGTCATCGTTGATGCCGTTGGAAGGAACGTAAGGGGCGACTAAACTGCGTATGGTGACTGTTTGGGCATTGGGATAGCTAGATGTGGTCTTGGAAGGGCTTGTGGTGGCCTTGTGATAGTGGCAAGGAGCGTAACACGATGGATCTAGCTATGTATAGTGGCGGTTAGCCACACGCAGTGGCTGTCTATCAAGTGCAGTGCATGGGAGAGAAGCCCATGAGAGAGTGAGGGAGAGTGTGCGTTCATGGGTGGCAGATCGGGGCTATGGGCTGATGGGATGGCTCGATGGTGGCCTGAGGAGGCTGAAGATGGTGGTTACACCCCGCAGGTGGCAGCGCACGACGATGGAGGGTGTGAAACCTATGCGTGTGAGGGGGAGGAATCCGTGCGGTCGAGGGAGGATGGTCCTCGGGTAACGTGGAAGAGGAAGGGGGAGGGAAGGGGAAGATCGCGGCAGTGCTTGGTGATTATGGGTGGCCGTGTACGGCGGCGCATGGTGATAAACTAGTAAGGAACCCGTGTGTTAAACCCATTTGGGGAAGAGAGGGAGAGAGCTGCCGTGAGGGGTTGGGTTCGGTGGGGTTGTCACCGATGATGGCTGGAGGTGCACTGGTGGCCAGCGGCGGGGCTGCAACCATGGCGTTAGGCATTTCGCACGGTGAAACCGTGCGTGAGAGGCTGGGTGAGTGCGTGGAGAAGGTGGCCGCGCAACGGGGCTGGCTTTGCTGGTGAGGGGTCGTTGGCGTGAGGTGGTGTCGGTGGAAGGGGCGGTGAGGCCTACCGGCTCACGGCGGGACTGGACTGTGGGATGGAGCATCGAGCGAGAGGGGAGTTGCGTACTACGTACGCTGGGGAGAGGAAGAAGAGAGAGAGAGAGCTGGGAAAAAGTGAGGGAGAAGGAAGAGGGGCTGGGTATTTAACTCAGTCGCTTCATCTAGGGATCCTCAAAACGATCTAATGATGGGGGATTAACACACTAATTTGAAAATGCATAAACATTAACTTAATTAAAAGCACTTAGAGGAATTAAGATAGAATATTATTTAAACTAACTTTAGTTTATAAAATAATATTCCTTCATCATTATTAAAATGATGAAGTCTCACTTAACATATTTAAGAGAATAAAACCATTTAATTAATAAAAGTTTTCAACATAATTTAAATCTCATAATATCTAAAATAGTTGAAATCATTTTAAGAAAGATATTAAAATGATTTTCGACATTTATAGTATTCTTGGAGCTCTTCAAGAATATTATAATTGTCGTTTTTAAAATAAAACTTAGTTCAATAACACTGGAAATACTCCTTGCAAATATTTCCAGCACATTTAAAACACTGGACTTGCCCAATAAGTCACAAGATATATTTTGAAACATGCCATCGTGGTTCGGCACGCATGACGAGTCTCACAGTCGCTAGATAGAAGGGGCAGACAACTCACATAGTTTCTGCCCTCGAAGTTGTCAAGGCCGGACAGTTTGTGACGGTTAAGTAATTAGACTAAAATTTAGACATTTTTTCAAGATCATTCTCCCTCGTTCTGTCTAAGACACAAAACTTGTTCACTTAATCTTCCATCTCTCTCTAGTTTATTGTGTATAACACTACTAGAAGGTGACATTGTTAATTTAAACAACATGGAGATATTATTTGTAGGATTTTTTTATAGATGCGTGTGACATTACATAAATACCCTTAGACTCGTTTGGAAATTAGTGTACATTTATGTGTCCACTAATTCCTGAATTGTCCAGTGTGGACAGTTTGGGATTATATTATTTGTATTGCACATTTTTGTTACTCATACTTTCCACGTTTAATATGAAGTTTCGGTGTTTTCCTCTACTGTTCATAGGGTCACAATCCCTCTATTTGAACATGTATACTCGGAGAACTATGGGGAGGTGCTGCCGAAATTTCTACTAACGTGAAAAGTAGTAGAGTGACGAGATTTGTGCATTATGGATAATATAATCTTGAATGAGATAGGACCAACTACCTTCTCAAAAAAGTAACTTCGTATTGGAGCATGACATGCATGTGAATTTTCTATGTACGTGTTATTAATAGATAGATGTTTTTAGAAATGGACAAAAATTGGATGCATCTGGGCGATAGACTTGGAAAGGATTACGTACGCTATGCGCGTGGAGTAAGAACCTTCATTGATTTTGCATGGGCCTATGCTGATAGTCGTGGTTACATTAAGTGTCCATGTCCAGGGTGTAAAAACTTGTGTGCGGTAGGGTTGGATGAAGTAGAAAATCTTATATTTGTGAATGGAATGGATCTGGTGTATACCCAATGGGTACTGCATGGTGAGCCGTATGAACAGTCAGCAGATGTATTGGTTGATCATCACAATTATTTGCAGCACATGGATGATGATTATGAGCAGGATGAGATGGAGGAGATGTTGGGTGACATTGGAGCGGGGATGTTTATGGATGAGGTTGACGACAATGCCTCAAGTGGCGGAGGGACTGATTGTGAAAATTTCGCTTCAATGTGGGAAAATGCAAAGCGCGAGCTTTATCCAGGCTGTACAAAACATTCTAACATGTCATTTATTGTGTGGTTGCTTCACATTAAGTCATTGTGTGGGTGTCGACGAAAGCAATAAACATGGTATTGGCTTATTTAACGAGGTGCTTCCGGAAGGGTCAGCATTGCCCAAGAACTTTTATGAAGCGAAAAAGTTAAGAAAGGGATTAGGATTTGAGTACAAGTCCATACATGCATGCAAGAATGATTGTGTTTTGTTCTGGAAGGAGAACGCGGAGAAACAAGCATGTCCTGTATGCGGAGAGTCGAGGGGGAAGGGTAAAAAAAATGTGTCGGTTAAGGTATTGCGGTATTTTCCCTTGAGACCTAGGTTGCAAAGACTATATATGTGTAAGAAAACATCTCACGATATGAGGTGGCACGAGGAGAAAAGAGTTAAGGACGACGCATATATGAGGCATCCAGTTGATTCACTTGCGTGACAGTCTTTCGATAATCAATACCCAGAGTTTGGGATAGAAGCTCAGAACGTGCCCCTAGGACTCACAACTGATGGATTCAACCCTTTTGAAAATATGAGTACAAGTTATAGCACTTGGCCTGTTGTGTTGATTCCATACAATCTTCCACCATGGAGGTGCATGAAGGCACCCAACTTTTTATTAACTTTACTTGTCCCCTGCCCGAGATTACTTGGGAATGATATTGACGTACTCATGCAGCCGTTGATTGAAGAGCTGGAAGCGTTATCGGAAACAGGAGTTAGAACTTATGATGCATCCACATCGACATCTTTTCATATGCATGCTGCGATAATGTGGACCATAAATGACTTCCTGGCATATGGGAATCTTTCCGGCTGGAGTACGAAAGGGAAGTTAGCATGTCCAACGTGTAATAAAAAAACTGCTAGTGAGTGGTTAAAATATTCTCAAAAGTTATGTTTCATGGGTTATCGACGTTATCTACCAGCAAATCATGAATGGAGAAGAGAATGTGCTAAGTTTGATGGGAGAAGAGAGGATAGAATTGCACCAAAAGAGCTGTCTGGGAAAGAGATAGTAGAACAATTGGTACATGTTAGAGCGAAAAATTTTGGCAAAGGTCTGGGAAAGAATAAGAGAAAACGAGGCACAACAGAATTGAATTGGACAAAGCATAGTATTTTTTTTTACTTGCCGCATTGGTCATCCTGCATGTTGTGACATAGTTTGGATGTAATGCACATAGAGAATACTATTTGTGATAATATACTACATTGATGAATATTAACAAAAAGACGAAGGACGCGAGTAAAGGGTGGTCATGCCGCATGCATGTTTTACGATGACGAGGGAGGAGAGGATGGACTTCTGCAAATGGTTGCAAGATGTGAAGTTGCCAGATGGTTATGCTTCAAATATTAGTCGATGCGTAAGTCCTGATGACTGGAAAATCAGTGGATTCAAAAGCCATGACTGTCACGTATATTTGTATAAGTTATTGCCTGTGGGAATTCGTAGGAAGCTGACATCTAATGTACATGCTGCCATATCCGAACTCTGTATGTTTTTAAGGATTTTTGCGCTCAGGTAGTAAATCGAGATGTGCTGCAGAAATTGGAAGAAGATATTGCTACTATACTATGTAAATTCGAGCAGATCTTTTCACCATCATTTTTTGATATCATGGTCCATTTAGCAATACATTTACAGCTAGAGGTATTGTTGGGTGGACCGGAGCAGTTTCATTGGATGTATCCAGTTGAAAGATATTTGGGTCGTCTGAAGTACACTGTTGGGAATAAAGCTAGAGCTGAGGGTTCAATAGCAGAGGCTTATATACACGATGAATGGTTAACATTTTGCTCTCTATATCTTCATGGTGTTGAGACACGATTTAATCGTCAAGAGCGAAATGTTGATCCTCGTGAGCTATTAGTGTTTTCCCAAAATGTATGACCCTTGGGTGCACAAACGAGTTACGATTTAATAGATGGAGAGTTGGGTAAAGTTCAATGGTATGTGCTAAATAATAGCCGGGAGATTGATGATTATCTCAGGTATGTCGTTCCATAATTTGTATAATTTTAGTTTTTTTCAAGTTTATCTATAACTGTTGTGCTCAAAATATACATCTTTTGCATTTATCTATAACAGTGAGCACATGGACAAACTTAGGACGGAAGACATAGAAAATATAGAGGTAAGACATGAGAAAGAATTTCCTGGATGGTTTGAAGAGCGTGTATGAACTAAAATTATATATATGCTATATTTTGAAACTTTTAACTCTAGGCAACTCTCAATAAATATATACTATTTCCATTGTTAGATTTTGAAACAACGTGCTCATGATCCCGAATCAATTTCTTCTAAATTATATACACTGTGTAAATGCCTTGATCCCGCACGGATCGAAGAGTTACTCCCTATAACTTAAAACTCACAATTCATCTATATATTTATAGACTCCAAAATATAACGTCATCAGAATACTACAAAGTCTCTTAATAAAATCCGCCACTTCTCAGAAATCTTCTATGAGTAATCCACTATGCTTAAATAATCATCTCACTAATGCTCCATAATCTTGATCCTTAGCTGGACTATTCAAAATCATCTGAAAAATATATAGAGATAAGGGGTGAGTTATCAACAACTCAGTAAGCAGAGGACATATACTAGTGTGTAAACATGAGCATTTTCACAGAGTTCAGAATGCAGAAACAAAACATTTCAGTATCAATATGCAAATCTAAAAAAAAAAATACATTTTATCAGAAAATCAGTGCGATTTTTAAAACATTTCATATTCAGAAGCCAACTTTTCATAATCAAAGACTCCTTTGGCACAACATGACTGAATATCTTCGTCTTATCATATCATATTAGAGCATCATATCAGAACAGAGACCATATTTAACCCCCATGGTAGGGTTGTGCATCCTGCAGAAAGCCAAGCAAAACATAAATCACCATGTTACCAAAGCAATTGCACTCAGAACAGAAAACCACTATTATATCCCGTGGCGGGCCAGGGGTCACTATTGTATCCCGTGACAGGGCTAGAGGTCACTATTGTATCCCATGATAGGGCCAGAGGTCACTATTATATCCAGTGACAGGGCCATATATCAGAGCAAAACAGAATCAGAATCACCATATCAGAGTCAGAATCAGAGTCAGAACAGAATCAGAAAGTCATGCCAAAGGTTTTTCAGATGCCACATCATATCAAAACAGAGTACTGATATTCAGATCATTTCACATTTTCCAAAACAGATTCAGAACATCTTCACGTCAAATGCGAAATTTATCAAATTTTCATATTCACTTATTTGTCTCAGTTCAATAACAGAATGCTAAAAATAAGCTCATATCTACACTAGTCATGATAGAAAATACTTTCTTCTTAAACAGAATCTCATGAGTAATGCAAAACAAATATCTGAGGTTGTTTTCAGATTTATTTTCATAACAAAACATGCACATTTTCCAAAAAAGGACCTCAGTTCATTTTATTTTATGCAAAGTCTAGCATAGGGACCCCACTTACCTGGACTTCTTAACTTTTCAAAAATTTCCTCAAAATACTGAATAAATATTAATCGTCACCTATAAAAATCACGTAATCTCGTAAATTTTCAATCAATCACATATTTCGATATTTAAACCTAAATTGCTAAAGGAACCTATTTTAAATCCTCAAAACCTAAAATTCTCATAATTCCTAAAATATCAACATTTTCTAAGACTATTAATATCCACTTAAACGAATCCGTACTGAAGAGAATAATCGAATAAATATTATGATAAAGGAAAATTGGTGTTTTTAAAGTACTAAAGTACCCACAACTTATTATAGATTAATAAACTAATATAGCTATTTAAAATCCCATAAATAAGGCCAACTTAAAAACGAGTTCAATTGAAAACTAAATAGCTCAAATTAACAATATAATCATATTTTTTTTTGTATGATGAAAACCAAGCCCATTCATTAAAACACGACCAATTAAACCAAGACCATTAAAACTAAATCCAATAAACTAAATCCACGTAACAATGTATTTGAAAATGGAGCAACATGTAAAAACACTTCAAAACAAGTTTGAGGTATTTTACGGAAATGTCAAAGACCAAAGGCGTGATGGCAGTTTCGAAGTTACCAGGAATATCAAGACCACAAAGTTTAAAACTACATGTTAATATTTTCAAAGAGTGCAAAGTTTTTGCTTGTTTCTAGGTAAACATAAAACTCAAGAAAAGGAAAAAGGAAACCAAAAGAGGAGGTGCGACGAGGCTCACCATGAGGGAAAAATGGTCTCGGCAGCACTAGGCGAGAGAGGGGCGTGCGATTTAGAGAGAGAGAGAGAGAGAATAAATTTGAGAGGGAGAAAGCACGGAGAGTGAGTGGTAGAGAGAAAAGAGAACCTGGAGAGAAAGAGGGACTCACTGTGAGGGCAGTGACGAAACGGAAACAAGGTGGCTGGGAGCAGTGACAGTGTCGTCTTTTACAGCTGAGGCGAACGGCGTGGGCAGTGTCTTAAGGGCTGTGGGTTGGTTGAGTCAAGATTACTCTGTTTCGGGTATTAAAAACAGGAGTCATTCGGTGGTAGTGAAGCAGCGTCTTCCGTCGTGCAGGGGGCTTGCCGTGTGGGTTGTGGGGTGGAAGAGCTTTGGTGGGGGTTGTGAGGTTTGGGTAGGGTGACTCAGTGCGGTGGACCTACGCGTGAATGGCTTTCATGGAGTGGCTCTCAGTGGTTTTCTGTTCGGCTGCGTGCACATGGGCGTTGGTTTTTCTGATGCAATAACACACGGAACATGACGCCAAGTTGTGTCTCGGTTGTCTCGTTTGCGGCAGTGGAGTGGTGGTTGAAGACAGTAGCAGCAGCTGGAACCTGGTGGAGTGTTCGGTGGAGTGTAAGCATGCTGCGAACGTACGTGCATGGTGGAGGCGTTGGGCTGATTTTCGAACGTTGGGAAGAAACTAAGGGTGTTGCGGCTTGGTGTTTTGCAGAAAGTATATATATATATATATATATATATATATATATAAAGGTGATTGAATGTAGAAAAGAAACCCTAGAGCCGTAGGAGACGTGTGTGCGGACAGAAAAAGAGTTGTGCATGTGCATGGAGTAGATAAAAATACACTAGAGACATGTGTGATCATGCATGCAGTGGGGGACAGGAAACTTAGGTGTAAAAAAAACAATATAGACGGAAAAAATAAATAAATAAATAAAACGTGTGGGGAAGTTAACGTGTGAAAAAATAAAATAAACTAAAACAAAATAAATAAATAAATAAAATTGAGCATGGTTGGGTCCGGTTTTTCACACTGGCCCATGGTCCCTCAAATAGAGCACTTCGATACACTGCATGCACGGTTTGAGGTTATAGATTCCATACTCTGGACTGTCAACGTAATAGAAAGACTCAAAACTCTGGTGTGTGGGTCGAGGGGAGTCATAGAACAGATGATATTGACTATTATGATGTCATACGTGATATTATCGGATTGAAATATCTAGGTGGGTCTGTAACATATGTCTTTAAATGTGATTGGTGGGGTCTAGGCGGAGGTTGGATTTCGATACATAGAGATAATCACTTTACGAGTGTCAATACTGCATCTAAATGGTACGAAGATGATCCATTCGTATTGGCTTGTCAAGCTACCCAAGTCTATTACTTGATTGATCCAATGAAAAGTACTGGTGAAGATAGTGGAGAGATAACTTGCGAGTCGTACAAAAATTTATTCCTTGAAATATATAAGAAGCAGGAACAAGTGCAGAGCATGAGAATAGTGGAGATAAAGATGACATTTAGATTGTGGAGGCATACCAGGAAGATGGAGAGGGTATTAACTTGTTTGTTGACGTCGGTGCTCTCGAGTTGCTCCCCTTGTGTAGAGATGATGTCCCACCCGTCCGTATTAAATGATCATTCAATTCAAGTAAGGAGGAAGAAGAAGAAGAAGTGTCAGAAGATGAAAACGAATCAGAATCTGACCCGGAGGTGGATAAGGAGGATGAAGAAGATGTGCATGATGATGATGAAGATGTTATTGAGGGAGATTCTGAAACAAGCATGGAAAATAAATCTGAAGATGAAGAATAAAAGTACTAAATATTTTATTCATATAGGTGACTATAAAATATCTTGAATTTTCATAATTTCTTCTAATTAATTTTCTTTGATATTATTAATTCTTTTCAAGAATGCCGCCAAAAGGACAACGAAGAAATGTGCCTCCGCCAAGTCCAAGTACCGAACCCAATGAGGACTCCCCACTCGAGGAATCCGCTCTTGAAGATCAAGTTAAGATGGAAGAGAATAACAGTCAGTTGACACCTACCAGTAAGGAAATATTGTCGTTGATAATTAATTATATAGTTAATATTTTTATCTCAATAACTATATAACTATAATTATACTATCTATTATCATGTAGTTGAAGCATCTGCACGTCGTGGTCGTGACTATACACGTGGCATCTCTCTTGAGAAAAGTAGAAGTCACGAAAAACTTAATATCACCATTCCTGATAATTCCACTGGAGGAGTGGATGACAGTGCAGTAGCGCTTTCCTCCTATATTGGCACAGTAGTTCAAGCTTATTCTCCATTTTATGTGCGCTCATGGTGAGATGTTCCGAATGAGATTAAGGAGCACATTCGAAGTAGTGTGCTGGTGAGTTTACTTTGAGAGTACAGTTTTTTCACCTAAATTAGTATATCATATTTTTGACATGATTCACTTGTTAGGATGAATTCGACCTCGACTTTGGCCGTAGCGAGGATTTGAGAACCGTGAATGAGTTGATGGCTACACTATTCCGACATCACAAGGGACGATGTCATGACCACTTTAAGAAGTTTGAGATGTTGAAAGAGGCTGCATAGTCTCTTTCCCAGCAAATGAAGTTAGATGATTGGAGAAAGTGTTGTGATCTTTTTGTATCTCCAAATTATCAGGTATTTTACATTTATATCTTTTAATTATTTATATTCATATTCGTTCTATATATTATATGTATATATATTACAATTAATATTCTTAATATATTTTGTAGCACTTGAGTTCTACAAATGCACATAATAGATCCGCTTTGACTATCCACCATCATGCCAGTTCAAGGTCATTCCACCGTCTTGCTGAAAAAATGGTAATTAAAAAATTATAGAATTCATTTATTTTTCTGATATTCTTTTATTTAAATACTAACATTATCCTTTTAAAATTGCGTATGTCGCTTAGTTAGAAACGTGATGATCCTGAAAACTTTTTTCTCTTTCATGTCTATGCCACTGCTCACACTAATGAACATAGTGAGTGGATAGATCCTGTCGCTGCAGATATTTATGTAAGCAGTATTAATTTTGTTAAATAAATTATGTAATATGTGAATAATTTTTTTTTTTATTTCTATTTCTTTTAATATGTTACTTATTAATGATCATTACCTTTAAAATTGTAGGAAAAAATGATGGAGATGCAATCGGCTTCTAGGGAATCCTCTCCTAGTGACATAGACATATTCACGCAAGTGCTCGGGCCGCAGTCTAGTATGGCAAGAGGTTTGGGACGATCTATTAAGCATAGATGTTCATCCTCCTCAACCCCATCGACTTCACAAATTAATAATCTTACCAAAGATTTAGAAGCTGCATAATGTGAGAATGAGTATATGAGTATATGAGGTTTATCACCTCGATTTTTGGAGAAAACTTCTCAGGAATGCTGGTGATCCTAGAGTCAAGCACTTGCTGTAACAACATGATCGAGCAACATCTCCAGCAAGCTTACAGAGTCGAGTGTTAGCAATGCACACACGATTAGGGTTGGTACTCACATCCCTCAGGTGACGATGGCTAACAATGTGCATGGGATTGGGGTTAGCCTAGCCTAATGAGCAGTTGAGCATCACCTTTAACAAAAGCCAAGTGTTGGTAATGTGCATGCGATCAGGGGCAACACTTGCACTCCTCTGGGCGATGATGGCTAGCAACGTGAATTCAATCGGGGTTAGCCTAGCTTGATGAGCAATTAGGCATCTCCTTCGGCAATGCGCATGTGATCGAGACTAACACGCACACACTGGGCGATGGCGGCTAACAACATGCATGTGATTAGGGTTAGCCTAGCCTAATGAGCAAATCTCCCACACCTCAACAAAGCTAAGTGTTAGCGACGCGCATCCGATTGGAGCTACACTTGCACCAAAGCAACATTGTCGAGAAACGCTATCGCCACCTTAGCAAGAGATGTTAGCAACTTATATGTGATTGGGGCCAACATTCTTGGCATAACAGCCGCCAACAGGTTATCTCCGGGAACAGGTTTGTAACACCCGGGCCTAGCGCCAAGCCTATTTTTATGGACCATAAAGCCCAAGCCCGTGTTATCTTATTTTCAGACTCCACATTCTACGTAGTTTTACGTCAGTTTTATCCCTATGCATGCACGCTACTTTCTCCCATATCTAGGGTTTTAATTTGGTCTTTCAATCACCTATATATGCCACATGTTAGAATACACAATCGTCTCTTTTCGATCCCAAGAGTAGTCCACAGCCCAGCCTCCATCTCCACATGAAACCTTAACCATCAACAATGGCGCACAGTACCCACGCACGACCAAAAGCTAACCTGCACCACCGTCCACCTCATCTACGCCCCTCAACAGCTAGCCATGAGAACCACCTTGCTCCTCTACGTTTAGCAACCATCACCAAAGCCAAAGCCCCACCGTTCACCATGTAACCAGCCTGCACCCTCACAATTTTACTCAACCATCACACGGAAATTGCAGCTTCCCAAGGAGGTCAAGCCGTTGCATCCTCCTCCACAATGCTGCCATATGCCACCACTGTGACGCAGCAGTGAACCCTCGAAAGCCACCTCTGTTTTATACCACCAAAATAGGGGAATTGTTTCCCACCATGAGCCACGTCGCTAAGCCCACCCCATCGTCACCACACGGCACAGAAAGTGCCGTCTGGCACCTCGTGCCACCCCAAGCCGCTGCTCTCGCTCAGTAAGGTCATGCCGTGCCGACGGTCTTCTCCCCGATCTCTCTCACCACTTTCAGACTCTCTTCCTCTCATCACTTGGTCTCTCTCTTATCACTTTCTCTCTCTTAGCGATGGGCTGCCGCACTGACCCCCCCTCAATCGCCGCCCAGACCTAGCTCCATCGTGCCTAGTCCTTCCCTCTCAGTAAGCCTCAGTCTTACCACTCCTTGTAGTTCGATATTGTTTCAAAATGGGAAGGAGTTGTTTTGCCATAAAGTTAACAAATTTTTTTTACGAAAGTACAATCTTACCCTCTGATTTTTAAACCAAAGCATGAGGAATTTTATTTTAAAAAGTTATATTTCAGTGGATTGTCTATTTTTTTTTTTTACGTTCAGCCAGCCTTTTTGTAGAAACTTATTGGGTTTTTTTTAAGTGTATTGTGGCTATTTTTTTTAAGTTAGTCTAAAAAGTGGTTTGATAGAAAATAGTTAAGGTTTTTAAATTACTGTTAGTCTTAAGCTCAATAGAATTTAGAGTTTATGTTTTGGTCGGGAAAATTTGAGTGAAAATTGATGTATTTGAGATTTGATGATATTTTAGGGTTTCGAGGGATTTAGATTTATAGAAAAATAGGTTACTTAGTATTTCAAGTTTAAGAATTGAAGTAAGTGTTCGATTGAAATTTATGGGAGTTTCATGACAAATTTTATAGGTGACGATTGATTTTCGCTCAGCACTGCTGTGGAGAAATTCTGATAAGCTTAGAAGTTCAGGTAAGCGGGGTTCATATACTAGGCATAAAAGAAATGAAATTAGGTTGACTTTGAAAATAAGCATGTTTGTTTTTGAAAAGAAATCTGAAAACGACCTCAGATGTTTATTTTGCATATGCATAAATTCAATATAAGAGATAGTATTTTCTGTCATGACTAGTGTAGACATGAGCTAATTTTATACATTCTATTTTTTATCATGCAAAAAGAGTGAATATGAACATCTAAAAGTTTTTGTCATGAATAAATGAAGATGTTTTGATTCCATCTATTTTGAACATGTGAAATTATCTGAAGATGTTCAGTTTCTGGCTTTTGATATGAAGTGGCATCTGAAAACATTAGCATGAGATTCTGATTCTCTATTCTGATTAAGTATGATTTTGATGTTCTGCTCGATGTTCTATTGCGGCCCAGCCACCGGTGATAATAGTGGCATACGACCCAACCACGGGTTATAATAGTGGATACGGCCCAGCCACGGGTAATAATAGTGGCATATGGCCCAACCACAGGTAATAATAGTGGATATGACCCAATCACGGGTTATAATAGTGGATACGACCCTTCCACGGGTCATAATGGTGGTTTATAACCCTACCACGGGGGTTAAACATGATATCTGTCCTGATGTGATGCTCTGATTGATGAAGATGAGGTCTCAGATTTTGATATGCCAAATGATTTTTGAATAAGAATGTTTTTCTGAAAATTACGCTCTGACATTTTGTAACATATTTGATATTTGCATTCTGAAAGTAAATATTTCTGTTTCTGCATTCTGAAGGTAAACATTTTGTTTTACTTTCTGAATTTTGAAAATGCTCATGTTTACATACTAGTATATGTTCTCTGCATACTGAATTGTTCATAACTCACCCCTTATCTCCAAATATTTTTCAGATAATTTTGATGCATCAATTGGAAGTCAAGAGTAAGGTTTGATATTCATAGAGGAATAAGTGTCAGAGGGTATAAGTTTATTGGAGAGTCTTATTTAATAGGTTTATGATTTTATGTTTTTTATATTTAGAGTCCCAGATATTTCTAAATATTTATGGGGTTTTTAAATTATCTCATTAAGGTATATTTTTGGTGTCCTGGTAGAGGAACATATATTTTGGTTTGAATAAATGGATTTGTATTTTTTGGGAATATTTGAGTGTAACACCCGTCCTTGTAGTGGGACTTTTTATAAAATATTTTAGAAAGGAGGATGGGAATTACTGTTCCATTTAAAACTTTTCACTTGCATATCCAGGGTGCGAGACTCCACGTTTATAAAATAAAATGTGCTTTGAATATAAAAGAGGATTACAGCAGAAAACATCAATTTTAATAATAAAAAGGCCTCTTGTACAATTAAAACTCGTGCCTAGACTTCCATGCTCTTCCCCATATGCACATTCATTCATTGGGTACCCCTTATCATTCATTCATGTGGCCGTTATGTATTTTCATACATTTCATGCTTTCATTTGTTCTTTCATTCATTCATGCCAGCTCGGAAGAGCTGGAGCTTTCATTCTTTTCTTATCTTTCATTTAATATGTCCTTTCATGAGAAAACAATTCATTTCATGGAAAAGCATTGTTTAAAACATGGGCTTGAACTTCATCTCTCACGGCATCCGTAAGCATCACCTTGAACGTCGTCTTTCGTTGGAGTCACAAGAATCACCTCGTGGCATCCATGAAAGCGTCGGTTCGTAGGATCCGTGAAAGCCTCGGTTCTCATGTCTTTCTTTGCCTTTCGTGAGAAAGCATTCATTTTCGTGAGAAAACATTGTTTCATAAGAAAAGCATAGTTTTATGATCTTGAAATGTCAGTTTGTTGATTTTTCTTAGAAAATACATACAATAGATACGCCGTATAGTCATCCATTCACATGCGTATAATTAATACTTTGGGTGCGTAAAAAGGGGCTACCAAGGAGGGCCGTACGTACTTATACATTCGAACATTTATCGTTTTCTTCCTTAAAATGTCTTTCGTTTCTTTTCTTAAGCGTCTTAAAGGAAAATCGTTTCTTGTATCTTGGAAAACTCTAGAAGAGTATGAACGTAACGCTTAGCTGGACTCCATGCTACTTGCATATCATGCAGTCCATTCATGTCCTTGTCAGATGGCAACCTACATGCATACACATACCTTAACGTCATTCTCTAGCTAGTACATAAGCAACTTAAACTTAGAAAACACAAGCTACACTTCACTTGGAACACTCTTCTTCTATCCCGTGTTCTTCCATGTCCCTTACTATGCTAAAACCTTTGGGGACCACTTACGGTCGATGCATCTTCCAACTCAGGTCTTGCTTCGAGTGCTCATCCACTAAAGTGAACCCATGATTCACCTTAGGATTAAGACACTAAGGCCTTTGTCTCATTCTTCTCATTAACCACATTCCGACTCATGACTCAGACCAACTAAGTCACACATCCCTTCCTTAGACAGTACACCCGTCACTTTCTTCATGCATCTTAGCCCATACTAACCCTCATTCCCATCCATACAAGCCACACGGTTCTTAGCCAACTCTGAGGCTTAAGCACCGTGCAACTATACTCAAAACAGATTACCCATTATATATGGTGGATCCGTTCGGCACATATGTCTCACCATGTTACACATGTACTCTACCCCTTATCACCTAAGATCAACATATATAACACATTAATCACCAGCTTGGAGGGACAAGGGCCATACTCCGATACCAACCTTCTTTTAACCCAGCTAGCGTGACTCTTCATGCGATCCGTCCCTTTTGACAGTTCATCCCAACACTTAATACGACAAGACTCCCTTCATAACCATGTCTTATGTCACATCATATAGCTCGAGATTGCTCCAAAGCTACACCGTGACCTTGCCACATTACTCAACATTCTACTACATTAATTGCTAACTCATCATGAGTACGGTTCCTCACGTACTCATGTCATATCGTGACATCTCATCACATTCTCGATACGCCATTCATACACTATTACTTCACCCATCGCAAGCATGACTATCAGTAACCACATCACGAAGTGACGTTGCCCAGTCATGCTTTCGTTGCGTACTCTTACACTTATTCCACGCCTTCACCCATATTTCTAGCCGTAAGTCCAACACGATGACACTTGTCACCTTAGACTACAGGCTACACCACAATTACTTCGGGACACTGTTCCACAATTCTTGACACTATTTACCATGTTCTACGCCCATCAATCACACAACCATCCTTATCTCTGCGACACGCCGCATGGTGTATCACCACACCTCATGCAGTACACTCCATGCATACTCCCTTCTCGCACTATGCCACATCACCATTATGGCATACCTGCCATGGCATACCCGCCACATGGTGCATCGCTCCACTACATGGAGTACACTTCGCGTGTACTCCCGCATACACACTACGCCACAGCACCATTATGGCATACCCACCATATCGTGCATCACTCCACCATATGGAGTACATTCCACATGTACTCCCTTCATACACACCACGCCACATCACCATTATGGCATATCCGCCATATGGTGCATCACTCTACCATACGAAGTACATTCCACATGTACTCCCTTCATACACACCACGCCACATCACCATTATGGCATATCCGCCACATGGTGCATCACCCAATCACATGGAGTACACTCCACATGTACTCCCTTCACACACATTACGCCACATCACCACTATGACATACCTGCCGTATGGTGCATCACTCTACCATATGGAGTACATTCCACATGTACTCCCTTCATATACCGTACGCCACACCACCATTATGGCATATTTGCCACATGGTGCATCACTCCACCATATGGAGTACATTCCATGTAACAGCCTGCTAGAAATTCATTGGCGGAATTTCTATTGACTTTAGGAATCTCGTGAAAATCCCATAAGTTTTTACGAATCGACCTATTGCATAGGTTTTAGTCTGTCAACATAGTCAGTGTTATCACTCACTATGCTGCTAGAAATATGAGTTTTATTTATTTGAGGTGGTTAGAAGTGTCAGAATGCATTATGGTCTACGCCATTACACTCAGTGGATTATTTAGGATTTTATGGCACAATATCCTATTTTCATAATTCCGGACGAAACGTCTGTTGGAAATTGTGAAATTATTTTTAGGGGCACTTCGAGGTTAAATTTCGGTAAAAGATTTTCACTAAAGGTTAATATGAATATTTAGGAATTTTTAGTACTAAGTTTATGATTCACTTTTTCGAAGTGAATAGTAACCTCGGTAAGCGCACCAATTGCAGTGTTTCGAAATCACAGTGTGGAATGTCCAAATTGGATTAGAGAAGTTTTATTTGGACACTTGGCAAGATCTTAGCCACACTTAGTGAATAATTTTAGACACTTGGCACCATAAGGAACGTTTGTTGGATTTGAAGGAATCAAGGTGTGAGATCATGTCGCTTAAGCAAAACTTTGTTTCATCTGCTCAACCAAATTGTGCCAGATCAAAGAGGTTTTCAATCCTAGTGAAATTCTAAATGGTGGGAATCCAATCGAAAGCCCAAAAGCATGGTTGAAATCGAAACCCTAAACGGTTTCCCCAAAACCCTAAAGTTGGCCTCTAAACATTTTCTAATCCGATTTCTAGCATTGTGTTTAATCACTTGATTAAATCACTTCCACATGCTATTAATCCTTCAAATTTGTGTTAGAACATCATTATCCAACCTTGTTAACCTTGAAAAATTGATTGGGCCAAGTGATATTGGATTTGGGCTTGATAGCAACCCAAACCCTCTTTAAACCCCAAATTTTAGGCCCATTCGGTTTAGGCCCTTTAAGGCCCACGAATTTGGTCACCATAGGATTGCTTCATGGCTAAGTTTTGTACCCCCACTTGGCTGGCCAGATCTGTACAAGAAGAGCCTAGAAGGTTCTTGAAAGACATAGCTAAAGGGCCACCTCACTCATTCACTCTTACACTCCACCTTAAGAAAAGATCTTGGTCTGATTTTTATGAGAAGAAAAGGCCAACACTCAACCATTCCTTCAGTCCTATCACTTTACATAGCTTGTGTAAGAAGCTCTTCAGTCCACTTCCCACGAAAAAGCAACTCTCCTTTACACTTTTCCTTCATAGAACACAAAAGACACTCTCGGACAGTTTTTCGTACCTCTTTTGAATGCCTGTTTCGAAGCTTTTGTAAGTGTTTCCTCGCAACATTTCCTTCATGAAAGTTGTTTCTTTTGGAGTCTAGTTTACGTGGATATCTTATTTGTTCCATTTGGAGATCATTTGATTGGTAAAAAGTTGTTTAGACCCCAGAAAGGTCATTCTGGGCGATAAACTGGAGAGTGTGTTATATTTTGGAGTTTTTGACCAAGCTAATGAATAGATCTTGGTCCGAAATTTTTATGGAGTACTGTTAACATGTGTATATGATTATTGGTTGAGGATTTGTTGCATGATTAAAAGTTTTGGTGAAATATTTTCTTAGGTCTAGAAACTTAGAAACTGGAAGAGGAAAAACAGTTTCTGTTTTGAGAAAGTTTAAATCTTTTATGGTTTAATCTTATTCCAATGGCTTTGATATTTTTATTGGAAGATCCTAAGCATCTTATATACATGTTAGAATGTTATTTTGAAGATATTTGATGTTAGTTTCGAACATATGAAATTTTATGGAAGGAGATATTCGGTTAGGCCAAAGTGATGATGTTCTTGGCTAAATTTATGTTTTGGTTGATGTTTACCCATGTGATCTTGAGTTTGAAGCTTGGATCTGTTTTAGGACACCTTTTTGAACCATGTGATGTTTTGGTTTGAAGATCACTTCTTTATAAGTCATGGATCAAGAGGTTGATCAAAACAAGTTAGAAACAAAATTCTGTTTTGAACTTAGAAGAGAAACCAAAGAGTTCAAGTATGGTTTTAGTGATTTTGATGACTTTTGTTCATGATTCAAAACATGATTATTCTTAAGAATATGTTATGAGTGTAGTAGAAGAAAAAATTTGGTTTAATCATGAGTTTTGAGATTTGAAAGAATTACAACAAAAAGCAAAGGAAATAGCCTTTGTAAGTTTCGGCCATATAGAGTTTTGATGGTTGTGTTTAGTTTTAAATTTTTATGAATTGATATTTGATTTTAGGACAAAATTTACATAAGGTATGTAAATTTTGGTGATTTTTGAAGTTATGATGCAAAATCCTTAAGTTAGGGGTAAAATGGTCATTTTCCCACATGTAGAGGGTAAAATGGTAATTTTACTCTAAGTTGATATTTTTCCATATTCCTAATTGTTAGTGATTAAGTTCTAATTTTTAGAAATCACTACTTTCAGTTTCCCGTGATCGCACTTGAGTTTTGTCTCGAAGCGCGAAGATCGAGGTAAGTTAGCTTTTAACTTACTATCAATTTAATGTGTATGTGTGATAAGTAAGGGAACTAAATTGTATGTATGCATGTTATCATATGTGCCATGCCAAGTCATTACATATTTATCTGTTACACAGAATTTATTCTGTCATGAATTATTCATCTGTTACACAAGATATTCTGTCACGTATTGCTATACATGCTATACATTGCAAGTATGTCATGTTAAGTTAAGTATGCCATCTGTTACATGTATTTCTTGTCATGTAATATTCATTGTCACATGTTACGCCACGTTAAGAAATGTTGTCTGTTATATGGTATGCCATGTTACGAAATGTTGCATGTTACATGTATGACATGTTATGAAATGTTCTCTGTTACATTTATGTCTCGAAGTATGTCATGTCTGTCGTCCTACGTTCATGTCACGTTATGTTACGTCAAGATTTCTGTCTTTTATGTCACGCTCATGTTACGTCACGTTACGAAATGTCATGTCTGCCAGTTAAGTCATTCATGTCAATCACGACCCTAAGCGCTAGGATGGGGTAATATCCTAGTGGAACTCCTTTGTTCACGCTTGAGTGTCTAAATAGGTGTGAAATTCCCTGGGTTGACGAAGTACAGTCAACAGGTTGCGAATGGGGCCTAATTAGCTGGTCACCGGAGCGCGCCAGGCACTAACGACGATGGTGCCACACATTATGTTATGTGTGTCCACAGCAAGTGTGGCACAAACAGATAAGTCATGGGGCCACAACAACTGTGGAGCATGAAGTATGGGGCCACAACAACTGTAGAGCATACACTACGTGAGACACAGCAATTGTGACACGTAGAATACGTGGGGCCACAACAACTGTGGAGTACGTATTAATGCACTCACAACTGGTATAGAAACCTGTGATGTGATGCGGTAATCGGTAGGGACACACGGCTCAAGGGGACCTGTGTAGCACCCATATGGTCACTTTAATGATTAAGTCTATTGAATAAGATTCCAAGTTCAAGTCATGTTTCACGTTATGTTATATTCAAGTTTACGTTCACGCAATCATGGTAATCCCATGAGACAAGAATATGTTCCAAGTTCATGTTATGCATGTTCACGTTCATGTTATGTTTCAAGTCCATGTTATGTTTCAAGTCACGTTCATGCTAAGCTTCAGTTTCAGTTTAAGTTATGCCAGTTATGTAATGTTGGATGTCAAGTTATGCTATGATTACTTACGATTTGATTATGCATTCATGCTTTTACTGCCATGCATGCATCATTAACCTGTGTGGAAGTTTCCTGTTAACTTGCTGAGATTTGTAATCAAATCTCACTGTGGTAGTCCCAACTACCATTCCCCCCGAATGGTAGATTTTGTTACAGGATCTGAAGGAGAATCGGGAATCGACCAACTGGAAATGGTCGACTAAGCGACGATGCGATGTAGGTGTTAATACAGTAGTTACCTCAGATTACTACTTGTATTTGTAGAGTTCAATCTCCATCACTCTTTTGATCACAACCATATGGATTAATATTGTGATCTCAGTTGTTTAGTATGTCATTATGTATGAAGTATGTTTTAAGTATTTGGGATATTTCGGTTTGGTGCATAGTATTGCTAAAAAGAAAAATTATCCGCTGCGAATATTGCATCTTATATGTCATGAACGGGGGCAGGTAACCTTGTGTTGCATGTCTCGACGCTTCAAATGTCCGTCCGATCCCAAGCGGAATTTGCGGGCGTCACATTCCACATGTACTCCCTTCAAACACACCACGCCACATCACCATTATGGCATATCCACCACCTGGTGCATCACCCAATCACATGGAGTACACTCCATGTGTACTCCCTTCACACACATTACGCCACATCACCACAATGACATACTCGTCATATGGTGCATCACTCTACCATATGAAGTACATTCCACATGTACTCCCTTCATATACCGTACGCCACACCACCATTATGGCATATCTGCCACATGGTGCATCACTTCGCCATACAGAGTACATCTCACATGCTAAGCTTTAGTTTCAGTTTAAGTTATGCTAGTTATGTTATGTTGTATATCAAGTTATGTCATGATTACTTATGATTTAATTATGCATTCATGTTTTTACTAACATGAAACATATGGACTATTATTGTGGAGTTCAATCTCCAGCGCTCTTTTGATCACAACCATATGGACTATTATTGTGATCTTAGTTGTTTAGTATGTCGTTAAGTATAAAGTATGTTTTAAGTATTCGGGATATTTCAGTTTGGTGCATAGTATTGCTAAAGAAAAAAAATTATCCGTTGCGAATATTGCATAATGCTAGATGCATGTTAGGAATATTGCATCTTATATGTCATGAACGGGGGCAAGTAACCTTGTGTTGCATGTCTCAACACTTCAAATGTCCGTCCAATCCCAAGCGGAATTTGAGGGCGTCACAGGTACAGCTTGCATAACTTTTCCAAAACCCGAGAATAAACCACACATGGCATCCATTATGAAAGATAAGATTATACCCATACCTGCCATAACTCCAGCGTCCTGAGTCTCTAGAACCTCGTCGCCAGCACTACCAGGAGTCAACGCGTACACCCGAGCCTGAATTACTTGCCTCTGATTAGTTCTACCATCACGATGACCACCTTGATTCCCTTGGGTCCGATTAGGGCACTCACTAGCAAAGTGCCCCGTTTGACCGCACTTAAAGCACTGGTTCCAACCTTGACGACACTCGCCCTCGTGGGCACTATTACATCTGCCACAAACTGGAGCTTGGCCCCCAATATGTACACCCGAGGCTACCTGCGATCGGGCCCCAGTCCTTTGCACAAATTTCTGTGGTGACCCGGAGCTACTACTCCCTTCACCATCAATATTTACTCGTTCCTTACACGGAAGGGAGCCTACCACAACACCTCACTCTCACTCAACAATAGAGGCCACCTCGACCAACCTCTGAAAGTTTTGGATTTGTACGCACGCGACCTGTCTTCGGATCTAAGGGTGCAACCCTTCTTGGAAATGTTCGGCCCGCAACTCTTCGGTGGCTATCAGATGAGTCGCAAATCGCCCAAGCTCTATGAATTTTTGGGCATACTACTCAACAGTCATATCCCCTTGGTCCAAGTTATTGAATTCTTGTGCCTTCTGCCGTTTCACAAAAAGGGGGAAGAAACGGTCGTCGAACTCTCCCTTGAAGCGCTACCAGGACACAACCGCAAAAGATCCCAACTCCATCTCTAGGAGTTCCCGCTTAGTCTTCCACCAATTAGCTGCTTCACCTTGTATCAATCCACAGACTTTGAATGGCCTTTCGAGATCTTCAATCCACCTCCCGGAGGTCCCACAGGGGTCCTATGCGCCAAGAAACGCTCATAGGTGCACCCGGCTTACACCACCCAATTCTGCTCTCCTTGCGGTGGACGAAACTTTTGCTGAAGGAACTCCATCATCCGATTTAACGCCCTTGCCATGGCATAATTCCCATCGCCTCTTGGTAATTCATCCTCGGGCTCATTGGTCGGCCTTCTTGGTCGTACCATCTTCCTGCCATAGCGTAACCCTTAACCCCCACTTTCAACTTCAAACAAATTAAATTATAATTATAGTAAAATAAATTAAAATACAACAAAATAACATAAATAAAGTAGAATAAGACCAACAAAATATAATAACATACAATAAATTAAAATATAAATTAAAATAACACACAATAAAATAAATAAAACAAATAAAGTAGAGTACAATAAAATAAATAAAAAAATTAAAATAACATACTTCAAATGAAATAATTTCAAATCACATCTTTAAAATTTTATGATACTGCACCTGTGGGACATGTGGCTTTACCTAGACTCGAACTGCTCTGATACCACCTGTGATGCCCCGACCCCCTCGTATGGCAACGCACGAATCATGACATTGGGATGATGACAACATGGGTCATGCATCCCAGCAATAAGTCCCAAGTGTGTGTACAAGCATAAAGTGTACAACAAAAATGCAACGGATAATTTCAATATGCCGACTAAGTACCAGAATTGTTTAATACAAATTCACTTAAAAACAAAATGTTTTAAAGAGTAATACAGTTGTCCCAAATATAGTACAAAGGGCAAAATACATAACAAGTGGGAAAATAAATCTCGATGCACGTGAGCAACCCCAGGCCACTCCTCCAGCGGAGCCAAAGCCTAAGGCTCATCGTCCTCATATGCATCAAAATCTACTGTACCATAAAATGATACCGCATGTAAGTAATAATCCAAACAACCACGAGATAAAAATGCATTAATGCAACCAACATGCATGCATATGATGAAATATGCATCAGACCCAAAACATCATTTTTCCTGAAAATGAATATTTTCCAACACACGCCAAAATCTCATTTTAGCCCAAAAATATAATCCTTCATTTTTCTGGAAAATGATTCACACAAAAACCAATCATTTATCGGACACTGTAGACGAGAATAGCAGGCGGGACTATACCACAATTCTTGCTTACCACCATCACTACCCCGTGCACCGTAGGCGGGACTCTACCACCATCCCTGCTTACAACCATCCCTACAGTTCCTTTCCACACAATGAGTACCTATTAGTGCACTGTAGATGGGAATCACGGGCGAGACTATAACACCATCCCTATTTACCACCATCTCTACCGGGTGCACCATAGGCAGAAATCACATGTGGGACTCTACCACCATCCCTATAGTCTCTTTCTTTTCTCTCACATGAAAATCCAATTTTCAATAAACACATGAACATAAATGCAATTACACGAAAACCCAGTTTCCATTTACAAACATGAACATGCGTGCAAACATGCAATGTACAAGACACGACATCAATATCCAACAACCAACAAATCCCAATATAAACCAATCACACAAACAACTCCATCCTCCAATCCAACCGACCCCCTTACACCTCGGACTCAATCCGGCACATCCAACTAATTACAGTAAATAAATGAGCTAGCGCAAAAATACATTTAAATCTCAAAAGTTATTTGGGAAAATACTTATAGTGCTATAATATAATTTTCGAAGGATCACGGAGGTGCAAGAGGTAGCAGCATAGCAACGGAATAGTGCAAAATGCACTATGGTCGTGGGTCTCAAAGTGCTAGTTTTTGAACGGGAACAAACGATGACTTGAGATTACAAGAGAAGGCCTTAGGGATGTCGGTGAAGCTAATGGCGGTGGAGGTCGGTCGTGGGTGGCGGCGTAGAGGTGGTTGAAGGCCAAAATGTTCAAAACGGAAATGTGGATGGTGGAGCTTCACCGGTGGCGGATCGGAGTTGGGAATGGGTGGGTTAGGTTGCTAGGAGGTCAAGGAAGATGTGGTGAAGAAATGGTGGCTGGAGGTGGCACAACAGCGGCACACGAACACAAGAGGTGTTGCGGCTTGAAGCCGTGCGTGGGGTCTCACGGCGGCGCAAGAGTGGCTGGAAATTGGAGGGTGAGGTCGCTGGTCGGAGAGGAGATGAATGGGAGGGGCACTGATGGGAAAGGGCGGTGCACGACAGCGCTGTGGGTGGAGGAGGAAAACAAATGGGGGAGAGGAGGACGTCGCGTGCGCGGGGAGAGAAGTAGGGGAGGAAAAAGAAAAGGAAGAAAAAGAGAAAAGGGAAAAAAGAAAAGAGGAAAAAGAAAAAGAAAGGGAAAGAAATAAAGTTCAATCCTCACATCTTGGGTTACACAAATGATCCAATGAAAAAGATTTCAAAACAACAAGTTAAATAAAATAATTTAAACATAATGATTAAATGAAAATAAAATAATTAAATCCAACAATAAACTAATTTAAAATAAAGAGCAATTTAAATAATGAGCAATAATTAATAACAGGAAAACACATTGAATTAACAGTTAAAAATCTTAAAATAATCACGTAAATCATCTAAAAAATTAAAACAATAAAGCCCATAATCTTAGTAAATGCAATAATTTACTTAGTCAAAATACACGTAAATACGGGGTATCACACTGCCCACTTTGAACAATTCAAGAGTTTTACCCAAATATTTTTTACGAGAATGTTTGGCCACAACTCTCGAACGGGTCTAAGGTTCACTCTCCAATGAAAATAATACTAACATTTCGGTCCTAACATGTAAACCAAGCCACTATTATTTAAAACATAAACTTAGAGAAATAATTCAAACATAAATTATTTTATGGAAATATTAAAATAATATTTTTGTATTTAAATTATGTGTAATTGGTTTGTTGGTTTATATTTTTTTAATTTGAATATTTTATGGAAATACCCAAATATCATTTTAATTTGGGCGTTTTACGAAAATAATCATATTTTTTCCTTTTGGGTATTTTATAGAAATAATTCATATTTTTTTGCTGTTTAATTTATAGGTAATTGGTTTGTTTGTTTATATTTTTTTAATTTAGGTATTTTATGAAAATAATCAAATTTTTTTCTTTTGGGTATTTGATGGAAATAATTTATATTATTTCAATAAAATTTAAAACCATTATTTTGTTGGTTTATATTTTAATTAGGACAAGTTAAGGGTTACATTTTAATTTGGGTATTTTATATTGTAATTCATATTATTATAATTTGGACATTTTATGCAAATAATTCACATTACACTTGGGTATTTATTACACTTATTAATTTCACGTTTGAACAATATTCACAAATCGCACATTAATTATTTTCATAAATCACACAAGTACATTACACTAATTTTTGTCACAAATACCAAAGTATTCATCCCAAAATCACACTAGCAAACTAAAAACATTAGCAATATTCATTCCAAAATAACACTTTTTTTAATAGAAAAGCCGGTAGCCACTCACATAGCAGCCTCGTCCCAGGTTTATTAATAAGCCCTCACTTATGGCGGAGGAATACCGTGGTAACAATCAGGACAAACAATACCTTACAAGGAATCAACTCAAGCGACCAACTACCAAAAAACCAGAAAAATCTAAACATGCCTCTCAAAACAAGAAACCGATCAAAACCCCTTAAAAAGTCTGAAGCAGCTTTTAAAACAAAACCAAATCACTCTAAAACCAGCCTAAGCTCGAAGCAAAACCAAACTAAAAAATGCCTATGTATGAAAGGTGGGGAGACCCCACCTATCCAAACAAAGAATCCCCTTAAGGAGACAAGGTAGCGAAGCCCACTCTTCATAAATCACGTTCATGCCCATTTCCCCCTCTCTAGCAAGAAACTCAGCTGCACAATTCCCTTCCCTATGTTGATGAAGCACCATGAAATTCACCCCTTCTATCGCCGCCACTAAATCCTCCCAAAAATCCCACAGGTACCATAAAGAGCATTTACCTTTCCAAAGCCAATCGACTACAATGCGCGAGTCACTTTCAATAATCACATTCAAATATCGAAGCCGTTTGCACAAACGAATTCCTTCCAGAATTGCTTTGAGTTCTGAGCTACTATTTGTGCCTTGCCCGAAATGACTAGAAAAAACCGCTATCACCCTGCCACGATACTCTCGAATAATTCCCCCACCTCCTGAATCACCCAGATTTCCCCTACGACTACCATCACAATTCAATTTCACCCAGCCAGAAGGAGGCTTAGTCCACGCCACATATTTACCTAGCCTTGAGCAAGGGAGACGATGTGGAAGTTTGAGTTCCCGCACTAACTCCATGTCTGGCGAGGTGAACCTCCGTATGGCATTTGAATTCATTGCAATCTCACTAATCCAGTACTTTACTTGTCTCCAAACCTGTTCTGCATTTTGTTGCACACCCTCCATTCTAACTCTACATCTTCTCTTCCATAAACACCAAGTAATCACACATGACATCACTCCAATTAAAATGCCTTTGATAGATAATTTTTTGGCATAAGAGAACCAGCTTGAGACTCTGTTTTTCCAAGGTATGAACCTGTGAAAAGGAGCCCCCAATAACACACTAGCCCGATGCCAAATTTCTGTAGCTACCTCACCTGAAGAGAGAATGTGATCACTATCTTCCTGGCACCGTTGCGCACAGCAATCGCATGCTGAAGCAATCGAAATTCCCTTTGCCCGAACTCTCTCATCTATGTGCATACATTGAACTAGACTTTCCATACACAAATGGAAATTCTTTTGGGAAGTAAAGGGTGACATAACCAGTCGTGCAATGTTAGAATTTCTCCACGTTTTCTCACTGCCCCCCATGCTATTCTTATAGAGAAGGAACCATCACATGCTGGCTTCCAAACGTAGACGTCCGCACCTCTTTTACCAGCCGAAACATTGTGCATAATTTCCATAGTTCTATCAGCTCCCACAAACTCCAGTAATAAATCAAAATTCCAATTGTTTTGATTCCAACAGCCCCAAATACATAGCTTCTTGTTGGTGATCACCTCTGAACTAGCGGACCAAAAGCAAGCCACTTGTCATACAAAAAAGGGAGTTTCCACCTCACACCAACCCTTTCACATTCTCCATGACTTCCGAAATAATAGCCAACATCGATTTCCAGAACCGCAAATCATTGGGTCTCTCCGACCGAGCTAGAACATGGTCATTCCTGCAATACTTGGCCCTGATATAATCTACCCATAAATTGTTAAAAGTAATCAATCTGAAAGCAAGTTTCATATGGAGAGATTTCTTAACTTCCTTAGGATCTTGAACACCCAAACCCCCTTCTGAGATTGGTTTGCAAACCTTTCCCCAAGAGAGCCAATGAACTTTCTTTTTACCTTCCACCTCGCCCCACCAAAAATTAGCCAAAAGAGAACTTATGCGAGAGATAATGCCCAACGAAACATTAATGATGGACATCAAGTGTATAGGTGTGCTAGACAGCACATGTCTAAGCAAAATCAATCTTCCACCTTGCGAGAGCAATTTAAATTTCCATCCGGCGATTTTCATACGAATCTTCTCCACTAGAGGCTCCATAATCCGGGAAGTAAGCTTGCCTGAAACCAATGGCACACCCAAATATGTCACTGGGAACTTACCTTCCGTGACGCCGATGCTTCTCAATAAACCCCTTTTACGAGCTGGGCTAATATGTTTAGACAAAAAAATCGCTGAATTAGCCTTGCTGATTTTCTAACTTGACCACTTCTCATACTTCTCAATAACATTCACCAAATTTTTTATCGACCCCTTTCCGCCATTGGCAAAAATAAGGATGTCATCCGCATAAGTAAGTGAGACACTGTCGGCGCCCCAATTGGATGATAAAATTTTTCAATGCGACCCTCCTCAAAACTTCGCCGAAGAAGCCTTGTCAATACCTCCTCCATGATGATAAAAAGCAAAGGAGAAAGGGGATCCCCTTGTCACAAGCCAAGGCTTGATTGAAAAAAACCTTTTGAGGTGTCGTTCATCATCACCAAGAACCACGGGGCCTCCACACAATTTTTTATGAGCTTGCAAAAGTTGTCCGCGAACCCAAACGACTTCAATACCTCCAAAAGGAAATTCCAATTAACTTTGTCATATGCCTCGGCCATATCCAATTTAACCATCACATTTCCTCCTGTCCTTTTCTTATGTAAAGACTGGATCATTTCCTGTGCCAGTGTAATATTTTTGAAAATATTACGACCCAGAATAAAAGCACCTTGCTCGTGCGAGATCAACTTATCAGAGTTTGAAAACAATAATCTTCAAGAATATTTTATAGGCCATTGAGCATAAACTAATAAGGCGAAATTTATCAAAGTTTGAAGGTTTATCTTCCTTCAAAATTAGAACAATAAATGAGGAGGAAAAGAACCTAGAGAAAGGAGTGCCGAGAAAAAAATCTTTTGCCGATTCCACGAGATCTTCCTTTACAATATCCCAACAAGACATATAAAATTCTGATCCGAATCCATCGGGCCCCCGACTACTTTCCTTCGGAATAGAGAACACCGCACATTTGACTTCCTCCTCCGTTGGCACTGTGCACAAAAGATTATTTTTAGCCTTTGAAATTTGCCTATTAATAATCATCGAAAGGTCAGAGGGCTCAATGATAGATGGCTCCTCAAGGAAATTCTGGAAAAAATAGCAGCCTCATTGTGCCCAACCTCCGCTCCCTCCAAAATTCTGCCATCCGTCAGGACCATTCTATCTAGGTGCCCCTTCTTGCACCTCTGTCTAATCACTAAATGGAAGAATTGCGTGTTTTGATCCCCCTCAGTTAACGATGTTTTTTTTTGCAATTTGTCTCAAGCGAGTGGCTTCTTTATTTTCCCACACCTGTAGCTCCAACTTAGTCGCCAAAAATCCTCTTCAACTTCCTCCGAAAAACCTGATTGCATTTGGCTTTCCAAAATTTCCGTCCGCTCCTCAAGAGCTTGAATATTAACACCCAATCTCCGAAAAACGGTTCTATTCCACCCACGAAGAGCAATCTTTCTTCTCTTCAGGCGAACATGCAAGCTTCCCTAGTCCCAAAGCCGAGTCATTCCTACACCAGGCCTCTTTAACACAACAAAAAATTATCATGTGAACACCACATGTTCTGGAAATGAAATGGGGATGGAGCATAAGAAGAGAACGGCCTATGCAAATAGACCAACATAGGGCAATGGTCAAAGAATTTCTGACTCAGATATTGGAAATAAGACGTACCAAAACAAAATCCAAGAATGCTGTATTAACAAGAACTCTATCAAGCTTCACCCATCTATGCAACGCCCCTTCGTGGCCATTACACAATGACATTTGTTGTCCTGTGCTTGATAAATGAACCAGCCCACACTGATATATGCAATCATTAAAATCAAACATAGAAATTAAAGGCCTTTGATTCCCACCAATCCTTTCCACATCCGTTCGTATTGCATTAAAATCACCTAAGACCACCCAAGGAACATTCGAACCTTGGCTCTCTTCTAGGCTCCTCCAAAGCTCTCCAAATGTCACCAGGATCTTTTGGTCATCCTTGCTAAACCAACCTAATATCAACTGTTCCGTAATCGAAATTGCCTCAAAGGCATGAATATCCTTCCAAAAAACCCACAGCTTCCCACCCTGAGCTTCATTAGAAAGAGAATGATAGTAACCCAAAAAATTGCCCAGTATTGTCATACATGCCTCAGCGGTGAATGGTTCTGATATAACACACAAATCCACTTTAAACTTCTTCATTAATTTTTCCAATCTATCTCTTGACCTGCCCAACCCTCTAATATTCTAGAAGAAAATTGTATCAATCATAAGTCCAATTTATGAGACCGTGTATGGACCCTCCTCTATCATCTTCTTGGATGGCAACCGGCATTCACCATCCAACTCGTACATTTTTTCTTTCCCCCTTAACAATGAGACTTCACCAACATCCTGCTCAAATGAGTAACCCAACGCCACCTTCTCTTGGCTAGAACCTTGGGGTCCCTCCTTTAGCTGATTTGAAAACTATGTTCCATGCTTTGACACTTTCAACAAGGATTCCTCACGTGTAGCTCTTGGATCAATATCACACCACACTTCCTCACATTCCTCTTCATCACTTTCAGTTGATATGGCATTATTAATCTATTCCAAGCTCTACTTCTGGGCCCCAAGAGCTTCTATTACAATGTTCCCCTTAACGGGAGCTACTGAAATTTCTGGGAGTCCAGGGCTTGTTGTATGGTCTATCATTGACATCTGCAAATTTTCCACCACCTCATTGCTAGGATCGACCCTCACCATCACACCATCATTCTGCACTATCTCCCCCTCCTCCACCTGAATGACATCCTTTTCCCTCTCACTACCATCATTCACCTCCCCCTCATTCCGCACCACCTCCTTTATCTTCCTTCCCTCCACATAACTCTACTATCCTGCCTGAATTTCTTGAGAAAACTCCAAACTCTGTTTCTTAGTGCCAGACAAAACTGCCACTTTCTCTTTCCTCCCATTTCCTTCCAAACTTGATCCTCACGTTCCTTTCCTAGTCCTCGCATCCCTTATTTTCTAGTGATTTCGGCCCTTGGTTTTATGCCGAAGCGACAAACTACCACCGTATGCCCTTGTCGAAATAATTTTGTACAATAGAAACCCCTATTTTCATACGTTACATTTTGCCAAATCTGCTTTTGGCCAATTACCAATGGAAAACCATCCACAAGTTCATCTTGGAGGTCCACTTCCACACAAATTCTCGCCCCTGTAGCCCGAGTTTGGTATAACGTTGCATTATCAGAACCAAGGAATCTATCAAACCGAGAAGCCAAAACCTGTAGACAATCCATGCGATAAAGATGTTAAAGCAACCCAGGCAAAAATAATCATTGTGGGGCAATGGAGGGCTCCTTATTTACGTCAAACTCCACCGACCAATTAAATAAACGAAATTGGCATCCGGCAACCATCCTTCCTTCCCTTGCCCAAGCATGCAGATAATCCTTCTCATTTGCCAAACGCAATAGAACATGAACCTCATCCATAAAACTAATCATAGGGACTTCAGTGAAACCCTAGGTTTTTATCCCCAAATAAAATTCACCATAACTTTCTTACACTAATTTAGAAACCTTAACTCAACTTTGTGCAATGCAATAAATCTCCACAAATTACCAATACCTACATGTAGGCAAATATTTAAATCTCCAACACAACTATATATAATTCGAAATACACAAAAAAATCAACAAAAAAAATCCTTACCTCAACTACAAAATTGCTCTTCTCTCTCGAGAACCTCTCCTCTCTTCTAGAACACCAAGTTCTTTCTCTCCTTGTAGCTGCCTTTCGCCTCTCTGTTTCTCTCGAGAACCTCTCTCTCTTCTAGAACACCAAGTTCTTTCTCTCCTTGTCGCTGCCTTTCGCCTCTCTATTTCTCAATTTGACAATCCGCATGAAATAATCCTGGAAGTTTAGGTTTCCAAGTCTATAAAGTACCGTTCGAACATGAAAATTTCACAATGGCCCCTAAATTTTGCAGGGTACGAACGATTAATTAAGAATATTCTTCGGCATATTCCTTTAATCAAGACAGATAAGGAGTTAACTGTATTTAACATTTTCGTTCAAATGGATGAATATTTCATTCGAATGGATGTATATTCAATGGATTTGGTGCCAAGTTTCCTTACAAACACATTCTACGAGAAAATTTCGTTTGAACAAATATATTATACTATATAATATATATAATACTAATATATATATAATACTAATATACTATATATATACTATATATATAACATACTATTATTATTAATTTTTTTTAGAAGATGACATAATTCTAATTTTATTTATTGCTCTCACTAATGGCAGAGAAATACCATGGTAATAGAAGAATACCCATGGGGTATACAGATATTCAATGAAGCATCCCATGTATCAAAGTTAAAAAGCAATCCAACATTAAAGTTCAGAGTCCACAAAAAAGAGAAAAAGTAAAAAATCAACAAAAAATAACTAAAAAAAATGTAAGGAAGGTAGCCCAGAATAATCTATACGAATAAGACCTTTCAACCTACGAGGAGAATCCCCCAAGCTATTCCAAACAAGATTAGACCCTTCTGCCCCTTGTCTAGCCAACCAATCTACCACTTGATTTCCTTCTTTGAAAATATGTTTTACGGAGCAGGTCATGGACACCCTAAGGTAGATAACCCCACAACTTTGGCAAATTCAGGCCTATTAGCCTCTGCTTAGTTTTCTACAAAATTTGCTCCAAAATTATTGTTAACCAGTTGTCTGGTTTTCTTCCAAGGATGATCTCTCTAAAATAGGGTGCTTTTCTCCCAGGTAGGAGCATATTTGAAAACATCAGTCTCACCCAGGAGATGGTTAACTCCATTAATAAAAAATCTCATGGTGGGAATATTATGCTCAAAGTTGACATGACTAAAGCTTATGACCAAATCGATTGGAATTTTTTGCTAGATGCCCTTCGTTGCTTTGGTTTCTCTTCTCAAGTCTGTGCTCTAATTCGGGAGTGTATTTCTACTCCTTGGTATTCTATCATGATGAATGGTACTACGAAAGGTTTCTTTCATGGTGGTCGAGATTGAGACAAGGGGATCCTCTATCCCCTTATTTGTTCATCATCTTACAAGAAGTGTTCTCAAGGCTGATCAAGCAGAGCATGGGGGCAAATCATTTCGGTCAATTCTCTCGGGCCAGAGGTAGTACTATTATTTCCTATTTAATCTATGCTGATGATGTGGTAATTTTCACAAATGGTAGCATGAGATCTATTTTGGAGCTCCTTAAGGTGCTTTAACAATATGAGAGCTGGTCAAGACAAAGTATCAATAAAGACAAGACGGCCTTGTTCCTCTCTAAACATATTTCGTTTTCTCATAAGAGGGAGATCATGTGGAGAACTAGTTTTTCAGAGGGCTCTTTTCCCCTTCAAATATTTGGGGGTCCCTATCGTCTTGGGTAGACTCAAACAAACGCATATGGAGGAAATGTTGACTAAAGTGCGCAAGAAAATAAGTGGTTGGCGAATGAAACTGTTATCTGCGAGTTGTAGACTGATTTTATTACGGCATGTGTTATCTAGTATGGCTCTTCATTTATTTTCCATTTTGCAGGTCCCTCAATCAATCATCAAAGAGCTGCACCGTCTGATGAGTACCTTTTTCTGGGGGGAGGCAAATGGTAAAGGAAAAAAATGGGTTTCTTGGAATAACATTTGCAAACTTTTAGAGGAAGGTGGCCTTGGTTTGAAACACCTTAATGACATGCTAAAAGCCCTTCACATGAGATTTGTTTGGAATTTAATTCAAGGTAACTCCCTTTGGGCTAATTTCTTTAAAGATAAATATATGGGGGCTATGCCTTGGACCGTTAATGATCCTAATAAAGGTTCCAGATTTGGAAAATGATTATTAGAAGTATGCCTCTTGTCATGAATAATGCGCAATGGAGGATTAAGGAAGGAAATTTTTTTTTTCTGGCATGACAAATGGCAAAACCGTGGATCCCTAATTGATCATATGAATTTAATGGGCTCCCCTCTTCTGTGCGTTAAAGAATGTAAATTGAATGATAGTTGGGATGTAGATCTTATTATGGGGTTAGTTGGCTCGGAAAATGTTGATGATACCTTGGACACTCTAGCCACTTGTAAGACTGGTTCGGATGTTCTTATTTGGACTCAATCTAATAATGGCTATTTTTCTACTAAATCGGCTTGGGATTGTGTTCGCATCAGGGGATCGCATTTAGATTTGCATCCCTAGGTGTGACATAAGGTGATTCTGCTAAAAGTGTCTATTGTTATGTGGAAGGCTTGGTATTTAGCTTCAAACGTTGATGATCGTCTATGCCGTATTGGTATTTCGATCGTTTCTCGGTATGATTGTTGCTGTGTTGTTGGGCACTCTGAAGATCAAAACCATGTTCTGTTTGAAGGTGAGTGTTATCCCATAAGGTGAGGTAGTTCTTTGGAGTCATGTTTGGTGTCCTTGTTGGTAGAACATGGAAGGATACAGTGTCCTCTTGGTTTCATCGTGCAAAATCCTCTACTCAAATGGGTTTAGCTATGGGGATCATCTCGACGATTATCACTTGGAGACTATGGAGGAAAAGATGTTTGGCACGTATGGAGGGTCTTAGTGTCTCTTTACCCGATCTATTGCATTCCATTAAACACTAGATTGGTTTATTATGCCACTACTCACAAACAATTTCTAGTTTGTCTAATTTCGATGTGCAGGTGCTTCAATGGTTAAATATTTCTACACTCACCCCTACAGCTCGCAGGTTTAGTTTAGTTGCTTGGACAAAACCTCAGACTGGTTGGTTCAAATTGAATACAAATGGTAGCAATCTTGGCAATCCAGGCTCTTATGGTGTGGGTGTATCGTTAGAGACTATCATGGCAAATTGGTCCACGCTTTTGCTTCTCGTGTTGGAGTTGGATCTAACAACAAAGCTGAATTCCTAGCCCTTGTTCATGGTCTCAAGTTTTGTTGAAATTGAACTTGATTCTTTAATTGTAGTCTCATGGTGGAACCGAAGAAGATGCGGGGTGTGGTACTTCGAGGACTTAGGGGAGGAAATCAATACAATTATATATACTATTATAGTCTATATATGTACTACATAAATACTATACTATACTTATTCTATATACTAACACTATACAAATCAAATACTATACTTATTGTATATACTAACACACACTATACGATATTGGTCAAGCGGGAGATCATTCTAGATGACTTCCATGTATTGCGTGGGATGGACAAAGCATTTACTCCATCATCACCTTACCGACCTGTCAGCAGAGGGGTGTTGCCTATTCGGACATGGTCAATGAGTTCTACAGTGCCATGGGTGAGATGGAGGCTGATGCGGATTGCTTCACCTTTACCATTCGGGGAGTGAGTATTACTATCTTACCCTCTGTTATTTCTGATTTTATTGGTATCCCGCACGTGATTGGTGCATACCCTGCGCCGGATATAGGGACAGATGGTGAGGGTAATAGTGAGGACGATGCTCCAGCAAATGACGGTATGATAGACGATGAGGTTCGTCAAATGATGCTGGACGCTTGGGCTCCTCCATATGATGGCAACATGGTCATCAGGTTGGTAGACTGTACAACATTTTTTAGAATGCTAAATTTAATTATTTCCACTAACTTCAATCCAAGGAAACACAAGACAGATTTTGGCATCGAGCGAGCTAGTTTTATATTACGAATAGCTCGAGGAAAGCCAATTGATTTGCCATTATATTTCTTTCACCAGATTCAATCTGAGTCACGCTATTCTAGTGGAGGCAGTCTACCATTTGCACTGATGATCTCTAACCTCATAGTCCGATTGGGGGTTAATGTGCAAATAACTAAGAGGAGGCAACCACAAATTGGGCCTTTTAACAAGATGACATTCAGCAGGAGTGAGGGTCACTTGCGGAAGACTCAACTTAATATTCTAGCAGCAAAAGATAGTGGCACGACAACTGATCCAGCTTATACTATTGCAGGTGTTCAGAGATAGCCTAAATACTTTTAAATTAATTACATAAAATTTCAGAGATAGCCTGAATACTTTTAAATTAATTATATAAAATTAATTTATGAATATGAAATATTTTAATTCACCTCAAATAATACTATATAACATATCTATATTTTGAAATTGATAACTAATAAATTAAAAAAATATTTATTTTTAAGGTATTTTGGATGTCTTTCAATAAATTATTATAATTAAACAATCTCGTTCGAACGTTTATTTTGGGTTCAAACTCAGTTCATTCCCGTTTGAACCAAACACTTATGTTCGAACAGTATTGAATCAAATTCCCGCCAATATTTTTATAATTTCCCACCAAACAAGTTATTCGAATGAATAAATATGGTGTTCAAATTAGTTCGAACCCAATTTCTTTGAGTTTGAACTGTCTTGCAACCATCCCGCCAGATTTTTCCACCAAAAAAGCCTGTTCGAACATAACATTTAAGTTCAAAAACTGTTTTGAACATCCTGGGCAAAATTATTTGTACTTTCCCACTAAGATTATTGTTTGAACAGAGACTAAACCATTCGAATAGACGTTAACTCGCTATTCAAACATATGTTTACCTACTCAAACATATTTCTAATTTTGAGACGATATATTTCGTCATAGAAGATATAGTTCGAACGGATATTTGCCTTAAGAACCTCATCCATGTTTTGAAACGAAATTTAAATTTCATCCCAAATAAGTATTTTTAGGGATGAAATTAAATTCGTCCCCAATAAATTTTGTCTCTATGCGTAAAATTTGTTGTAGTGTGAGCCCTTATGTCATGAGAACAACCATGCATCATTATTATTCTTTGGTCGAAAATGCCACGTACGTAAGCTAAATCAATTACCAAAACCACACAATTCGAGTTGTAGATTCGTTCATTCAGGAGGATAATTACTCCTAATTTAGCCATGCCTATTTTTTGAATATCAGTAATTTCAGTAGGTTAGGACGTCCTTATAACACAGATGAGAAAAAGGGGAATGCATCATGAATGAGAGATTCCCAATTCATACAACTATCGAAAGGCGTACTGGTTATTGTGAACTGTGAAAAGTCAGTGTGAAATTCTCCTTCTTAGCTATTTGCATTTGGAAACTACTTCAACTTGCTCTTTATCCCAATGTTCCAAAGGGTACATATATTACTGGCTGTTGGTGGTGCGTCTGTGAGATTTCATCCCCAAAATTGTGAATTTAAGAAACCACTGCATATATTATATAGTCATGACTGCGTTCTCATTACGTCAAAATGTCCGGTTTCACGCATGGCATTCAAAATAAAAATATCAGCATAGACCAATTACAAATTATTTTCTTGTGATCGAGATCAGGATTTTATATAGCAACACAAAGTACACAAGGTTCAGTCATTAACATTGTTGTATTATTTTACCAAAGATCTTGTTGAACTCAAACAGTAGGGTCCTGAATTTTCTTTCAAGAGAAAAAAAATGCACATGCCGGCCACTACCAAAATGCATTCAAGAGAACGATATGAGAGACACGAGAAAAGAAAGGCTTTCTCATAGTATCATCGATCTATGCTTAATTACACTGCGAAGTGGGGCTAATCGACATCCATTTTCTTGGATGCTTCACCATGCCAAAATGTCAAAAGAAAGACTCAAAAGTAGTCCTCCACAATCGTTTAATCTACACAATGCATGGCGTGTAATCTGGTTTGAAAAAATGTAATCTCGTATTTCGCATCCAATTTCCTGAACAAATAAGTAGGTGCGTATAATTTAGACGAGACATAATCTCCTGAACAAATTTTCATGTGATCGAGATCAGGATCATGTGTGCGTCTGTGAGATTTCAAAATGTCCGGTTTCACGCATGCATGGCATTCAAAATAAAAAAATTAGTATAGATTTTCATGTGATCGAGATCTCAGGTATATCAAATATATGATGTTTGTGGTACTTTCCAAACTTGTAACTTTTTTATATACCAACACAAAGTACACAAGGTTCAGTCATTAACATGTTATATTGTCGAATTAAATATCTTGTTGAACTCAAAACAGTAGGGTTTTAACTTTTCTTTCAAGAGAAAAATGCACATGCGGCCACTACCTAAAGGCTATCAAGAAAATGAGATGAGAGGCGAGAAAAGAAAGGCTCTCTAATAGTATTATCTTATTCTTAATTACAGTACAGTGCGTAGTGGGGCTGATCGACATCATCTCTATGCATGTCCAAACATTTCTTGGATGCTTCACCATGCCAAAATGTCAAAAGAACGACTCAAAAGTACTCCTCCACAATCTTTTAATCTATTCTTTATTACAAACTGCGTAGTGGGTATAAAGAATGTGATCGTGTACTATTTCGCATCCAATTTCTGAATAAAAAAGTAGGCGTGTATAAAACGATGCATGAACAGCTAATATCTTTTTCTTTTTTTTTCCCGTGAATCAGGAATCAGCGTGACAAGTTATAATTTCATAGCAAAAAAGTTGGCAGACAAACCACTACCAATAATAGTTTTTACTCATCTCTCACAGTAATCACAATTGACTCCGTCAACCCATGCATTTCTATTTCTTATGAATTACTTTTCTTCAAGCTGGGCTTATGTTTACTGGTCCTCCTGTACCTGCATCAGGTAGTTACCCCTGTATCTGCATTATTATACATATAAAAGTTATACATCCAAATCTCCCCTAATCCTCCCTTCCTCTGATCGCCTTGATCTCTGGCTCTCTCTGTTGATGGAAAGAGGAATGGCTTTCCCTGCGGAAATCAGGGTCCTTATAACTACTGTTCTGGTCCTAATCCTTGTTTCTCCAGCTTCTAGTCTTAATAATACTGATCACTACTGTCCTCCTTCTTCCTGTGGCAATATCCCCAACATCAGCTATCCGTTTCGACTAAAAGGCGATCCACCAAACTGCGGAGACCAAAGGTACGAGCTCTCATGTGATGACAACAACCGCACGTTGTTATCTTTACATAGTAGTAAATACTACGTAAGCCAAATCAATTACAAAAACTACACAATCCGAATTGTAGACTCAGGTATTCAGGAGGATAATTACTCCCTCGTCCCTCGTTATTTTCTAAACCGTGGTAATTTCAGTATTTCGAGGCTGCCGGACTGGGATATTTCAGTACTACGCTTTACTGAAGTTGTGGTTATTGTGAACTGTGAAAAGCCAGTGAGTTTGGCTTCCTCTTTCCATTGGGACACGACTTCTACGAATTGTTCTAATATTAATAATGGATATGGGTCTTCTTCCAACTCCTCTTTTTCTCAAGATTCCAAACAGTACTTATATCTTATTGTTGGCCGTGGAGCGAATGTGATGGATGTGGAGGAGTCGTGTACGATAGAGCGAATGTCTCTGACATCGTGGCCAGGACAAATTTATGCTGATCCTAATATTTCCTGTACAGACATTCGCAATGTATTCTCATATGGTTTTGAGCTTTCATGGTACCCGATTTATTGTGGAAGCTGCAGATCAAACGATATTTGCTACTTCGATGTGCATGATAATCAAGTTCATTGCTACCAATGGGGCGGTGAGTAATTAATAAATTTGAGATCATAATTCTATTGAGATATTTATTATAATATGCTTATCGATCTATCTCAATCGTTATTATGTTGCTTTTGCAATTTAATTAAGTACTCCTTCAGATTTGACTGAATTCTTGGATTTCCCACTCCAACTCATGATCATACTAATTAGCAGTACCATTGCTGTGATCATAGACAATTATTGAACGTAATTTAAGATGAAACTTCATAGTGCATGTATAGTAGCTAGAGGTACCCGACGCAATACCCATTTAAAGGGGATAAAAAGGGGCTTTTTTTGCAGCATTATAATGACCTGATTTTTAATTGAAGAATCCAGACGCTAATGTGATCCCATTTTTTTCCTTTTTTTTTTTGTCAAAACATGCAGGAAATACAAATGAGTGGGATACTTTCTATCTATTTCGGTCCGCAAATGTAGGTGAGTTTTCTATATATATATATATATATATATATATCTACAAAAGATGTTTTTTTTTTTAGAATCAACATCAATTTATTTATTAATAAAACTCCATGCATGAGATGGACAAGATGGACAATCCTCCATCTAAACAGAATCATCCTCTAACTCTGATGAGTTTTTTGGCTTAACAATGAGCGACAATATTGGCTTCTCTTCTAACATTCCTACCAAACCGTTGATCAAATTGTAAAAGCATATTTTTCACATCTGTAATATTAGCCAGATCTACACTATTACAACGAGAATCATATTGCTTGATGCTATTAATAACCTGGAGAGAGTCACCTTTCAAGATAATGATATACGTAGAACTAGTTTTACGAAAGTGATTTTATACCATGATGCATGCGTCTGCCAATTATATATTTTATGAGTTGACTTCTTCTAAGTCAAGATTTTGCCAAGTCATTGTACGTGTAACAACTGATCTTTTATAAAAAAATTTATATAGATCAAGTAGTAATTAATTCTCTGAAATTTGTTCTTCCAAGCCCCTACGTAAATATTGATGGGACACTACATGAACTAGTTATTATATTTATTGGTAACATAATGGATAGATTTGTTTATACAATTTTGTTTAAATCACTTTCTATATAAATTAACTGATCACTTGACACTAACATATAGCACTAGTCCTTTTCTTCTCTCTGGAGAAACAATAAGGTGGGTACTCTTGCTCTGCAAGAGTGTTAGTGTCTCGTTGGTAGAGTGAGGTGGGGTGCTGGTTGGATGGAAGCAGATGAGATAGTTAAGAGGTGGGAAAAGCTAAGTTTATCGAAGGATGAGAGCAATGTTTTTCATCTTCCTTCCAAGGGTGTCAAGGAGGGAGGGTCTCGAGGGAAACATTGTATAGTTGGTAAAGTTTTGTATGAGAGAGGAGTTAACAATGAAGCATTTAGGACAACAATATCACAAGTATGGAGGCTAGAGGGATGGGTAAAGTTTAAAGACGTGGGAGACCAGAGTTTCTTAATAGAGTTTCAATGGCAGTCGGATAAGGAAATGGTTTTTAAGTGGACGTTCATGGTTCTTTGATAGAAACCTATTGACTCTAGTTGAGGTGGATGAAGTTGTTTTTATTGTTGGTTTACGTTTCGCTTATGAACCTTTTTGGGTTCAGTTGCATAACTTACTGTTGGCAGCAATGACAGAAGCGGTGGGGGAACAATATGGTTCCTCAATTGGCCATGTTATTCAAGTGGTGGCTGAATCAGATGTGTTGGCATGGGGCAGATGTCTCCGTGTCAAAGTGGTTATTGATCTTAATAAGCCTTTATTGAGAGGAAGGTGGTTGCAATTTGAAGAGCAACAACAATTTTGGATTTCATTCAAATATGAGAGACTTCAGAGCTTCTGTTTTCATTGTGGAGTGCTACTAGACAAAGGATTGAGCAACAAGTTGAAGGCATGCAAAATCAACAATATGTTCCCTAGCTGCTCAACTAATGAATACGAACATTTTTTTTATAACCGCAAGTATGGTGGTTCTCCCAACCATAACCACCACCAGAGTTGGAAGCATGCAGGTGCTCAGGGAGGGGACAATCAAGAGGTCAAAGCAGGAAAGGTAGACAAAAGTGAGGATAGTAAGGAAGGTTTCGAGGAACTACCTTTTGTAAAGCAAATACAAAAGGCAAAAAGAATTACCAAAGCAAGTGGTCCTCCTATCTCTAAAATGTCTGAACATATACAGTCTTCTACTAAGGATACAGCTAGGTAGGAACATTCTAATGTTGGGAGACATCATAATGGAACTATGGAAAGTAGCTCTACTGAGGTGGAGGTACTTTTATTTACCCCTGACCCTATTGAAAGAGGAAAGGAGGCTGGTGTAGTTGATATGGGTATCAAGGGAGCTTTTCCTGATACAAAAAGGGGCTCTAATATTTCTGACTTACCTACTAGCCCACATCAGGAAAATGTACATGCAACCAAGATAGAGACAACTGGTGCTGTTACTAGGGCCAACTCTAAGGTGAATACAAGGAAAAGGAGGGTAAGGGCTAGTGTTGATAATTCAGTGGGAACAAGTGTGGTGGTAGGAAAAAAAGGAAATGAAAGAAATATGACAGTTATGTAGGCAGAGGTTGACGAAGTAGCCAAGAGGTATAAGTGTGAAGATGGCTCAATAATTGACAGGTATGAACTTGAGTTGGTGGAGGCCGCTTTACAGTCCCACCAACAGCAACGATAGGCCTTAGTTGGAACTGTAGAGGGCTTGGGAACCCTCGTACAGTTAGGGAACTTCACATATGGGTGAAGTCAAAGTGGCTCAGAGTTATTTTCTTAATGGAAACCAAGTGTGGAAGAGAAAAGTGGAGGTAGTCAGAAACTCTATAGGCTTTTATTGTAGTTTTGTCGTAGGAAGTAGAGGCTTGAGTGGGGGGCTTGCGTTTCTATGGCATAGTTCTGATGTGGTTCTTTTGGAATCTTTCTCTTAGAACCATATCAATCTACTGAAGAGAGTATAGGACCAGAAAGCTTTGGTGATTACTAGTTTTTATGGCCATCTCATTACTGCTAAGAGAGAAGGAAGCTGGCAACTACTGAGGATGTTAAAGCCTCGAGATGATAGAGAGTGGATCTGCTTTGGGGATTTCAATGAAATTTTGTTCCATCATGAGAAACAAGGTTCTGTTAGAAGGCCTTACCAGCAGATGGAAAGATTCAGAGAAGCTGTGGATTATTGTGGTTTGAATGATCTGGGTTACCAAGTGACCAAATTTACTTGGTGTAGCAATGGGGAGGGCCCTCTTTTTAAGAAAGAAAGGTTAGATCGAGCCTTTGGGAATCTGGCATGGATAAGAAAATTTCCTGATTGCAAGATTACAGCTCTTCCTGCTCACTCTTCTAGTCACAGTCCCCTTTTAATCAACATGATAAGTAGGGCTGTGGGGAGCGCTAATAAGGATAGGGGGATGAACAAATTGTTTAGATATGAAGCCAGTTGGGACCAAAGAGAGGAGTGTAATGGTATCATCCTTCAGAGTTGGATTCAACAACAGAAGTGGCAAGGCTCTCTTCTAAGGGGAGTGCAGAAGAGTCCTATGAGGTACAAGGATGCATTGATAAAGTGGAATAAAATGTCAATTTATAATCATAGAAAAAAAAAATCCAGTATAAAGTCAAGATGCTTTCCAAGACCCAAGATGTTAATAATAGTGCTCAATGATGGGGATAGAAAATATAAGATCGATACAAAAGGACATGATCTATTGTTGGAAGAAGAAAATATAAGATCGAAGTAGAGTGCTAAACAAAAAGGGCTCAATGATGGGGATAGAAACACCAAGTATTTTCACCAAAGTGCAAACCAACGAAAGAAATCTAATGAAATTAGCAGGATTGTAAAAGAGGATGGAGGGGTGGCACGCAACTATGAAGATATTGCTGAACTTTTTGACCTGCTCTACCAGAAACTATTCTCCTCTTCTAACCCAGTTGGTATTGCAGAATGTTTGGCTCAGGTGAAGACTAAGGTAGATAAGGACATGAAAAATATACTAACAAAGGAGTTTACAACAGATGAGGTTAATACAACACTTTGCCAGATGAATCCTCTTGGATCCCCTGGCCCAGATGATTTTTCTACTGTGTTTTATCATAAACACTGGGACATAATGGGTGATGATATAACAAAAGTTGTGCTTATGGTCCTCAACTCAGCAGGTGACATCTATAGCATCAATGATACTTATATTGTGTTGATCCCTAAGATAAAGAAACCTCAAAAAGTTGTTGACTTCAGACCCATTTCATTATGTAATGTCACATACAAGTTTGTCTCTAAAATCCTTGCTAATAGGCTAAAGCTGGTGCTGCACAAAATCATATCTCCTACACAAAGTGCATTTGCTCCTGGAAAATTAATTCTTGATAATGTGATAGTGGCTTCTGAGACTTTGCAATCTATGAAGAAGAAGTGTAAGGGGAAGTAAGGCTACATGGGTCTGAGATTGGACATGAGTAAGGCATATGATAGGGTTGAGTGATTGTTCTTGGCTGAGGTTATGAGCAAACTGGGTTTCAATGTAAGATGGATCAGATTGGTGATGACTTGTGTCCAATCTATTTCCTACTCTATCCTTATCAATGGCTCACCTCAATATTTGTTCCAACCCACTAGAGGCTTAAGATAAGAGGATCCTTTATCCCCTTTTCTTTTTATCATTGTTTCTGAGGCTCTAAGCTCCCTATTGAATCATGCTGAATCCTTAAAACAGATTCATAGTTTCTCTATAGGCAGAGGCAAATTTTAGCATTAATTACTTGTTCTTTACAAATGATAGTTTGTTGTTCTGCCGTGAAAATGCAATGGAATGGACAAAAATACAGTATTTGCTGAGTATCTATGAAAAAACCTATGGCCAAGAGCTTAATAATGATAAAACCTCCATCTTTTTCAGCTCCAACACTAAGAGATTGACTAGAGTTTTTATATTGGGTATGGCTGGGATTAGATCTACTTCTAGTTATGAATCTTACCTTGGTTTACCTGCCCTTATAGGCAAATCAAGGTACAAAGCATTCAAAGGCATTCTGGATAGAGTCAGGAGTCGTATTAGTCACTAGAACACTAAGCTTCTATCTCAAGTAGGTAAGGAAATCCTCTTGAAGGTTGTCATCTAAGCAATGCCTACATACTGTATGGGGGTTTTCAAACGGCCTAAGACCCTACTACGAGAGATTAATAGAGTATTGCACCAATTATGGTGGAGTCAGCTGTAAAAGGTAAATAAATTACATTGGGTTTCCTCGAGTCAAATGGGGAAAGCAAAATCTGTTGGAGGTTTAGGATTTAGAGATCTAGAAAACTTTAATGTGGCTTTATTGGCAAAACAAGGGTGGAGACTACTACAACGTCCAAGTTCTCTTGCATCACATACATTGAAAAGAAAATACTTCCCATCTACTGATTTTCTTCAAGCAAAGGTTAGCTCAAGACCATCCTTCATTTGGAGGAGCATTTGTGTAGCAAGGGATTTAGTCAAGAAATGTATTTTCTGGAGGATTGGCAATGGAGCTAATACTTTAATTTGGAAGGATAGATGGATACCTTTTCCACTAGCTATAAAGTCCAATCCCAACCTAAATGTCTGCCAGAATAGACCAAAGTTGCAGGCCTGATTGATCATTATGTAAAGCAGTGGAAGAAGGATAGAGTTACTACTGCCTTTGGGGCAGAAGAAGCCTTTTGAATCCTTAAAATTCCCATTAGTGCCAATGGTTCCTGAGATAGACTGATTTGGCTGGGTACAAAAGATAGAAGCTTCTCTATGAAGAGTGCTTACCACTTGCAAAAGGAGATCCTTAGTTGGGATAGTGGTCAATCTTCCACAGAGGCTCACACAAGTTTGGACTGGACTTCTCTATGGCATTTCTGTATTCCTAGTGCAACTAAAATGTTTTTGTGGAGAGCTTGTTTGGAATCTTTGCCAACTTCTCTAAATCTCTTAAAGAAAAAGGTTGTTGAAACGCCTTTATGCCCTATCTGCTCAAGGGAGAAAGAAATAGTAATACATACCTTCTGGAGTTGTGTTTCTACAATGGATGTGTGGAGTCAAGGGCCTCGAGCCATTCATAAAAGCTCCTTGAGACCTAAGATTTTTAAAGAATTGATGGAGAGTCTATTATTAGCCTATGATCAGGATATACTGGATTGGTTTGTAGTCACAGCAAAGGGCATATGGCATTGGAGAAACCAATATATCTTCGAGGGTAACTTTGGTCACCCTACTGCATTGGCTAGGAAATTTGAGGTTTTGTTAGTAGAATTTCATTCTGCCCAGGTGAACTCGAATCTTGCAACCAATACTTCAACAACAGTTAGTCAATGCAGTAGCTGGTCTCCTCTTCCCAGGGGCTACACTAAAATAAATTGGGATGTAGCTTTAAGTGGATCTAAAGGAAGATCAGGCTTTGGTCTTGTTGCTCAAGATCATGAGGGTAAGGTTATTGCTACTAAGATATTCTCAAAGGCTAGTCTATATGTTCCTCTGCAGGCAGAAGCTCAGGGAACCTTTCATGCTGCTGCCTTGGCTAAAGATCTAGGGCTGAATTCAGTTATTTTGGAAGGAGATTCTCAACAGGTGATCATTGGTTTACAGCAGCAAAGAGAGAGTTATGATAGAGTTGGAATGATCCTTAGTGACGCAAAGATATCTAATCATTGCTAGTTGGAAGGTTCTGTTTGTAAAGAGATTTGGCAATGAGTTTGCACACAATCTTGCTAAAGCATCTCTAGAGCTTGAGCTAGATGCCATTGAACTGGTTCTTAACCTAGTTTGTATGCAAAATCCTATTATGTTGTAACTCATGTTTAATGAAGTTTGTTCATTTCAAAAGAAAAAACTGACCACTTACCTTATTTCTTTTGTCCATCCGTAAGAATTTATATCTCTCTGATCTATTTGTTTTCTTTCATCTTTTAGCCCATCATTATATATGAAATATGAAAATAGTTAAACTTGCAGATAAGATAAAATATGTCAATTACATACACAGTACGCATATGTATATATATATATATGTACATATATGCATGTATATATTATGTATGTATATATATATATATATATATGATATACAAAAAATTATTTGTACAAGCATAGGATATATGTGCAATCCCCACACAATATTTTTAGAAAAAACAATTGGCCCCACCTTTAAAAAGTTACTTTCTCATGGCATGCCCAGGTTCTTTTTAAATGGACTGCCCGGGACTTACACTTTCTAAACTTGTATCTAGCATTACTTATGTATAAATAACTATTATATATATATATATATATATTATAAGTAAAAATATTATATATATCAAAAGGAGTAACCAAGTACACTGAATGTATACAAGAAAACAACTTGCCCATATTAGAAACCCCTAATGCCCCAAGAAACCCATGAAAAACAACCCAAAATACACTAAGCCCAACCCAAACCCCTTGTTTCCGAAGATCTATAACTCTACCCGAACACCCAAACCCAACCCCTTATTTCCCATAGATCTAGAGTTGTACGTGAACACCCAACCCCAACCCCTTGTTTCCCGTTTTCACAATGCCCTCCCTTTACACTTTCCTCTAGTTGAGCTACCACCCTTAGCATCGTAGTTGATTGCCAAATGAAGACGTTGTAACTCCCTACTTTTCTTGAAACTTGATTTGGTTTCAAGGGTGTGGCTTGCCTCGATCGCAGTAATTAATTCTTTAAATGGGTGTTCATATCCTCCATGTGAAATTCCCACAAACTGCTGATTCTCGTTAACTTTAGGAAGAATCCAATCCACTATTGGAGGAATAGAGACCAGGGGAGCCACATTATCCCCAAACATAGTATCCAACTGCACTCCTAACTCTAGACATTCCTGTACACAAGGCACCAACTCCAAACCCATTGGAGATTCTGGGGTGACAGCAAGTCCCTTCACCTCTGGGGTGACAGCGAATCCTACATCTCCTTTAGAACTCGCCAGTACACCATTTTGCTTCAACTTTGACGAGGGAGCCATAATTTCTTCAGGGACCAAGGGTGTAATACCGACTATTGGTTTATCATGTGCTACCTGAGGCGATACTCGATGTAGACCCCACTTCAAATAACCCAGACTTCGTTTTCCATTTTCCTTTATCTAAGTTTAAAGGATTTGCGCCTATCTTAATCTTATTTCTTACAACTCTGTTGCCTCCAGCTAAAAGCTGGTCTATTTAAGTAGACACGAAAGTTATCGCTGCCTTCAACTCGCTAAGTTGCATTTCCATCTCAATTAAAGAATTGTTCATCTCGAGAAGCTGGTTCTGCGGCTTGATTTGCAGAACCCCCTCACTCTGAACCCCCTGAAGCATGACCCGTGTTTAGAACTGTCGCATAATATCGCCTTGTCATCGTGGATGTGCTTGGGTCTTTATGATTCACCTCTGAGTTGACGTTCTCATTCTTTTTCTAGTTTTCTTTCCTTGACCCATCAACAAAAAACATGTCCGTAGCTCTGCGTGATTCTGTAGCAAACTTCTCCCAACCCAGACCTTCATACCCTTCAGGAATGACTACAACACTCCTCCAGCCTCCTCCACCATATTCGGTGAAAGTTAGAAACCTACCATGCTCGTTTGAGCATTGTTGAGCCATGAATGTTCTATTCCCTTCATGCAAATGTTTTGTGAATTCCAAATTTCTTCCTGTTTGTAATACTGCTTCCACCGTGGCCACCAACGATCCTATACAACTACACCCCATAGCTAGAGACCTCCAAACCCTGTTGCTCCTCTCCACAATTTTCAACAAGGACCTCCATTCTTCTGGAAAAAAACTCAAAAGCCTTTGATTCCACCCAAAAAGGCACCACCTGACCCATAATAATATCCATGTTTCGGAATCAAATGCAGTGACTTCCCCACCTTCATTCCTGACCAATGTCCATGAGTACAAGCACATATCTGGTGCACCTAAGAAAATATAGATCTTGGCATTAAGTGGTGAAACCAGATCTGCACAAGCTGAAGCAAATTGCAATCGCCAGAGGAAGGCCCTTGAATGGTTCATCAGAAGGTCCTTAAATGGTGCATCTGAGCCCGTTGCACGTGTCTGTGGCAGTCGAGTAGAGATCAGCCAACTGTGAGTGGGAGAAAAGAAACAACACTGGTGAACCTTAAACAAAATATAGTCACCGGAGGAATACCGACATCGACGGGCCCTTAATGGGTTCGCCTGAGCCCGTCGCCCTTGTCTGTGGTGCTGGAGCACAGAAACGAGGATCGATATGCCTCTGTGAAACAACCGAATCAGTTTTTGAGAAAATACCAGGTCACCAACAAGAGGCTTAACGCAGGACGGCCCTCAGTGAAGTCATTGGGGCCTGTCAACCTTATATGTGCTCGCAGTGATGGGTCACTCACCGGTGTAGAGTGGTTGATAGTAGTGGCGTTAGTGATAGGTCAACAGTGTTACGAGCTGAGACAGTACATATTGTTCTCTTAAAAAAAAGAAAGTCTTGAGCTCCTGTAATAAATATTATATATATTATATTTATTTATATATATACATAAGGGTTGACGTGTTATATATCTCCGATTCAGCTAACATATCACATCTTAAGTGTCTTTTCACTTTGATGAAATTCTATGAAGTCACTTAAAACATGTTACAACAAATACTATGATTGAGGATAATAAGATACAATATGAGAAGTGATATTTCTAAAAATTAAATAAATACTAACACGAAAAGCTTTAAAAGTCCAATTGTCATGCCCCATACCCAAGGGCGAACCCTTTAACCTGAAACCCTCAATAATAAGAACTTGAATACAAAAAGCCCTCCAAAATCAAATATCTCAAAATTCTTCCAAGTAAACTAAACTAAACACTAGCAAGGTTTCTGTTCACTCAGACAAATCTACTTATGCAACTTGACACTTATCTAACATTTGAAAAAAAAAAAAAAAAAGAAGATGGATATAAAGGGGTGAGTCCCCAGACTTAGTAAGCAGCAAATCTAAACTAGTATGTAAACATGAGTCAAATAAAGAATGTCTAAACAGACAATTCTAAAAAATATGACAGTTGTATTTTCAAAAGAATTTCATTATAATAATTATATATTCAAAATACCTTAGCAACAACCTACTCAAAAAACATATGAAATAGAAACAGAAGCCATCTTAACCCCCATGGCAAAGTTATGCATATCTGCAATTAGCCAAGCAGAACATAAATCATTATTTTGTTACCAAAGTGAGTGCACTCAAAACAGAGACTATATTTACCCTTGTGGTATAGTTGCACATCCTATGGATAGCCAAGCAAAATAAAAATTAAATTGTCACTAAAGTGATTACACTCAAGACAGAGACCACGATTTCAAAGTTTGGCTGAGCCAGAAATCACAGTAGATCAAAATCTCATGCCTCAGGGTCTACAGATCTAATGCAATAACAAAAATATTATATGGATAAGATAATATCATATAATTGGATCAAAATTTCAGATTTCATATTCAGATTTTACACAGTAGAAAAACAAAGTACAAAAATTGCTCATGTCAACACCAATCATTATAAAATTTCAAGTTTAAATGTTCACATACAGGGACTAGCGTAGATAATAACCAAGGCTGCTTTCATGACAAAATATGCAAGTTTTAGACAACATCTAGTATAGGAGCACCACTTACCTGAACTTTTTAGCACAACTAACTTGTCTCACAACATAATAGAGCTAAAACCAATCGATATCTAAACAAAATTAGTAAAATCATTAAGTTAATAGATTTTAACTAGCACATCTACAATAAGACAATGCTAACTCAAAAATCTGAACTTTCTATCCTATGACCTAATGACCCAACTTCTACATTGGTGTCATAGAAAATCCATTTTCCACAATTTGGTAGTAATGCACCCAACCAACCAGGGAAGTGGTGGGAGCAGCTGTGTGTGTGGTGCAGCGACCTCCACTAGTCACAACAGCAATACAGTGGCAACTTGGTTGTGGTGCAAGGCTTGGGCGGTGGAGATGATGGGTTGCAACACAAAACGGGGAGATGAGAGAGGGACAGACATAGAGAAAGAGAGGAGAGAGAGAGAGAGAGAGAGAGACTAAAAGAGAAAGGGAGACAAGTAGAGAGTGTGTAACATACGAAAAATCGAGAGAGGGAGAGTGAAGTAAATGGAGAGAGAGTGAAAAGGGAGAGAGAGATGAGAAAGGCTCGAGGGGCTTACTAGCAGTGTGCTTGTGGTCTGGAGGAACACTGGTGGTAGCAAGGACAGTGAGCGAAACAACATGGGACTCAGGCGAGAGGCAAAGAGTGGTGTTTAAGGTGTAAGCAGCTTGACTATGGTGGTGTGTGGGGGAGGTGGCCGCTACAACACTACAATGTAACAAAGAGAGAGACGGGAGAGGACTAGAAAGCAAGACCGAGAGAGTGAGTGAAAGCTGCAGATGGAGAGAGAGAAGAGAGATATACACGGATGAATAGAAACTTACCAACATGATGAGCGGCAATTGACAACAACAAAGGATTGCAGCGGCACAACATATGGAGCAAGGCCTTGGCAACGCCAGTGCACCAAGGTCTGCGACGTGGGAGAATACAGAGAAATGGGGGGGGGGAGAGAGAGAGAGAGAGAGAGAGAGAGAGCTGAGATTGAGAGGGAACCGCGCTGAGAGAGATAGATGTTGTGGTTGGGAGAGAAGATAGGCATTCAGAGTGGGTGTTGGAACTTGTGACGGCAAGTGGCAGTGCATACTTGACCAAAAAAGAGTGCTTTTCGCACCACAAATTGACGATAGTTCATGGAATCAATTTGTGATGGCGGTTTGTGCAAATACGATGAGTATACAAGTTGTATAGTGCATGAGAGCCGATGTATGTGATTGATGATGAGAGAGAGGACATCAATCTATTAAGTGCTTAGAAAGTCTCTGGAGGACATATAGTAATTAGGGGTGTAACGGGTCTAGTTTGGTCCAATTTTGGACATGTTTTAGAACCAAATCGATTTTGAGATTTGAAACATCGATAACGCACCAGTTAGACCCCTAAATTGGTACTTCCAATTTTTCCAATATATTATATATATTATACATAATATGCTATATATATTATAGTATGTAATAATATAGTGATAATATATTATAGTATATTATAATGTATATTATAATTGTATTATAAACTATTGTGCTATATTATAATATATATAGTGATATTGTATTAGTATAACTACTAATACTATAGACTATACTGATAGTATATAGTTATTTATATATGATTTTATATTTTAATGTTATTTTAATTAGTAATTTAGCATATAATACAAGATTATTTTATATATTAGATTATCAAGATTCCCATAATCTGCCCATATTTCTTCTTCACTATTGGTAGCCTTCACAATCACCTGAGAGTCCCTTTCCAAAATTACATTCGACCCTAACTCTGCACATAAGTATCTTGCTCTCCTGAAAGCCAAAGCTTCTGCAAGTATAGGTTTATGCACATGATCCACAATGGAGCTCGGAAAAACCAGTACCTCACCATAGAAGCCTTTAATAACAACACCAAGACTCACTTTTGGAGACACACATTTACTACTTCATCCCAATTCGCTTTTACACACAAATTTGATGGTTTTTCCCATTTACCTATAAAATAATAAACACTGATTTTGGTTTTTAAATTTTGCACACTTTCATTTATGTACTTGATCTGATTATAAACAGTACAAGAGAATCTAAGTATGGAAAGTTACAGATTATGATGCTACTATTTTGCTTCCTTGATTTTAGCTTGCATGATTTCTCTCCATGAATCATGCTTGACGTTAGGTCTTGGTTGGCAAGTCTATCTTGGTGATATCTTCCTTAATACGCCCCCACAAGAACAGACTGCCATTAGTGAGGTCGATCTTGTCCCTTAGATAATCGGTATGTTGACGGGAGAGTGGTTTGGTGAGAAGATTCGCAAGCTGATCATTGGTATGAATATGGCAGACACCGAGAATGCCTTTGTGAACCAAGTCATGAACAAAGTGGAGATCGATTTGTGAGTGTTGCACGAGATTGAAGCTTTGGTGAGTGACACCAAGATTATCACACAAAAGCAAGGGAGGTCTTGAAAGTGAGAACTTAAGTTCACTAAAGAGGGATAGAATCCACATAGACCTAGAAGCAGCAGTGGATGACCTTGCATTAACTCGTTGCTTTTTGGAGCTCCATGAGATAGGGTTGGTGCCAAGCATAAGAAGATACACAGATGTGGAGCTGCGATCATCCATGTTTCCCGCCTAATCAACATCAGAATAGCCTGTAAGGGATGGGCTGATCTTTCTCTATATTGTGATGCCATGACAAATGGTATTCTTCAGGCAGCGCAACAGGCACTTGGTGGTGGCCCAATGGGTTGCGCTATTGGACAATGCATGAACTATGAGAGCTTATTTATTGCAAAACTGATATTAGGCCAAGTTAATGAAAGATATTGCAAGGCACCAATAACTCGATGATATTCTATAGAATCCACTGAAAAGGAGCCATCACCCAATTTTAATGGAACAGAGGTGGACAATGGGATGGTCACATCCTTGCCACCATTCGTACTAGTTCGAGCGAGTAGATCATGGATGTACTTATGCTGAGTTAGAAACAACCTCTTGCTTGTAGGGATGACCTCAATACCAAGGAAGAAATAAAGGGGCCCCAAATCCTTGAGAGAGAATTTATGGCCAAGTTGTTGAATGATGCTTGCCACAAAGGTAATGTCGTTGCCTGTGATAATTAGTTCATCCACGTATACCAGAAAATATGCAAGTGTTGATCCGATATTGTACACAAACAGAGATGAATCAGATTTGGTATTGACAAAACCAAATTCCAGCAAGGCTGGTCTGAAAGCCTGAGGGTTGTGTCATCTGAAGAACTTTCGTAAGGTGGCCATGAAGGAAGGCGTCGTTTACATCCAATTGTCTTAAGGACCAACCCTGCATCACAACATGAGACAAAATAGTACGGATTGTAGCAGATTTAACCACAAGACTAAAAGTCTCAGTATAATCAAGTCCTGGCTGTTGATTAAAGCTTTTTGCCTCAAGTTGTGCTTTGAACCTGTCAATAGAACCATCAGCAAGCCTCTTCACCCGAAAAACCCATTTGCATCCAATAATATTACACCGCTTCGGAGGGAGAACCAATTTCCATGTGCCATGATGCATAAGAGTGGTTAGCTCAGTAGACATGGCTTCACACCAGTGAGGATCAGAGATTTCCTGACTTACACTAGTTGGTTCCAAGGGCGGGTATGGGATGTTTGGTGACTAGGAACAACTGTTTAGGTTTATAGATGTTATTCGTGGAACGAGTGACCATTGTGTGTGTGCAAGGTGCGACTGGCTGGACATGGTTAGACTTAGTGCTGACAGTATCAGATAAATTATGGGATATTGAGGGAAATAAAGAAGGTGCAATGGAGACACTTACCAAAGGGGAGGTCAGCGTCGGAGGCGACTCCACCACAGGTGAGGCGGGGCTGATGGTAACCACAACTGGATTGTCTGGTTTTGGAAACGGTGCCAATGTAACTAACAACGGTTGGACTGGCGCGACAGGTGGTCTGTACGGGTGAGGAAGCAAGGGAGGCGACATCTCTGAGAGGTGGGGGGTCGGGTATGCTTGGGTAAATTTTTTTTCATCAAATAGAACGTGGAGAGAGGTGTAGAGGCAGTTGATAATGGGCTTAAGACAGAGATATGCATTTTATGTGAGGTATCAGTCCACAAATACACAAGGCCTGGATTTGGGCTAGAGATTGTGATGATTATAGGGTCGGGTTAAAGGGTCTGACCAAAGAGGATTTGAAATGGAGATTTATTATTCAACGTCAGAGTTGGCATCCAAATTATGAGATATGCGGCAATTTGGAAAGAGTAGGATAGAGACATGTGGGCATCAGTAAGAAGCATGAGACTGGTTTCAACAAGATGAGGATGTCGTCTTTCGGACATGCCATTTTGTTGGGCGTGTGGGGTGTGGGGGGTGGTAGTATAGTGACTAATGTCTTGAAGGGATAAGTGTGGTTTAACAACAATGTATTCTCCTCCATTATCTGAATATAAACTCTTGATTGTGGTATTGAATCGATTTTCCACAAGATGCTTAAATTGACGAAAAATACTCTGAACACTTGATTTGTGGTGCATAGGATATAGTAGACATATTTGGTATAATGATCAATAAAAATGAGGTAGTATTTTGAACCATTGAGACCTACATTATGAGAGGGACCCCAAATATCTGTATAAATAAGTTCTAGTGGTGCCGTACTATTTAATCCATGAGATTGAAACGATTGTTGATGGGCTTTATTTTTTGAACATGAGGTACATATGGAGGAAGTCGTGCTTTTATTAATAGGTAATGAGAAAGCATGAACAAGGTGCCAAACAATGTTGGAAGAGGGATGTCCTAGCTGTTTGTGCCAGCCGTCTGTCGTGGTACGTTCATGCACATAAGCAACTGTAGGTTTGGACATTGTAGCTAGGGTATCTAAAGAAGGGTACACGCCATCCTTACATGTGCCTTTGAGTAGTGTCACCCCTATGATCCGATCTTTCATAAGAAAATAAGACGGGTGAGACTCTAAGTAAACATTATTTTGTTTGGTAAAGTGATGAACGAAGACTAATTTTTTCTTTTAATACTAGGAACATAAAGAGTATCATGTAAGTGAAAGACACGATTAGGCAAGACAAAGGTTAAGGAACCAATGTGGGAGATAGGCAAACCTGAACCATCACCAATTACCACTTCATCAATGCCATCATATTCGGAGTGGATGGAAAGATTGGAGAGATCAGTGGTCATATTCTGTGATGTAGTAGAATCAACAAGCCACCTTTTATCACTGCGTTTTGAGGAAGAGGTGCAATTTGTAGTAGGGTCATTTGGGGCGTGCTTCGGGCATTTTTTTGCTATATGGCCCAATTGGTTACAAAGTTGACACTTGGGAGTGAATTTGTGGGAGCCTAAATTAGAGGCCTCTAAGTTTCAGCGTTTATAGGTCTCGCGACCTTTGGTTGAAGTCGTACGATGATTTCTAGATCTATCAGACCCAAGTTCACCTCCTTTCCATTGATTGTAGTTGGTAGCTGCAATCAGAGGGTAGGCGAAGGAGTTGTCCTGATGTTGAAGATAGCTCTCATGACCAACTAGGAGGTCGTGAAGTTCTTCAAAAAATAGAGAGGACTCTCAGGAATGGATGGGGGCAGGAATGTCACAGAATTTGGGACCCAAGCTGTTGAGGATATAGAGGGTCAAGTCATCATCGGAGATTGGGTAGTCGATGAGATCGAGCCAATTCATCTGCGATGATTTTGACTGCCTAAAGAAACTTTGTGATAGAGCGAGTTCCACGTTGGCTTAGCATGTGATCCTCCTTTAATTACATTGCACGTGTTTGAGATTTTCTCACATAGAGGTGGGTGAGGGTGCTCCATGCCTCATAAGACGTCTTGCTGGAAGCGAGTAGCGGGGTAATTGTGGTGGATGTGGAGGCAAGGAGGGCATGAAGGATCAATTTGTCTTGGCGAATCCAGTAAAAACTTGCTGCTTTGGAGGAAGCATATTTGGTGTTGTCAATGGCAGGGCATGAAAGAGCGTCGGTGACAAAATTTATGAGGTCATAACCATTGATTAGTGCTTTGAACTGTGCTCGCCATTAGGGAAAGGTAACGGATGTGAGTTTTCATTTATAGTGGTAGCGGCATTAATGGTAATGATGGGGATGTCAGAGGAGGAGTGAACAGTGTTGGTGACTAGAATGGTGGACCCAGAGGAAGAACACATTGCTGAGGATTAAAGGGAAAGCTCGTTAGAGGTCGGCTCTCCTGATACCATATAAAATAATAAACACTGATTTTGGTTTTTAAATTTTGCACACTTTTGGCTCTCCTGTACATGATCTGATTATAAATAGTACAGGAGAATCTAAGTAGGGAAAGTTACTGATTATGATGCAACAGTTTTGCTTCCTTGATTTTAGCTTGCATGATTTCTGTCCATGAATCATGCTTGACTTTAGGTCTTGGTTGGCAAGTCTAACTTGGTGATATCATCCTTAATATTAACCTCCCTTCTATCTGTGCCCCCTGACATTTGTGTCTTCTAATGATAATCTTGTGCTATGATGAATTCATTTAGTCCCTCTTTGGTAGCATTTAGGACACTCCTCGGTTCTGCAAACTTTTTGTCAAACAACCATGAATTCCTTCTTAGCCATATTTTCCTCAAAGTACAAGCTACCATCTCCACCTCCTCCATTCCTAGTTGCACATTAAGTTTTTTCTATAACTCCATGAAGTTAGACTCATAGCTACTCCACTTATGGACTAGACTTTTGGATTCAACCCAGACATTTGAGCTGTAGGACAACTCCAAAGGGCATGCATATTTGTTTTAGATTCCAACTCACAAATTGGGCACAAAGTAGAATTTAGATTATGTTTCTTAGTCAAGTTCTCCTTTGTAGGTTGCAGGTTGAGACAAGCCTTCCACAATAAGTGTTTGATAGCTCCTTGTACATTAAGCCCCATATGAGATTCCATTCTTTATCTTCACAGACACATTTTGAGGATTTCCCTATCTTTCTTCTCATTCTTTTTTGCTCCAGGTGGTAAATATTCTTAACAGAAAATTTACCATCATTTGAGCATCCTATACTATTTTATCCACTACGCTCCATCAACTAATAGGGATACTACAAATCAAATCCACTTCCTCTTCTGAATCCTGAAAAGGTACAATAGAATGACATATATAGATGAACAAGGCTAGAGGAATAATGAAAATTCAATAAATACAAAATAAGTCAAAGATGCTATTTGATATAGATTAACTATAATAAGCTAAATATGGTATAAATACGGCATATTACCACACATATACTATAATATAATAAATATATTTTATCATAAATATGACAATATTCTAACAAATCAGAATCTGAAATGTAAATCACACATATCCCAGTAAGTATTAATTAACTAGTGCCTCGAAATGTAAAGGTCCATATATATATATATATACACACACACACACAAAGTGTTCTACGTAGATTCTATGCTCACTACCGGTTGCGCGCTGTTCGGCTTGTTCTCCACTCATTGTTAGTGATCTCAATCCGAAGAAACATACCATTAATGAAATAAATTAATGGACAAATTATTAAGTACTCTCATCCTTACACTGACATATTCATGTTAAAACTAACTGTTGACATAATATCTTATAATAAATTGGGGCAATATATATATATATATATATATATATATATCTATACTTTAAAATTATTTAATAATTGTTAATATATATTAGTTCTTCAATTTGTATTAGTCCATGTTTGGGAAGTGAAATTAGTTGCGAGCATCTCATTCATCTCAAAATTTCTTATAATTTATTTTCCAACTATCACTCAAACATAAAAACATTTTTCAATTTTAAATTTTTAACTTTTTTATCTAATCAGTATCTAATTATTACAACTTTCTCAAACTTTCAAACAAAACACGAAAAATAATACAAATTTTTCAAATTTCAAAACAAAAATAATATTTAAAAAAAATTAAACTTTATAATATTTTTTTCAATTCTTCTATTTCGATTCCCAAAATTCAATAAAACAACTTAACTCAAACCATTTTTCTATATTTCACAAACTATTTTACTACTATTGTCATAATTCTCATCTCATATTTTTATACTCAAATAAGCCTTTAGTGTTCAGTTTTTTTTTCCTTTTGGCACTCATTTCACGAGAAATAAACTTGAAGTAAATAGTGATTTCACAAGGTATCAGAGTAGATATCTTAAGTTTGAATCTTGACTCTACATTTCACCCAATTAATTAATTAAATATTCTATGTGTTAGTCCAGTCTACTTATTAAGGAAGAGTATGGCTCATACGTGAGGTGAGTGTTAAGATAAATATAAATAATTAAATCTACCTAACACCTTATTCTTTTGAGACAAGTGGCGGTTTTAAATTAACAACCAGCACTTGGGTTGTTCATTTATATGGGCAATCAAAAGACACAACTCTTGATCTTATAAATCAATATGTAATTAGAGATACTAGTATTGACGGTAATCATCATGTTAATTACAAATTCAAGATATAATAATAAAGTTACTAATCCAAGATATACTAGTACCGTCTATCTCTAATATTTGTAATAATGGTCAGATTGTTAATTATTGTAATTATTGAATTCAGACGCTGACATGAACCTTTTTTTTTTTTTTTTTTTTTTGGTAGTCAAACCTGTAGGGTGGTGCATACGCATCCTACGAGAAATGGTATTTTATTGTGAGTTTTCTATCTCAGAAAGATATCAGATGTATTATATATAATTGGATGAGTTTTGCTTTGTGATAACACAATTGGGATATTAGATTGATCAATGCATTCTATGCATGTTGGATGTTGGCGCGCACATTAATTCTTTTACTTGTTTTGCAGCTCATTCTACTGGTTTGGCAGGTGTATTAATTGGATTACTACTCAGTAAGAATCTCATGTATCTCTCTCTTTTTATCTTTTTTAATTGTTTTATTAAATTAATCATATATATTCCTTAAACTACGAAACAAGACATAGTTAGACATCATTATTAAATTGACATTAAAAATAAACACTGTGCCAAACCACAAGAATTTTGAAATGGAGTAATTGGTTGTGAATACTATCTATATATTTTTTCAAATGTAACAAGACAATGGTGACAACAGGTAGCTAGACTGATAGTGTAACAATAGGATCGCTTTCGTATAATTACTTTTTGTGTTTTCCTTTTCAGAATTGCATGTGGCGATCAGTGTATTAGGTGCTCCACTTGTGATTAAATCTTTGATAAAGAAATGGCGACGGAGGCACTTATCCATGTACGACGATATTGAAGAATTTCTGCAAAGCCAAAATAACCTCATGCCAATAAGGTACTCTTTCTCAGAAATTAAGAAAATGACCAAACATTTTAGGGAAAGATTGGGCGAAGGAGGATTTGGCACAGTATTTAAAGGAACACTTCGAAGTGGACGTCTTGTAGCAGTAAAGATGTTAAGCCAATCCAAAGCAAATGGACAAGATTTTATCAACGAAGTAGCAACCATTGGAAGGATCCATCATGTGAATATAGTGCAACTCATTGGTTTTTGTGTTCATGGTTCAAAGCGTGCCCTTATATATGAGTTTATGCACAACGGATCTCTAAACAAACACATTTTTTCATCAGAGGCAAATATCCTCAACTACGAGAAAACATATGATATTGCTTTAGGAGTGGCTCGTGGGATTGAGTATTTACATCAAGGATGTGACATGCAAATTTTACATTTCGACATTAAGCCTCACAACATTCTTCTTGACGAGAATTTGAAACCCAAAGTTTCAGATTTTGGCTTAGCAAAATTGTATTCGGTGGAAGATAGTATTGTTCCTTTGACTCATGCAAGAGGAACGTTTGGGTACATGGCTCCTGAAATGCTTTACAAAAATATTGGAGGCGTTTCATACAAAGCTGATGTCTATAGCTTTGGAATGTTGTTAATGGAAATGGTGAGTAGAAGAAAGAACTTGAATGCATCTACAGAACATTTAAGCCAAATTTACTTCCCCACTTGGATATATGATCAATTCCATTATGGAAAGAATATAGAAATACAAGATGCTACTGAAGATGAAAGGAAAATATGTAAGAAGATGTTGATAGTCGCATTATGGTGCATACAATTGAATCCTAGTGATCGTCCATCAATGAACAAAGTCGTCAAAATGCTTGAAGGAGATGGTGAATGCTTACAAGTTCCTCTCAAGCCTCTCCAACCAACACCAAAGAGAGAGGTAAAGGGTGATAGAAATAATTCAAATCAAGCTTCTTCATCAATTCAATCAGATTAATAAAGTCTTATTTAATTTTTATTGTTTATCTTTCTAAAATTGAACTATCTCTTTCAATCTTTGTTCTTTCTTAAGAGAAGACTTTGTGCTGACTGAACTGTGAAAGTTTTGCTTCAAGCCCATGGAAAAATAGAAGATCAACAATATAAGGTCATAATCTTTCTATGCTTCTCGTAGTATATATACTAAGCAGTGACCTAAAATTAAGTATCAATCTAACTATGAATTAAATAATTTTAAACTTATATAATTTTCCTCTGTTTTGGCATTGTTCCAAACAACATCTCGATTTTTATGTGCTTTAGCATACAATTAGGTCAGATCATAGTTAGCAGGACTTTCTTCTTCTTGCAAAAGGAAAATCTATATTAGAACTTAAATTAGAAAAATGTCTTATACGTTAAAATTTAATGGGGATTAGAATAACTTACCAATTTTGTAGACAATTGATCAAAAGATCGAGAGCCCGCAGGATGGTGTATCGTTAATTTTCACAGTACTCCGTTGCCAAAAAAATATTTTATATATATGTTTATTACATCTATCATATAGTATTAAAAAAGATAGCAGCGAAATTACCCGATAAACAGGATCTTCAAACATATCACAAACCTTCTCTCATTCGTTCGGTGGCATGGCTTGGAATGGATTTTGGAGTGCCTCTATTATCGTACTAAACTTTTGATAGTGTGCATGGCATCGACCTTTGTACCCCCGAAATGCATACGACATTAGTTCTTCAACCATATGTTGATCCTCTTGTTGGCCAAAATTAAGTTCAAACTCGTCCTTTCAAAAATTATAAACAATTAATATAAATACATAATAACTTTAAATTAACATGTTATACTTAGTTTCTTAGGATGTAGCTTATTTTCAGGCAACCATTTTTGATGTGGTATTTCACATCTTGGAAAACTTTTGCCCAGGAGGATGTGACCATCAGTGCATACATGCGAGTAAGCGTACCAACATAAGAAGCAAGCCACGCTGCAGACACCCCTTGTAGTGCCTTGACCTCAGCATTGGCTTACAATAGCTATATACAGTAATTAAAGCATATGTTTTAATTAAATTATTTTTATTTTATCATATATATTTCTTAAATAGAGCATTAAATGTGGTATTTAATTTGATAAAATACTTTGTTCTAGGTCTGGTAATGTTAGCCCACTACGATGGCTGGTGAACCACACAGGGAGTTGGTAATGGATGGGAATGGCGCACATGTTGCTTTGCGTTTGGGAGGCATACTGTTTGAAATTCTAATAAATTTTTATTCGAACAAACATTACAGATATTCATAAGAATGATACTTTGTAACACCCCGCTCTACAATAAAAACATTTTAGAATTTTCGGGGAGCCAATGTGCTACTAAACTTGAACTTAAAAACTGTTTTTTTAAATACAATGCGAAAGATTCCATAAATAAACAAACTTTAATAAATACTTAAAATCCAAAATAGAGTCTACGGAAGCACTTATTTAAAAAAAAAATACAAAAGTCTTATGTGCTCATCAGAATAATTTATTTAAACCTTAAACCATAAAACTAATCATAGGATAATTTGTCTAGGCCTCTGCCTCGCTTCCCAGGGTCTAGTCCTATCCTGCAGTCTCATACTCATAAATGTCATCACCTGAGGTCGTTTAAAAACATAAAAATATACAAAAAATGAGTCGAATACTCAATAAGCAACATATCATATAGTAAACATAATAAAAATAAGGTTTCTTGAAAAATGTGCATACTCATAAATACATACGTAAATAACATGAACATGAAGACGAACACAAATTTATCTTTCACTTATCATAGGTCGATACCCACTGTTGACCCCCCGTGAGCTAGGGTTAGCTAATCTAAGTAGATTCTGATTCCGCCTATGGCCACGGGTTGTGGAATCCATACATAAGGAAAACATACTGGGTGCACTACCAGCATGCATGACCTGGCAATGCAATATGCCCATAACATAGGTACCATCTTCATATCATAACATAGGCCGTTACATATCTTATTATTCATACTTCATCATAATCATAGTTGCATACTTGTCATATCATAGATTTCAAAAGAAATCACATGCATACTTGCCATATCTTATCATATCATATCATAGATTTTAAATGAAATCGCATTCTTTCATAAATGTCGTGACACATGTTTCCTTAAATAAAATCATGATTTTTCAATAATATAAACCTTCACATAAAATCATGCATGGCTTTCATAAATTATTTTAAGGCATAACACTCACATAAAATCATGACTTTTCATATATCTTTTGATGCATAACTTCTTTCATAAAATCATGAGTCTTCATAAATAATTTAATGTATAATTCTTCATGTAAAATCATAAATTTTCATAATTTTATCATGGCTTGGGTAAGTAAAAAGGGCTTCCAATGGAAGGCATACATGCATAATATTTTTATAAAAGACAAGCAGTTTACCATACATACGTGTAAGGATATGATTATGCTACTTACCTTGCAATGCTAATCCACTATTTTCGGCATGTAATTGGTCTCCTATAAAATAAACACGTAATTTGCATAAATTTCTCGCTAAACATGTGATTTTATTTAAAATCTAAACTATTAAAATAATCTATATTTCCTAAATCTAAAATTCTCAAAAACTCTAAAATATCGCCTCTCCAATTATCTTACCTTACGCATAATTTCACAATTTATAAGATGATTAATTTTAAAAAGCTACTATCAAGCCTAAGTATCATATTTATCCCGATTTCTGCCATCAATCGACATGTCACTTAGAAATAATACTCAAAAAATTATTGCCGTCCAACATCTATTTTCTCTTGGTTTTTACTATAGGAACCCCTCCCACTTATAAATAGACCCTTCTATCAACACTAATTGAGCAGGGGTACTCTTGTAATTTACCATAACACCCTTACTAATATTAGTGATAAAATCTTACGGAATGGACTTACCCGAAAGGTAGTGGCAGTGGCTTACCATGATCAACAACTAGCGATGGCTCGTGGCTGGGCACGGTGGCAACTCCAGCGAGTGGGCGACTATGCAACTGAGAGTGAGAGTGTTATGAGAGTGAGAGAGACAGACAATGACAAAGAGAGATTATGGGAGAGACTTCATGTCGTGAGTGATCGAGGGAGAACGGAGAGTGAGAATCATGGCGTAAGGGAGATGGACTTACGTGTGATGGTCCAAGGCGTAGTGTAACCGAGCTGCAGCCGTGTGATGTTGACGTTTCCGGCGAGGAGTGATGTTTGACAAGGTGGAGACTTGGCATTACGGTGGGCTCCGAAATTGCTCTGTTTTAATGGAGCAAAACAGAGGTCCTTCGGCTTTGGTGAGGCTGCATTTCTGTGTTGTTCTCTGACGTGGGTTCACAGCTAACTTTGATGGTGAGGTCTGTGGTTGGTTGGGAGTCACAGTGGGCAGTTAGAGGATCCTCTAAATACGGTGGTCCGACATAGGGAGCGAGAGAGAGTTTTCTATTAAGCCGAAACAATCAGATAGAGAGGAGTGGCGGGCAATCATGGGCTTACCGGAATAGTGCGAGGTGGAGGGAGGTGCCTGGTCGGCAAGTTCTGTGGCTGTAGTGAGCTGATCCAACTCTTCTAGTGGTTGACGAAGGATTGAGTAGAAAACATGGATGTTTTCGGTATTCACAGCAGCGAGAGAACGACGTGATGGTCTCGAGATGAGAGGGGCAGGTTTCAGTTCTGAAAACCCTAGGATGTATGAAAGGCAGTATGTGCAAGGTCGTGCATGAAGTGTATAAATAGACGTAGTGACATGCATGTGTGACTAACGGAGAGAGATGTGCATGGCTTGAAATTCAGGGAGGAAAATCAGTTAGGGGTTTTATTTTGAAGAGTAAACTAGAATGCTAATAGTGTTTGGAGTCCAACACCAAGGCATTTGGAGTTTTAAAAAAAAATGGAGCCTTAACTCTAGGTTTAAATAAAAAGAAATAACTTATCTGTTAACTCGCTTGTGGGCTTTAACTCATTTATTAAGCCTAATAAAATTATCCTTAATTTATCACTAAAAATATAGGGTCAGGTCATTACATACTTACACAAATATCTGTTTGAAATTCATTCACTATCAGTGCTTTTGGACCAGTCACCCTCATCCTCACTAGACATTTCAGTTGATTCATATTCTTCCGACATTTCACCCTCAATTATTTCGGATTGAACATCTTCTCTACGCAATGGGACCATATCATATTAGAACAAATAGATTTATGCCTGATTCGTTTTCTTGATGAGCTTTTTCATTTGCTCGACTATCAACTTCTTCATGTGGTTCGTCTGCCTCTGGAATGTAATCATATATATTATTTGGTGCAAACTTCTCCACTATCTGCCATGGGTTCCCATACTCCAGATCATCTAAATAAAAAACTTGACTCGCTTGGCAAGTGAGAACGAAAGGATCGTCCTCATACCATTTGCGAGATGTATTGACACTCACGAAATATTCATCGTTACGCACTCTCAACTTAGGATTTGAGACATCCCACCAATTACATTTAAACAACCAGACCATATATCTCCCCACATACTTTCACGCTATGATATCTTCCACAATTTCGTAGAAGTCCATGTTATCATCCTATGGCTTCTTTCGACTACGACCCACAATTTTGAGTTTTCCTATATCGTTCTCTGTCAGCTATGTGAAATCTATATCCACGCACCAAATATCCTGAGTGTTAAATGGCTTGTCTGGATGGACCACGTGCCAGAGCATACAATTTTGGTGAGATTTCTTCTTGTGAGTTCTGGTTAGATGGAGCTTTACCGTAATACCTTTTGTTCAAACCACGAAGCGAATTCCTCTTCGTGCATCTTTTTTACGTCAGTTACACCAATCGTGCTTTTCGTCGTGGGTGGGCAGTGGGCAAATGGGAGAAATTGCCCCAGGGTGTAGGGCCCGAGTCCAGTGGGTAAAACCTCCCTTGCACCCATGCCGGAGGTGGCGTGAGAGAAGGTGGTACCCCCACCCGCACCATGTGGGTAGTGCCCTTAAAGCAGAGACTGCAACGTCCCACCAAGGCTAGAGTTCCTCCTAGGTGCACTTCTCACCGTGGTAGTGAGTTGCACTTTAGTGTGAGCGCAATTCTCACCATGGTAGTGAGTTGTGCTTTAGTGTGAACGTTGCTTGTTGCCCCATGCTGCATCATGGTATGGAGGACATGACTAGTTCTAATGAATGAATCAAAGGAAATGAATGTTTTAATGTATGAACTACGTAACGACTGTGAGGAAATGAATGATGGCAGCAAGAGAAAAGGGACAGATTGCAATGCCGGATCGGTTCCATTGATAGTGCACCTAGTGGTTCCATCCTAACGGAAAGGGATTTCCAACTTGTGGCCATGGGCAAAGTCCATATCCAAATGATTGCTAGTAACCCTAACACATAGGGCATAACAGTCCATATCCAAATGACTGCTAGTAACCCTAACACATAGGGCATAACAGTGTGTACCGGCCAATGAAAAGTGATAAGAGTTAATTGGATGTACGAATTGGTTTAGTTCTTTATGAAGGAATGTACAAGGTGGAATTTTTTTTATGGGGAATGAAAACATTTTTAATGAAAAACTCTACCTTGTAATGTTTAAAAGAAAGAAAATGTTTTATGTAACATATGTAGAGGAATGATAAATGTATAATTGAAAACTTATATTAGTATATTCTTACAATGAAGTAATGCCTACTAACTAATCAACTCATTTTATTTTTATGTGTGCCCCGCCCAGAAATGAAATGAGGACAAACCGTCATAATAGACATGACCCAAGGAAGAGGTGACGGAAGCCTAGACACATTTTATGTAACTTATGAAATCATGTTTTGTAAAATGGACTTTATAATGTAATTTAGTGAATACCGCCACAAAACCTCTTTTAATTTACAAAGCATATTTTATTTTCGACTATAGAATCATTTATGTTCTGGGGATGAAATGAAAAAATTTTAAAATTTTTCAGTAATTCCTATCTCATTTTCTAAATATATTTTTTTATGTCCCAACACAAGGATGTGGATTACAATAGGTTCCCGGCAAACCATTCCCCTTCAGAAGAGTCCTTGCTGTTGGATCCACTGGGGGACTCATGAGCTAGAATAAGGCAAGAGCCAGAAGCTCCATCATGATCCCCGCCATGAGCTCCACCATGAGAGGTGCAATGAGAAGCCAGCAAGGGAAACTGATGAAATTCCCATCGCACATGCGCAACAAGAATTTGTAGGGTAACTATTGGGCCTAAATTAGACTCCTAAAAAGTATAATCCTAACTAGGCCAATTGGAAGAGCCCACTGAACTGGCTCGTGTGTATGAGGCAAGAAGGTTAGGTGAGCAGTCCGAAGGTTTATCATTTAGGGACAGGGGCAGAGCCATCAGGGAAAGGCGATAGCCTACCTCCTTACTCATAAGAAGCCCTTCACAAAGAGCACGCGGACTAGCCTGCGGGGCAAACGGCCTGACCTTCATAGGAATGGACATGCCAAGGTCCTCAGAGAGCATGCCAAATTAAATGCACTAATGCACCCACTCAAGAGGGCAAGTTAAGGATAGGCAGTAGTGGTCCCGAGGTTAAGAGGGTTATGCAATAAATGCGACAACATGCTCCCTCGATGAAGACGTTGATACTCTCCTTTGAATGATCAACAAAAATATCTTTAGTGGTAACTGATTTAGGCATCCATGGCAATCTCAGCCAAGGAGGCCAAGCCCATCTTACTTTCTGACTTTAGGTTGAAGCAAGATCACCTGGGAGGAATGAAGACACCACTGCTGATGTGCAAAACACATCCTTAGGACTTGCGTCAAGGTTTTATTGATTTTCCTATGGATGAAATTGCAGTTAAGCTCTTTAAATTTAAAACTATTGGGTGTGAATGCCGCCTAGAAGGCATGATACCAAACGACTGTCAAGGCGAGAAACCAAACCTAGGAGCATGGGTGAGGAAGAGTATTGTCTAGGCGAGGAAGGGTGATGTCTTATCCAAGGTAGTACGAGCTAGTAGAGGTCCACTAGGCAAGAAGGTTTGGAATAAAGGGTGCGACCTAGACAGTGGCGATCTTGCGTAAGTAAAAGGTTCACCCAATATAAGAGAGATGGGAAGCATGACCAGTGGAGATTTGGGAGCACTTAATGCTAACGGGTTAGCAGCATTGTGGCGACGAGCCTACTCCAGCAGCTCAATGATTAAGGATTGGTAGCAATATGGCGTCGAACCAACTCCATATCCAGCATCCCTGCACTCATGAAAATTTTGAAAAATGGCTAGTAATAAATGCGATGGGAAAGAAGCTTGCAGAGCATAGGAAAATATCTATAAAATATACCTAGTACAATAATCGGCCAAGGTAAAATCTAATCTAAAAAATATCTGTAACACCTAGTACAATAATCACTAAATAAATATGAATCAGTAATTAGGTGCTGATCAACTGAACTTGATTAAAATCCAGATTTGCATTTTAAATATTATTTCAAGCCAATAACATATAAAATAATATATTCAGTTTATTCTATAATTTTTGTCTTCTGAATTTAGTGTTTTTTTTTTCTAACTTTATCTATCTCATTATATATATATATATATATATATATAAGAAAAATGCCACATCGGGAGCTCGGGCTCAAGAGTTCATAAACTGCTCGGAATTGTCGAGAATACTTGCTCAAAAATTAAAATAATTAGTAGCACGTCAATGTGTAATTTGCTTTTAATAGATATTAGAGTATTGGCATTGATTTCTTCAAATTCATCTCCCAAATTTGGTGAAAGGTACATGTTTCCCATAAATAAAAAATCTCCCTAGCCATAACCCCTGATTGGATTAGATATTGGATTAGTTAAAATAATAATATAATATTATTCGTTTAATAATAATATTTTTAATTTATTTTTTTTTATATTTTGTAATTACACCAACTATATATTAATTAATAATATAATTTGATACTTAAATTATTGTTTTCCAATTTAAATATATTCTGTCACAAAATTGAAAAATAATAATTTAAATAAATAAAATAATGGTTATAGAATGTGAACAAGGTCTCTTCAAATATGAAGATGAACTTATATTAGAGAGTTAATTGAAGTAATTTTCAATTAACTGTAATTCTGTTAGTTAAGTTTGTTAATGTGATTTTACCTTTATAGCCTTAGTTACTTGTATAAAAGCAGAGTTACTTGTAATATGCAAGACACGGTTTTACAATAAAGAATTCTCTATTCCTTTCAGTTTCGTTCCTTGTATCCTTCTTCTATTTGTAACATGGTATCAGTGAAAATTTAGGATTTCATCCATATGTTACTACTGCGATGGAAGACAAGGTACCAAACTCGAATTCTTTATGTCCTAAACTTTGATCAATCAACGAATCCTTACCATCTACAGAATGGTGATTCGACTGGATCTGTTTTGGTTTCTCAAGTCCTCACTTGGGACAATTACAATACATGGAGTAGATCAATGCAAATTGCATTGACAGCGAAGAATAAGATGGGATTTATCAATGGAGCAATAAGTCAACCTATTAGTTCTAGTTCTTTATATGAGACATGGGAGAGGTGCAACAATATGATCTTATCTTGGATTCTAAATGTTGTATCGAAAGACATTGCTGGAATAATCATCTATGCTACTACTGCCAAAGAGATGTGGGAAGAGTTGAATAATCAATTTTCTCAAGGAAATGGCCCAAGGATTTTTCAATTACAAAAAGAATTCGCTTCATTTGTGACGCCCCCAAATTCCGCTTGGGATCGGACGGACATCTGAAGCGTCGGGACATGCAACCCAAGGTTACTTGCCCCCGTTCATGACATATAAGATGCAATGTTCCTAACATGCATCTAGCATTATGCAATATTCGCAGCGGATAATAAATTTCTTTATTTCTTTAGCAATACTATGCACCAAATTGAAATATCCCAAATACTTAAAACATACTTCATACTTAATGATATGTTAAATAACTAAGATCACAACAATAGTCCATATGGTTGTGATCAAAAGAGTGCTGGAGATTGAACTCCACAAATACAAGTAGTAATTTGAGGTAACTACTGTACTACCATCTACATCCCACTGTCGCTTAGTTGACTATTTCCAGTTAGTCAATTCTCGGTTCTCTTTCAGATCCTATAACAAAATCTACCATTCGGGGGGAATGGTAGTTGGGACTACCACAGTAAGATTTGATTACAAATCTCAGCAAGTTAATAGAAAACTTCCACACAGGTTAATGATGCATGCATGGCAGTAAAAGCATGAATACATAATCAAATCATAAGTAATCATAGCATAACTTGACATACAACATAACATAACTGGCATAACTTAAATTGAAACTGAAGCTTAGCATGTACGTGACTTGAAACATATCATGGACTTGAAACATAGCATGAACGTGAACTTAAAATATAACATGGACTTGAAACATAACATGAACGTGAACATGCATAATTTGAACATGAACTTGAGCATGACATAACATAAACGTGAACATAACATAACATGAACTTGAGACATATTCTTGTCACATGGGATTACCATGATTGCGTGAACGTAAATTTGAACATAACATAACGTGAACTTCAAACATACTTGAACGTGAAATACATGAACTTGAAATCTTATTCAATAAACTTAATCATTAAATTGACCATATGGGTGCTACACAGGTCCCCTTGAGCCTTGTGTCCCTGCCAATTACTGCATCACATCACAGGTTTCTATACCAGCTGTGAGTGCGTTAATACGTACTCCACAGTTGTTGTGGCCCCACGTATTCTACGTGTCACAATTGATGTGTCTCACGTAATGTATGCTCCACAGTTGTTGTGGCCCCATGACTTATTTGTTTGTGCCACACTTGCTGTGGACACACGTAACATAATGTGTGGCACCATCGGCGTTAGTATCTAGCGCGCTCCGGTGACCAACTAATTAGGCCCCATTCGTAACCTGTTGACTGTACTTCGTCAACCTAGGGAATTTCACACCTATTTAGACACTCCAGCGTGAACAAAGGAGTTCCACTAGGATATTACCCCATCCTAGCACTTAGGGTCGTGATTGACATGAATGACATAAAAGACAAAATTCCTAACGTAGCATAACGTGACATGAACGTAAGATGACAGACATGACATACTTCAAGACATACATTTCATAACATGGCATACATGTAACATACAACATTTCGTAACATGGCATACCATATAACAGACAACATTTTTTAACATGGTGTAACATGTGACAATAAATATTACGTGATATGAAATACATGTAACAGATGGCATACTTAACTTAACATGACATACTTGTAATGTATAGGAATACGTGACAAAATATCTTGTGTAACAGATGAATAATTCATGACAGAATACATTATGTGTAACAGATAAATATGTAATGACATGGCATGGCACATATGATAACATGCATACATACAATTTAGTTCCCTTACTTATTACTCATACACATTAAACTGATAGTAAGTTAAAAACTAACTTATCTCGATCGTCGCGTTCTACTAGAATAAAGAGCGAAACAAGAGGAACTGTAAGAGGGTATTCTAAAAGTTAGAAATTAATTACTAACAATTAGAAATGTGAAAAGAGACAACTTAGAGTAAAATTACCATTTTACCCTCTACATGTGGGCAAATGACCATTTTACCCCTAACTTAAGGATTTGACATCCTAATTCTAAAAATTAATGTAAATTTTGTCCCAAACTCAAATATCAACTCAGAAAAATTTAAAACCAATCACAACTATGAAAAACTCACTATGGCCGAAACTTACATAGACCATTTCTCTTGATTTTGGTTGCAATTTCTTTCATATTCAAAACCCATGATTAAACCATAATTTTGTAACAAGGATCTTCCTATCCTAAGTTTAAAAATACACTTAAAATATCCATTAAGAAAAGCTAATAATCAACACCAAACTTTTTGTAAAAAGATCCAAACTTTTTAACAAAAAGTAAACCTTAAATCACAAGTTTTGAACTTAATAAAAATATCTCCAAGAATTCCAAAAAATCAAATCTTACTTCTAACATATTCATAACATCATCCTAAGATCAAACATGCTTTAAATCATCAAACCAAACTCACCAAAAATCACAAAACAACACTTGGAGTTTTTGATTCTAAACTTAGTCCAAAACAGAAACTGTTTTTCCCAACTAACTTTGATCAATCTCTTGATCCATGGCTTAAAGACATGTGATCTTCGAACTAACACATCACATGGTTTCAAAATGTGTCCTAAAGAAGATCCAACCATCAAAATAAAAATCACATGGCTAAAATTTAATAAAACATGGATCTAACTCAAAAATATCAAATTTTAAGCCTAACCGAAATCCTCTTGCATAGAAAATCATATATTTAAAACTAATACTAAATATCTTCGAAATAACATCCTAATATGTATATAATAGGCTTAGGATCATCATATAAAAATATCAAAGCCTTTGGAATAAGATCAAACCACGAAATATTCCAACTTTCACAAAACAGAAACTGTTTTTCCACTACCAGTTTTCAAGTTTCTAACTCTAAGCAAATCTATCATCAAAAGCTTTATTCATGCAACAAAACCTCAATGAAAATTCATAAACACATGTTAACAACACTTCATAAAATTTTCGGACCAAGATATGTCCATTAGCTTGGTCAAAACTTCCAAAACATAACATACTCTCTAGTTTCACGCCCGGAATGATCTTTCCATGGTTAAAAATACTTTTGACCAATCAAATGAGCATGGAATGAGACTAATAAGATATCCACGGAAACTAGACTCAAATACGAACAACTTTTATGAAGGATTCATTGTGAGATAATATTTATAAAGGATCAAAAATGGCCACGCAACAAGACCCAGAAGTCTACCCGAGAGAGCTCTTTTGGGTTTCTCTCTAAGAACGGGGGAAAGAAGTGATAAAATGTAATGAAAAGTGCCTTGCACGACTATAGACTCCTGGAGGGGAAAGTTGTGGGCTGGAATGACCCTTGATTGGAGGTAGCTATGTGATATAAAGTGGAGAATAGTGAGGGGCAAAGACTGCCTGCAGCAGCTGTGAAAGATGGAGGTTGATGGGGTGGATTTCTCCTTCACATCAAGGCACTATTGGCTGCAGCCAATGGCAGTGGGTGGTCTGCCATGTAGGGGAGGAAACTTCTCCAAGAAGCTTTGCCAAGGTGGCCAATTTCGTGGGCCTTGGTGGGCCCAACAAGCTGGCTTCAATTTGGGGTTTAAAGGGGGTTTGGTTAGGGTTTGACATGCTATCAAGTCCAAAATCAATTTTTCTTGGCCCAATCAAATTTCAAAGGTTTAAAAGGTTGGATAATGATGTCATAACAAGGATTTGATTAATTAATAGCATGTGGAAGTGATTTAATCAAGTGATTAAACACAATGCTAGAAATCAGATTAAAAATGGTTTGGAGGCCAACTTTAGGGTTTGGGAAAACCATTTAGGGTTTTCGTTTCAACCAAGCTTTTGGGGTTTCAATTGGATTCCAACCATTTAGGGTTTTGCTAGGGTTGAAATCCTCTTTGGTCTGGGACAATTTAGTTGATTAGATGAAACAAAACTTTGCTTAGGTGACATGATCTCACACCTTGACTTCCTTCACAAATCCATCTAATGGTTCCACTTTGCACCAAGTCTCTAATATTATTCACTATGTGTGGCTAAGATATTGCCAAGTGTCCAAATAAAACTCCTCCAACCTAATTTGGACATTTCACGCTGTGATTTTGAAAACATTGCACTGGGTGCGCTTATCGAGGTTACTATTCACTCCAAAAAAATGCATAATAAACTTAGTACTGAAAAAATTCTAAATATTCATATTAACCTATAGTGAAAATCGTTTACCGAAATTCAACCCCGAAGTGCCCCTAAAAATAATTTCACAATTTCCAATAGACGTTTTGTCCGGAATTATGAAAAATGGTTATTGAGCCATAAAATCCTAAATAATCCACTGAGTCTAATGGCGTAAACCATAACGCATTCTGACACTTCTAACTATCTCAAATAATTAAACTCACAAATCTAGCACCATAGTGAGTGATAACACTGATTATGACGACAAACTAAAACATGAGCAATTGGTCGATTCGTAAAAACTTATGGGTTGCTCAAAAGATTCCCAAAGTCAATAGAAATTCTACTAATGAATTTCTAACGGGCTATTACATCATTATCACAAGATCAGATGTCTGTAAGTGTTTACTACAGAAAGTTTAAATTGTAGGTGTGGGGCTTTAAAATCTTGTAGTTGTGGGCTGTCAAATTCTTTATAGAATATCAACATAGGCAGCATGTTATTCAATTTCTTATGGGATTGAATGACAAATTTTCACACATTAAAGGTCGGATTCTGATTCTAGATCCAATGCCAACAATCACAAAAGTATTTTTTTTTAATCATTCAAGAAGAAAAACAAGAAGAAGTTGGATCTTCAAGAATCACTACCATGCAAACGGCAACTTTCTTGAGCAAGAAACCAAAGAATCCAAGACAAAATTTTGTAAGGCAGCAATGCAGGAAAGAGAAATTGTTATGCACTCACTGTGGAATGACCAATCATACAGTGGACAAGTGCTACAAGATTCATGGCTATCCTCCAAATTATAAGCAACATAGAGGAAAGTTTTCTACAGCAAATCAAGTCATGGCTCAACCTGCGAGTACTCCCCTTGATTCAACAAATTCACTACCTTTCTCTCAAGAATGTCAACAATTACTTGCTTTAATCCACAACAATAAAAAATCCTATGACAATCATCAAGCAGCAATTGTTTCTTCAAATCCAAACTTGTTGTTGTAACACCCTGTATTTTAGTATATTTTTACTGAAGGATTATTGTTATTTATTCAAAAATTTATTCTTTTATTTTTAAATTGGTTGGATTTTTAGTGAGTTTATTTTTATAATTTTAATTTGGTGAAAATTATTTTTATGTGCTTTCTTAATATTTATTTATTTTTATGCATTTAAATTACTTTTCATATTTAATTAATTACTGTGGGATTTAATTATTTCAATTTCATTTTACCATTACGTTTAAATTATTTTATTTAACTTGTGCTTTTGAAATCGTTTCCGTTGGATCATTTTTGTGACCCAAGTTATAAGGATTGGACCTCATTTCTTTTCCCTCCATTTTTTCTTTTCTTCCTTTTCTTTTCTCTTTCTTTTTTTTTTTCCTTATTTCTTCCTTCAGTCTCTCCCTCCCGCGCGCGACCCAGCTCCCCCTCCCTCTCTCCGTCCGTTCCTTCTTCTCCACCCAGCGCTGCCGTGAGCCGGCGGTGATCGACACCACCCAGCCCTTTAGCTTCCCCACCGGCCAGCGACACTACCCCACCGGCCGGTGACACTACCCCACCAACCTCAGCTCCATTCGCGCCGCCATTAGCCACCACGAGCCTCTCCAAGCCGCGACACTCTTTCCGCCGCTGTGCCGCCGTCGCACCACCATTGGCCACCATCTTCTCACCACTTCATCCTCGACCTCTTAGCAATCCATTGAACCCAACCCCAGCTCCGATCCATCACCGGTAAAGCACAACCAACCCCATTTCCGATTTGGGTGTTTTTGGTCTTCTACTGCCGCCCATGCCGCCACCCACGGCCAACCTTCACCACCACTAGCTTCGCCGACATCCCTAGGTCCTACCCTATCATTCTTGGGTCTTCGTTTGTCTCCGTTGAAAATTGGGTATTTGAGACCCACGGCCACAGTGCATTTTGCACTGTTATGTTGCTCAGACGTCACTTCTTGCAGTTTCGTGATCCTTCAGAAATTGCTTTATAGCACTGTAAGTATTTCTCCAAAGAACTTTCGTGATTTAAATGTATTTTTACACTAACTCATTTCACTGTATTTGGTTGGACATGCCGGACTGAGTCCGAGGAGTACGGGGGTCGGATGGATTGGTGATTGGAGTTGTTTGTGTGATTGATTGGGTTGGTAATTGTTGGTTTGGATATTGTGTTGTTCATGTACATTGCATTTTGCACGCATGATCATGTTTGTAAAGGAAACCGGGTTTTCGTGTATTGCATTCATGTTCATGTGTTTATGAAAACTGGGTTTTCGTGTGAGAATGGATTTTGGGTGCGTGTGTATCACGACCCCAAGCCGAGATGGGACATTATCTCAGTGGAGCTTCTCTGGTTACTCGGGAGCGGAATATACTAAGTAACGTCCCCAGGATTGTCGCTGGGCGACAATGGGATCAGACGAGATGGTCTCGTGCCGACTCTGTGGTCCTTCTGCTAGCGGGGACTAGAGGATGTCTGGCCATGAACGCGCTGGGCGCGGAACTGGGCATCGCTACGAAGCCAGGACATGCAGATGGTCCCTAGGGGAGACCATGGTGCATATGGTAATAATGGATTAATTGACTATTTTCTGGGAAAATAGTGTGTGTTGAATTTTGTGTAAATCATTTTCTGAGAAAATGTTTTACGGATATTTTGTGCCAAATGGGATTTTGGCGTGTGTTGGAAATTAATCATTTTCGGAGAAAATGATGTTTTGAAGAAAATGCATATTTCATCATATGCATGCATGTTGGTTGCATTAATACATTTTCATTACGTAGTTATTTGGGTTATACTTACCTGAGGTATCATTTTGTAGTAATGCAGATTTTGATGCAGATGAGGAGGATGAGGGCGAGCCTGAGGAGACGGCTCCACCCGAGGACTGATCTGGGATCACTTGCTTAGATATTTTATTTTACTGTATTGTATTTTAATTTTGGATGACTGTATAACTACTTTTTAAACCTTTTACTGATATTTAAATTGTATTTAAATTCTAGTACTTAGTTGACTAATCCGCTGCGTTGTTTTATACACCGTTGCATGTACACACACTCGGCACTTTTGTTGGGATGTGTGACCGTGCTATCATCATCCTGGCACCTCGATTCCCGTGTTTCCTTACATGGGGGTCGGGGGCGCCACAGTTATCCTCTTCGACAGGTATAAACTCATTACATACATGCATTTCCATTTTTAGTATTCCAAACATATTCAATCAAACCACCTGGATCATAGATGCAAGTGCTACAGACCACATAATCCCATTCTGTCGATTTCTTTACCCACATTACTCAAAAAGTCAATTCATCTGTGAAACTTCCAAATGGTGACAATGCTCCAGTTACACATATTGGTAGTGTTCAAGTATCAGACAAATTAATTCTAAAGGATGTACTTTGTGTACCATCTTTTTCCTATAATCTTATCTCTATTAGCAAATTAACAAATCATCAGAAATGTTGCTTCATTTTTATGGCTAATGAGTGCTATATTCAAGGCCTTATTCCATGGAGGATGATTGGGAAGGGTAGAAGAATTGCTGGTCTATATCTGTTGCAACAACCAACGGTTAATGCTGTTGATAGCTTTTCTAATTTGCCAAATATGAACTCAGTGATAGACTCCAAACTTTATTTTTGGCATTGTAGACTTGGCCATCCATCTCTAGCTAGCTTTCTAGTACTTTCTAAATCAATTCCAGAAGTTGTTTGTCCTCATAACTATGTACATATGAACCATTGTTCTGTATGTCCTTTAGCAAAACAAAAAAGGTTGTCATTTTCTAATCATACATACACTGCCACCTTTCCTTTTCATCTCTTACATTGTGATATATGGGGGCCCATCTCAGTTTCTACTCATGATAATTTTCAATACTTTCTTACAATAGTTGATGATCATTCTAGATCAACATGGGTGTATCTTATTAAATCCAAATAAGATGTAAGGCCTATATTCATATCATTCTATAATCTAGTTCTTACACAATTCAAAACAAAAAGTTAAAGATGTAAGAACTGATAATGGTCCAAAATTTAACATGATAGAATTTTTCTCTTCAACGGGAATAGTTCATCAAAAATCTTATGTAGAAACACCACAACAAAATTCAATAGTTGAATGCAAACACCAACACCTTTTCAATGTCGCTAGGGCTTTAAGATTTCAATAAAATGTACCTCTAAATTTCTAGAGTGAGTGTATACTTACAGCTACATATATAATCAATAGGATTCCTTCTCCTGTTTAAAATAATCAGCCACCTCATGAAGTTTTAAATGGAATCCTTCCATCTTATAAAACCTTAAAGGTTTTTGGCTCACTGTATTACGCTTCAACTCTTACTCAAAATAGGTCTAAGTTTGCACCTAGAGCTAGAAGATGTATATTCATTGGATATCCTTTTGGTACAAAAGGATACAAATTATTTGATCTTGAGAATAAATCCTTCTGCATTTCTAGAGATGTTGTTTTTCATGAGGGTATATTTCCTTTCTGTTCTGACATTCAATCTATTTCTACCTCATCTCAAGTTGTCATACCTCAGTAGATACCTGAAACAATTTCTACTACAACTGCTCAACCTACATATACTTCTCAACTTGAAAATCTTATTGCTTCTAATAATCTTTCAGATACTTCGTCACCAAATATTCCTTTCAATACTTATCCTAACAGTTCCTCAAACACTTCCTCCCCTCAAGTTGACATCCAAGATGAGATTCAATTCCCTTGTTTGAGAAAATCTACTCGACAGCATAAAGCCACTAGGTATTTGCAGAATTATCATTGTAATATAGCAGCTTCTACCTCTAACAACTCTTCTGAAGGTATGTCATGTAAGCATTCTAAAACTCCTTACAACATTTCTGATTTTGTTTCATATTCCAAACTGTCAACTTCTCATTGTGCATTTAGTGTTTCTGTTTCATCTCAAGTAGAGCCTGAATTCTATCTTCAGGCTGTACGTCACAGTCATTGGAAAGAAGCTATGTCTCTTGAACTAGTTGCCCTAGAATCTAACAATACTTGGAAACTCACTGACCTTCCACCAAATAAAGTTCCTATAGGTTGTAAGTGGATTTATAAAATTAAATACAATGATGATGGTTCCATTGAGAGATATAAGGCAAGATTAGTAGCAAAAGGGTATACTCAAAAGGAGGGTTTTGACTTTTTTGAAACTTTTTCTCCTATTGCTAAGATGGTGACAGTAAGATGTATTTTGTCCCTAGCTGCAATACATGGTTAGCATCTTATTTATCTTGATGTCAACAATGCATTTTTATATGGAGATTTAGATGAGGATGTTTACATGAAGTTACCACCTGGATATCTTCGAAATGGGGACACTAGAGTGTGTAAATTGCAGAAGTCACTCTATGTCCTAAGATAGGCATCTAGACAATGGAATTCAAAATTCACAGCAGCTTTAGTTCAGATTGGTTTTCAGCAGTCCAAGTCAGACTATTCCTTATTCACAAGGAAAGAAGGAAAGAAGGAAATGTTTTTGTGGCTTTGTTAGTATATGTCGATTATATACTCCTAGCTAGTAATGATATGTTAACAATGGAGACTATTAAAATTGCGCTCAAAAATCAATTTAAGCTGACGGATCTTGGACCTGTTAAATATTTTTTGGGGATGGAGGCTCCTAGAACAAAACAAGGCATTTCGATATTTCAAAGAAAATATGCCTTAGAATTGCTGGTTTACTTGGTTCTAAACCAGTCAACTTTCCTATGGATACTCACTCTTAACTCAGCAAGGAAGATGGAGAATTATTGGAAGATACTACAACCTATAGAAGACTTATTGACAGACTGATATACCTTACAAATACAAGACCAGATATCACATTTTCTGTTCATCACCTAAGTCAGTTTCTAGATCAAGTTGCACCGCACTACATTCAGATTTTTGTGGACATTCATATTTTTTTTTCACTGTACTACATTCGATTAGATTAAAGATCAGTTTCAATTGGTGTGTGCGTGTGGCATGCAGTTGTGGGTTCCATAGCCAAGGGTGATTGATGATCATGACTAATTGCCTGCAGCTGCATTCTTGCATGAGGTTTCAAAGCAATACTGTTAGTTTCGCATTAATTCATGTCTACAAACTTATTGCTATCTGGCTGATGATCCAAATTAAGCATTATGCATGCAGGTTGCCTTGGCTTAACTGACTACTCTTGCCTCTCTTCAATATATTTTCAATATTCCATATTAAGCCTAGCTAGGCCTCCCTCTGCCTCTAGCTGAAAAAAATTCCAAAATTTTACTTATTTTTTTTTTTTAAATTAAGAATAATAAACTTTTCCTCCAAAAATCTTTATCACTTGCCAAATTACCACTAAACTTTTTCCATAGCTTTCTTTCAAGCTACCTCTCTTTTTCCAAGATTAGCACGGACAGAATTCAAATTAGATCATTTAACATGGATTGCCAACGTTTAGCCATACTTTGTAGTTTTTAATCATGCTTAGAATCACATTTTGTAGATTTGGTGGATTTGGTATTTGCTAGGGCACTAAATCTTGGTTGGAATTTTAGTTTTAAATCCTTTTATATATTTTATTTTTCTTTCTATCTCTTTTGCAATATGGTTTTCCTAATCTTTTTATCTTTTCAAATAACTATTAAGCCATGCATGTGAATGATCCTCAGTAGAGTATGGCCAGATTGTCTTCTTTTGGGTAGAGAGAGAGAGAGAGAGAGAGAGAGAGAATACTGTTTTATATATAATATTCAAGTATAAAGTAGTACTAATTAATGTTCTTTTTGTAGCCAGAACATTACCATCACCTCCATCTCTTACTGTAATACCAGTACCAACCTTTCCTAGAGATTTTTAATTATTAAGTGTTGCATCCTGATTAATCTTTAATAATTCACCACTAGAAGGTTCCCTGCATGCACCTACTCATCAAATTCTCTGTATATGTTGTTATTATCTTGCCTGAATTTGTATGAGCTTCCTTGTAATCAACAAGTTGCTGCTTTGACTGCTGCGTCACCTAATTTGGATCAAAAAAATTGTTGTTGAAAATAACATCACTCCTCCTATGCCAGAGTCTACTTGCTGTCACAACTATTGCTTCCCTATGTTCTTCATCAGCAATACCATACCTAGCAACTAATAAATCCTTAAAACAAGCTGTGACGACATGACCATACATCCTTTGCTGCTATACACTCCTAAATTAGAACATGTATTGTACTTTCTTCTTCTTCTTCTAAGCATAGTGGACAGTTTGGTGACTATTATTTTCCTTTAAAAGAGATTTAAATTAGTGGGGGGTAACACAAGGTACATATAACCAGCTTGTGTGTCAGTTTATTTTACAAAAGTTATTTTATACCATGATGTGCTAGAATTCTCTAAAAATTGTTCGTGCCAAGCCACTACAGACTAGCTAGAGCCCAGACTTAAGAAATATCGATGCGAGTATACAACTAGTTGTTTATATTTATTGCTAACAAAAATGGGAGTTTTTTTATAAAAGAAGACAGTACTCTAATTTTATTGAAATTATAATTTGTAACAACCCTTTTCTAGAGTGGGATGAGTTGCTACTTTTCATCCTGTTTTTTTCTTTATATATATATATAAGTAACAGTTTATAAAAAGAGACTTGTATCACAAGCTAAAATTTGGAAAAAGGACCTTCTCCCTTTCTATCATATTTCAAAGTCCCAAAATAACTTATTTATCAAAACATAGGACAATCCCATTAATTACAAGTTAAAACTACAATCATCTTCTGGATAGACACATCTACTTGGTTCACAAAATATTTTGTCTTAAAATACATGTCTCACAGTTTTACAACCAACCAAAATAAAATTCCCAACATCATATACACACCCAACACAAGCTAAGGGTAGGCTAGGCATCTAGCTCCCCCTCCCCAACGATGTCTTGCTCCACAGTTTCTTCTTCGACATTTCCTGAATGTTTAAAACATTAAAACAAAGATGAGTCAAATACATAGTAAGTAGTAGACCAAGTAGTTAAAATAGCATACCTCGACTATTCTTTTCTTTTGAAAGATCACACAAGCTTAAAACATTTACTTAAACATAAAACATTTACATAAGCATTCGAAATCAATTTCACTTTCTTTTGGTCGGTACACAATATTGCGTCCTGTGTGTTAGGGATAGTGGTCTTTTGGACCTGATCTCCACCCATGGCCACGGGTTAGGAAATCCCTCAATCAGGATGGCGCCATTGGGTGCACTACCAATGGGACCCATCTGGCATTGCAATCTGCCCCTTTCCTTTGGTACCATAATCATTCAGTCGTTGGCCATTTAGTATTTTCACACATAAAACTTTCATTCCTCTTTCTTTCCTTTCTTTCCATTCATAGCATTTCATTATCTTTCTTAGTCCAATGCACATGCATTTTCTTTCATAAATATGCATTTCATGTCATACTTTATAGTAAGGAAAATCATTAGCATTCACGAAAATTTGTGCATGATAAATCTCATGATCTAAACCTTGAATGTGCATGCTTTAGATCATACATATACATACATTCATAATTCATAGGATGCTAACATGGGCTATCAAGAAGGCTTATACATTATATACATACTTTCATCACCAAGGAGCACTTGAATAAAGAAAGCATTTCATAGAAGAAAATATTGAGTAAGAAGTATGGTCATAGCTACTTACTTACCTCCAAACTTTACACCTTGGTTCCCTTTGAACTAATTGAAAAAATTCTTATTCAATGAAATGAAACGAGTACATCAATATCCATTTCACTTTAAGCTTCATTAACCAAAACCCTGAACTAGAGGCTCACTTTAATTATTCCAAGAAGAAATTAAAGTGATTTCCTTTACTCCACTTTACTTAATGAACATTATCCACAAAGTACAACCTTAACCCATTCAATTACCCACTATACATGGCGCTAAGCCAAAACATTAAGACTCTCATTTAAAGCATTTTAAAGAAACTCATGAAAGTGACTAATAGCATGCTTGCTATCTATTAAAGGCTATTGGGTTATCTACATGAAAGATAGATGGAAACCATAAGTTAAGAATGTACAAATTGCAGGAATTATTTAGGAATGAACGAGAACAAGGGAACATCACAAATCTAGAATTTTCATTAAAAGGGCATTTTGATAGCTTTCAAAATCATGTGGGAAGTCAATTTAAACAAAGGGCTAAAGCTCACAAGATGGTTGGTTTTTGTCACTTGTTTGCAATGGTATTTCATACAAACAATAATGTATACTGGATTAGCCTCAATCATGTGGGAAGTGAACTGTTTTAAGCCTCAAAACAGAGTGCATAGCAGAATTAGAATGTTTTTATGAGGAGAAAAATACTAAAAATAATGTGAGTTATAAATATTCAAATTATTTAAATCATTTTCTATGTTATAAATTAACTGATCACTTACCTTTATTTCTTTTCTCCATGTGCCGCAGCTAAGTATACTGGATTGTTATGGCTCATCGGTAAGAATTTGTATCTCTCTGATGATCTATTTGTCTTCTTTTCATCTTTAAACCGTTCATTCCTTAAGCAATGAAACATGAAATTAGTTTAAACTCAGAGATAAGATCATATATATTAATTACATACACACATATTAATTATATATTTATATATATATGGGTTGAGGTGTTATATGTCTCCAGTCCAGCTAACATATATATATATATATATATCACATTTTAAGTGTCTTTTCACTTTGATGAAATTCTATGAAGTCACTTAAAACAAGTCACATTAACAGATACTTAGATTGAGGATAATAAAATACAATATGAGAAGTAGAATTGCTAAAAAAATAAATAAATACTAACAAAAGTATAATTCATGAATTCGAACTCTAACTCTATATCTGCCGTCACTATAAGAAATTAGGTCTTTTCCAGGGCTTAGACTCACCTATTAAGAGAGAGTCTGGCCTCAGGTGAGGGGAGTGTTACGATAAATACAAATGATTAAATCTATATTTTCTCATCAACTTAAAATTTTAGGCAAGTGGTGATTTGACATTAATAACTAACACTAATAAGGTTGTTCGTTTATATGGCCATTCAAAAGACAACACTTGATGCTATAAACCAATATATTAGAGGTACAAATATTAATGGGCGTAATCATATATGTTACTTACAAATCCAAAATATATTAATAAACTTATCGATCGATCTCTCATATTAATAAACTAATTCGACATGATCATGATCAGTCTTACTTTTGATATTGAATTCAGATGCTGACGTGAAACCTTTTTTTTTTTTTTTTTAATTTTGTCAAACCATGCAGGCCGATTAACCAAACTACCACTCACAGAATATTATGATCAGGCTACTTATGAGCTTTCTATCGAATATCCCAGTACGTACTTACGTAATTGAGTATTTTCCTGTACGTAGTGGATGATCTCAAACTGTTGGATTAATATTATACCTTTTTTAGATCTCACTAACGATGAATTCATTCTATGCATCATCTTTGCACATTAATTCTTTTACTAATTCAATTCTTGGCTAACTTTTAATGGAGATTAATTTTTTTTTTTTTTTTTAGAAGCTTTGCCAGGTTTATTAATTGGATTATTGGTCGGTAAGAATCTCAAGTATCTCTCTTTTTATCTTTTTTAATTGTTTTTGTAAATTAATCATTCCTTAAACTATAAAACAAGAACTTTGAAATGGAGTAATTGGTTGTGAATACTACCTATATATTGTTTCAAATGTACAACACAATGGTGACAACAGGTAGCTAGACTGATAGTGCAACAATAATAGGATCGCTTTCGTATAACTAATAACTTTTGTATTTTCCTTTCCAGATTGGCATGTGGCAATCAGTGTATTAGGTGCTCCATTTGTGATTGCATTTTTTATATATAAATGGCGAAGGAGGCACTTATCCATGTACGATGATGTTGAGGAATTTCTCCAAAGCCAAAATAACCTCATGCCAATAAAGTACTCTTTCCCAAAAATTAAGGAAATGACCAAAGGTTTTAGGGAAAGATTGGGTGAAGGAGGATTTGGCACAGTATTTAAAGGAACACTTTGAAGTGGACGTCTTGTAGCAGTAAAGATGTTAAGCCAATCCAAAGCAAATGGGCAAGATTTTATCAATGAAGTTGCAACCATTGGAAGGATCCATCATGTGAATATAGTGCAACTCATTGGTTTTTGTGTTCATGGTTCAAAGCGTGCCCTTATATATGAGTTCATGCCCAACGGATCTCTAAACAAACACATTTTTTCATCAGAGGCAAATATCCTCAACTACGAGAAAACATTTGATATTGCTTTAGGAGTGGCTCGCGGCATTGAGTATTTACATCAAGGATGTGACATGCAAATTTTACATTTCGACATTAAGCCTCACAACATTCTTCTTGATGAGAATTTCAAACCTAAAGTTTCAGATTTTGGCTTAGCGAAATTGTACCCGGTGGAAGAGAGTGTTGTTCATTTGACTCGTGCAAGAGGAACATTTGGATACATGGCTCCTGAAATGCTTTATAAAAATATTGGAGGCATTTCATACAATGCTGATGTTTATAGCTTTGGAATGCTGTTGATGGAAATGGTGAGCAGAAGAAAGAACTTAAATGTATCTGCAGAACATGTAAGCCAAATTTACTTCCCCACTTGGATATATGATCAATTCCATGATGGAAAGAATATAGAAATACAAGATGCTACTGAAGATGAAAGGAAAATATGTAAGAAGATGATGATAGTCGCATTATGGTGCATACAATTGAAGCCTAGCGATCGTCCATCAATGAATAAAGTCGTCAAAATGCTTGAAGGAGATGTTGAATGCTTACAAGTTCCTCTCAAGCCTCTCCAACCATCACTAAAGAGAGAGATAAAGAGTGATAGAGATCATTCAAATCAAGCTTCATCGTCAATTCAATCAGATGAATAAAGTCTTATTTAATTTTTATTGTTTATCTTTCTAAAATTAAACTATCTCTTTCTATCCTTTTTTAAGAGAAGTTTGCTTCAAGCCCACGATAAAAGAGAAGATCGACAATATGAAGTCATAATCTTTCTACGCTTGTCGTAGTATATATACTTGGCAATGCCCTAAAAATAAGTATCAATCTAAATATAGTTTGATGCTACTCATCCACGTATAAATTTTTTACACATCTCTCTCTCTCTCTCTCTCTCTCTCTATTATTTCTTTTTCTCACTTCTTTCATCTATCTATTTTTATTATTTTCTCTCTACTTTTTTTCATTTATTTAATTTTTAAATTAAATATATAAAAAATTTAGATTAGTTGTTGAATCATGAATGGTACTCTTAAAAAGTAGTTAGTTAAAATAGGAAAAGTGGGATGTAATGAGTTTTCCAGATAAAAAATATATATAGATTAACCATTGGAAGTGCCCTTACGATATGTAATAGCATCAATATTATTTTATTCAGAAGTGATCATATTAATAATTGGTAGTAATAAATAACCATAGCATGCAATACAAGACTTTTACAATTTTTTTATTTTCTTGTATTTTTTTAATGAAAGTCATGTATAGACGAGAATGTAACATAGATATAAGTAGAATTATCATTGCCCTAAATAATAGGGCAATATGAGTAGTTGAGAAAATAAAACGTAATTAATGCTATTAGTAAACTTTAGTGCCTCAAATTGTAACGGTCCATATAAAAGTGCCCCAAAATTAGTGCCTCAAGTTCTAAACTAACGTCTGTTATATTATTTTTATATGCTTACTAGCTGTGGCTGTTCATATAACACCCCGACGTGAAATTTCTAAGGGATTATTGAGGGTAATTTAATTGGCCTAAAATTATGTTTGATAAGCAATGTTGGGTGAGCCTATGATCATTTAATATTTATTGAGATTGGTTTGGAATTTTAGTTAGGTCCATTGGCCAAGAATCTTAATTTTTGGCCCATTAAAATTTAGTTGATGATTTTAGATCTTATTAATAGGCTAAAATTGAGAAAAGTCCAATTGAGATTTATTGGATTTTTCATGAATAGCTAGGCTATGGGTCTAAATATTTTATTTGATGGATTATGAAATTCAGAAATTTCTTGATTTTAAATAACCTTAAAATTAGATCTGTAATGGAAAAATTGAGTTTTTCAGTGGTACATATTAAAGAACTTTTAATCTCAAATAAGTTAAAAAGTACGTTTAATCTGAAACGTGCATTTTCGAATAATGTGGAACGTAATTTTAATTTTAAAAAGACTGTCAATAGACGAAAATACCCATACAACTTTAAGATAATTTCAACTTTCATACTTTCAATAATATGGTCGTAATCTTTGAAAATTCAAATAATCATCATTTTTACCTCAGAAAGCATATTTTTAATTTGTTTCCAACCAAACATAACATGTTTGTAAGTGTTTTTTTTTTTAAAGAGACTGAGAGCTTACATCAACTCTTTAGTCACAACCGACTGAATACAAAGAGCTTACAACATTTCTTTAGACACAATAGCCTTGATAAATGAAGGATACACTTCAATGTCATAAAGATCCTCAAAGTAGTCAAGGGCAGATTTTGCAAGATGGTGATCAGCCATGTTGGCCCCTCTATAAGCATGAGATACTGTCCATCTGGCACAAGAGTCCAGCACTTGCCGAGCATCCCCAATTAGGAAACTTCCCAAGCTCCAGTTTGAGTTGTGGCTCTACAATAGGTCCACTTGTTTTGAATCACCTTCTAAACAAACCTGCTCCAAGACTAGCTCCTTGCAAAAAGCAACTGCTATTAATAAACCATAAGCTTCAGCATCAAAAGGACAACCATCGGAATGGAAGGTTGTCCAGGAGGGGATGGTGGAGTAGAGTCAGCGGTGCTACCCCCAGACTCCTCAGTCCGAGTCTTCTTCTCCTTCCTCCCCAATGGCGGGCTCAGACGTCCCATGCGCCCTTACGCTAGCCTCCTCCAACAAGGCCTCAGAGTAAACGTCCTCCTAGTGAGATGTCACCTAGGCTTGGACGATCTCCAGCCAACTCTCTTCTTCCATGGTGGATGTCAGCTGGACCTCTTTATCCTATGGCATGATCCCCAAAATGGCACGAATGGGGAACTCTTCTCGAGTAGTTGATTCGAATGGGAACTCCCACCCCTTTCAAGACAGAAAGAAGAACCGTCAATTCCAGTATTTGCCCAGTTGTACAGCTGCTCTAAGTGGGCCACCGTCTGCCCTTAACGCAATCGAAAACTGCAAGTATTCCCCCTATGCCTCAGTATGCTGTGGGTCAAAAGGAACTCCCAGGTAGTGAGGTCTGAGTGCTCTGGGTTGATGTCCTCCAGTGCTCAGCTCAATACAACGTTGCGGCTCATTAGAACCCTCCATGCGTTGGAGTTGCGCGGGAGCAAGACGAAGGTAGTCCAGCATGTCACGAGCCGATCGACAAAATGGAAGTTGCAGTCCGCTAGTAAACATGCCCAGATATAATGCCACTTTCGTAGTGTAACCCTCAAAGTCAACGGCCCCTTCACGGGTAGTAGGAACCTCGAAAAGGACGGAGTCTTGGACTCCGAAAAAGGTCTTTAGTGACCTCAAAAGAGTCAAAGTAGCCTCCGACCTCTAGCCAAATGCATGGACTTGGTGCGAATCTCTGAACGATCCATTCTCCCAGGGGTCCTGAAAAGATCTAAGGGGCGGGCAGAGCTCGATACCTAGGGAGCAGCACAAGAGGCATTCTTTGGAGCCATGGAACCAGGTAATGGAGGCTCAATAACTTCAAGAAAGAGTGAAATCAAACAGGCTGAAGAAGGGAAGAGGGATGGACTTAAATAAGGTGCCAGTGAACTAGCACGCATTGCGAAGGAGAAAGTGAACGGGTGAAATCTCGCGATACACGCTTCATGAAGCGATGCAAGAGGGAAATCTTCAACCGTTACCCAAACAAAGGAAGTTGAACAGGTGCACTCAAGTGCACAATAATCTGTCAAAGACGTGCAACCGAAACATCCCCTGAAATAAAGGAATTCCCACCAAAAGGAAATATACCGCGCTAGAAACAAGTCAAAGGGGATAGACGAGATGCGCCGACCCTGACACTCGCCTGCAATGACTAGCATTAAAGGGTCTACGCCTGGAAGTGAACGGAAAGTATGAGCAACCCTCCATTCTTTGACGATGGGGACAAGAAGTGACAGCACCAATCGCCAACCATCAAGATACCACCCGGGAAGCCACACCACATTAATGGTAGTGATTGGGTAACGGTGGGCGCATCACAAGCCCTTGACACAAGGTACAAGAATGTCCTTCCGAGATCTCGTATAAAAACCATGCTCTAGGTACGAATAAATCTCTCTGAACTCTGTTATTTTCCAACAGTTCTCTCAGTCCCCAGACAACCATCGAGCCCATCTTTGTCTTTGGGATTGTTGGTAGAAACATCCCAACCCGGGTTGCCGAAATTTAGCCGAGGTGTACGAAACACAGCCTTAACATTATTGATGGAAATGATGAGCAAAAGAAAGAACCTGAATGCTTTCGCAGAACATTCAAGCCAAATTTACTTTCCTACTTGGGCTTATGACCAATTTCATGACAAAGAAGGCATAGAAAGAAAAGATGCCATACAGGATGAAAAGAAAATATGTAAGAAAAATATCATAGTCTTCGTCTTCTCCGTCATCCCATTTCCTCTTGGCTGGTTTCAAACGTTTTATCTTCTTTGTCGTCCCTTCGGGCTTCAACTTCTTCATCTTCTCCGTCGTGACTCATCCCTTCTCCATCAAGATTCAGATTTCAATCCAAGTGTTTTGCTGCTACAAGGACGTCATGCGCATGTTCTTCCTCGTCGTCGGTCCCTTGCATGTTCTTCAAGATTCAACCACTCTTTCTCAGTTTCTCTATAGCTTGGTTTGTGCATATAATTTCTTGTTGTGGGTGGTTTTTGCAATTTGATTTGGATTGGTTTTTGTTTGATGGTGATTTTGGCAATCAGATTTGGATTGGTTTTTGCTTTTGTGGGTGATTTTCACAATCAAAGATTCATATTTGCGTTTTGACTGATTTTTTTTTCCTTTGTGGGCGATTTCTCTCTGTGACTCCGACGTCTTGACTCTGACTCCTACTCTGGCAACTCTGACTGAAGTCAAACTTCGACTCTGATCGGAGCCATAGTCAGAGTGGGTTTTGACCTTTGGCTCGAGTCGGAGTCAAAGGTCGGAGGTGGACATTCCGACTCTGTCGCAGTCGGAGCCCACCCCTAGCGAAAGCTCAAAGAAACTTCTGAGCTACCTCTAGAAATAAAACTAAAAGATAAATTGTTTGGGCAGAGCCACTCCAACAAGAATTTCCATTTCATCCGATACCTAAAATCATTTTGGGATGAAAAAGTTTGGTACTCATTTTATCCCAAAAGCTCTAAAAAATTAAATCGTTTTGAAACGAAATTTGTCGAATTCATTTAAAAGCAAATTATTTATGGCATTGTTAATTCCTCCACATGGCCACCTTGGGCGCACCGAGCTAAAGTAGCTATAAAAGGTAGCTTCAGTATCCTACTCCATCGATAATTAGCCAAGAGTGAGATCCAGCATTAAAAACTTAATTTTTTTCATTCGGATCCTATATTAACTCACTTTTTTCAAAATGAGTGCATCGCGCTTGCACACTTTATAACTGCAAATATAATTTTTCATATCATATATAAAATGGCTATCTCATTGTGAATAGTGTATTTTGTTTGATGGAAAAAACTATCTTTTTATCCTTAGGTTTGTTAATAGTTTGTGTTTGATGGAAAATTACCTTTTTGTCCTTGATAGGGAAATTACGTTTTTGTTCTTGAGGTTTATTAGTACTTTGTGTTAGCTTGACTGAGTATACAAAGGAATCACAAGATCTCGAGTCTACAGCACTGAGAAAATAGATTTGTAAATAACAGAGTTTTGAATTTTGAACTAGTTTGTTAAGATAAGTTTATTGCTTATCCTTGTACATTTGAATTCAATCTGTAACTGCAGCACGATAGTGCTTTATAAATATACATATCTTCAAGTGAGTAAGGTATTGAAAACCTACTCCATCATAATACTTGTTTTATCTTACATGGTATGAGAGAGTAGCACGGCTCACGTCTGATCCTTTCTTTTCTCAACACTTCCGCAACCTTATATTTTTTTTTCATAATGTCTTCCAGTTCAAGCAATACTTCAAATATGCCTCACTCAAATGTAAACATTCATGCCACTTCTCAACCTGTTACTGAAAAGTTAACTGGTACCAATTTTATGGCATGGAGTATGCAGTTCATGGCCTTCCTTAATAGCCATGATCTTATTGGACATGTTGATGGCACCATCACGGCTCCTACAGAAATCACACAGGATGCCCCCAATCCAGCTTATACAATATGGTTCCGGAAGGACAATTGTGTCAAAAGCTGGATTCTTGCTTCTATTTCAGAGAAATTAGTTGCTTCTCTGTATGGAACTAAGACTGCTAAGCAAGCTTGGGATTCTCTCCAAACCCGCTTTGCTTCAGCTTCCAGGTCATGGGTTGCTTTGCTCAAGAGATAGCTTCAAACACTCTCTCAAGGTAATAAAACCTGCACTGCTTATATTGATGAAGCTAAAGCTCTTGCTGATCAATTGGCAGCAGCTGGCAAACCCATGGATGATCAAGACCTTATTGCTCACTTACTGGGAGGACTCAAGGTAAGTTACACTCCATTCATTACCTCATACACTCTTGCTACTCGAGATAATGATCTTACCTTGGAAGACTTTCAAGCTGAACTACTCAGCTTTGAGGCTCTCTTAGACAGTCACCAGCAAACTTCTCAAGATACTCACTATGCTTTTGCTGCAAACAAGTCAAAAGTACCAACCTTTCATAAAAAATTTCAAAAGCCAGGATTGTCCAATAATTCCAGACAGCCTCGAGCTCCAGCTACATTCAACAGTCGTGGTTCCAGTTCTGTTCCTCAGCAATACTCTCGGTCACAAAATACTTCATTCCAAAGGCCTACTTGCCAAATTTGTGGTAAAATAAATCATATAGCACTTGATTGCTATGAAAGGTTCAATTATGCATTTCAAGGTCGAATACCTCCTGCTAAACTTGCTGCCATGGCCAATGAAACCAACGCCACACTTGACAATCAAATATGGTATGCTGATAGTGGGGCTAATGCACACATAACCAGTAATGCAGCAAATCTTACTACTCAGCATCCCTTCGAAGGCACATACATGATCACAGTTGGCAATGGCACAGGTTTATCAATTCAAAATACTGGACATACTTCTCTTCTGCTTGACAAACATTCCTTTCAATTAAATAACATTTTGCATTGTCCAGATGCATCTGTTAATCTCTTATCAATCAACAAATTTTGTGTGGACAATGATTGTTATTTTGTTCTTACTGGTTGTCATTTCTTTGTCAAACAAAATCAAACCAACAAGATCCTATTCCACGGTCAAGCTGAGAATGGTCTATATCCTCTACCTGGCAACAAGAGCTTCTCCAATAAGATGCATTGCTTTGCCACTAAGCTAGGCACAAAAACAAATAAAGATGGTTGGCATGGTCGACTAGGCCACCCCTCTGATCTTGTCTTAAATAATTTATTTAAATCTGAACATCTACCTAGTCATGAAGAATCCTTTAACAAGTCTACCTTTTGTAAATCGTGTCCTCTAGGAAAGGCAAAACAAGTTCCATATGACAGGTCTACACAACAAACAAATGGTCCCTTAATTCTTGTACACTCTGATGTTTGGGTATCTCCCATAACCTCAGCAGGTGGTAGTCGTTATTATGTCCTTTTTATTGATGATTTTTCCCGTTTCACATGGTTATATCCCATGGCTAATAAATCTGATGTACTTCATATTTTCAAACAATATAAAGCTCTTGTTGAAAATTACTTTTCTTGCAAGATCAAACAGTTTCAAATAGATAATGGTGGGGAATATCTCTCCAATGAATTTAAACTCTTCTTAAGCACAAATGGTATTTTACACCGTCTCACTTGTCCATATTCTTCTCCCCAAAATTGTATAGCCGAAAGAAAACATCGCCACATCAGAGAAATGGGAAAAACCCTTCTTGCCCAATCATGTTTACCCAACACATATTGGCCTGATTCATTCCTAACAGCAGTTTATTTGATTAACAGACTGCCAACAAAAGTTCTCAACAATCTATCCCCCTTTTACATACTCCATAAATCTGTTCCAAGATACAGTGACATGCGTGTCTTTGGATGCAGTTGTTACCCATTGCTTACACCATATGAAAAACACAAGCTTTGTTTCAAAAGTAAAAGATGTGTTTTTCTCGGATATTCGGGTCAACAAAAAGGGTATCGATGTTTAGACTTATCTACTGGTAGAGTTTACATCTCTCGCAATGTCATCTTTGACGAGGCCTCTTTTCCAGCAGCTGATATGGTGCCAGACTCAACCAAACGTGAATTTGATACTGCTGGTAAGGTTCTCACCTTCCAACTTCTATTCAATTATCAATTCTTCCAGATATTCCTCAGCAATCTGAATCATTTCCGTCATGTCATGGTAGCCCCTTGCCTTTTCCAAACATAGAACCCACTACTCATATCACCATCAATCCTGCTTCCTCATCTCCAAATTTGACTCCTGCTCCTGCTCCTCCTCCAAGTATTCAACCAGAATCCACTACACCAAATTTCTCTCCATCTCCGCCAATTGAACAACCTCTCAACTTGCCTCCACCTCCAACAATTCCACAAATTGTTACCCGTTCAAAAACTGGAAATCTTAAGCCCAAACAGTTTCCAGGATTTCAGACCTTTTACTCCACTCGACATCCCCTTCGTGTATTGTCCACCTTTTATCAGGAAAATGAACCAAGCTACTACACACAAGCTGTGTCTGTTTCTGCATGGAGGGATGCTATGGGTCGTGAGTTTGATGCCTTAATGGCCAATGGTACTTGGTCCCTATGTCCACGACCAGATCATCAACCTGTGGTTCGAAATAAATGGGTATACAAGATTAAAAGAAAACAAGATGGCAGCATAGAGAGAGGCACATTTGGTGGCCAAAGGGTTTGATCAACGTGATGGAGTAGATTATCATGAGACTTTTTCGCCAGTAATTAAACCCTCTACAATTCGTTTAATTCTGGCACTAGCTGTTAATTTTCGCTGGCCCATTCATCAGCTTGATGTATCTAATGCTTTCTTGCATGGCATATTGGATGAGGAGGTATTCATGGAGCAACCAAAGGGATTTATTGATCAAACTCAATCTGATTTTGTTTGCAGGTTACATAAATCTTTATATGGGTTAAAACAAGCTCCACGAGCTTGGTTTCGAAGACTCTCTCAACAACTGACTGACTATGGTTTTCTAGAGTCATCAGTTGATACATCTCTTTTTATTTATACCAAGCATGGATTACAAATATTTATTCTTGTCTACGTAGATGACATCATTGTCACAGGATCAGATCAACAGGCCATTCATCACTTCATTGCTTAGCTTGGCACCTGCTTTCAACTCAAAGACCTTGGGAATTTGAATTACTTCTTAGGTGTGCAAGCATGTCGTGATTCCAATGGTCTTCACTTATGACAAAGTAAATATATCACTGATCTCTTGCTACAGTTTCTGGAAAGAAATTGACAGCTCACGATGGATTACTACTCAAGGATCCAAGTCAATATAGAATGGTAGTTGGAGCACTTCAGTATTGCACTATTTCAAGACCTGATATTTCTTATATTGTTAATCAATTATGTCAGTTCATGCATTGCCCATGAGAAGGCCACTGGACAGCACTCAAACGTGTTCTAAGATACCTCAAGGGGACAGTCGATTATGGCCTTTACTACTCACCATCAAGCATCGAATTAAATGCTTATTGTGATTCGGATTGGGCAGGCAATCCAAATGATAGACGCAGCAGCAGTGGATATGGGTCTTCTTCCAACTCCTCTTTTTCTCAATATTCCAAACGGTACATATATCTTATTGTTGGCGGTGGAGCGAATGTGATGGATGTGGAGGAGTCGTGCACGATAGAGCAAATCTCTCTAACATCGTGGACAGGACAAATTTATGGTGATCCTAATATTTCATGTACAGACATCCGCAATATATTCTCATATGGTTTTGAGCTTTCATGGTATGGGATTTATTGTGGAAGCTGCAGGTACTATAATTGCTACTTCGATGATGATAATCAACCTTATTGCGTCCGACGGGGTGAGTAATTAAAAAATTTGAAATCAGAATTCTAATGAGATATTTATTATATGCTGATCGATATATCTCGTCATTACGTTTCTGTTCCATACATAATTAGCAGTACCATAGTTGTGATCTTCCACAATTATTGAACGTAATTTAATATGATCCCATTTTTTCCCTTTTTTATTTTTTGTCAAAACATGCAGGAAATACTTTCGTTATTTTCTTACTAAAACAGGCCGTAACTGCAGGTGAGTTTTCAATCCCCATAAGATGGACAATCCTCCATCTCAACATTGGCTTGATGCTATTAATAACCTGGAGAGAGTCACCTTTCAAGATAATGCTTTTTAATCTCAACTCATTACCAAAAATTGTTGTTGAAAATAAAATCACTCCTTCTATGCCAGAGTAGTCTACTTGCTGTCACAACTATTTATTCCCTCTGTTCTTCATCAGCAATACTATACATAACAACTAATAAATCCTTAAAACAAGTTGCTGTCAAAGAACTTCTTTGAATTTTCTTTGAATGAAGACACCACACATCCTTTGCTTCTATACACTCCCAAAGTACATGTATTGTACTTTCTTCTTCTTCTAAACACAGTAGACAATTTGGTGACTATTATTTTCCTTTTAAAGAGATTTAAATTAGTGGGTAAGGCCTCTAAGCAAGCTATCCATAGAAAAACTTTTGCAGCATTTGGAATTTTTAATTTCTAGATTCTGTTCCAAATAGCTTCCTTGCAATTTGAATTTGAAGACTGGCTTTTATCTCAATCCAATATCTCTTTTCGTAAATAATATGCACTTTTTTACAGTAAATAAATTAACTGATCACTTACCTTTATTTCTTTTCTCCATGTGCTGCAGCTTATTATACTGGATTGTTAGGGCTGATCGGTAAAATCCCCTTACACTAGCTTCCCCTCTTCAATGAAAATTTGAAAATTAACTGTTGGTACTATACAACTAGTTTTTATATTTATTGATAACATAAATGGATAGAGGTTTTTATACAGTTTCGTTTGACATGGCTGACTCAACAAATTAATTGACCACTTACCTTTATTTCTTTTCTGCATCTACCACAGCTTATTGTATTGGAACGTCGGTAAGAATTTGTATCTTTCTGATCTATTTGTCTTCTTTCATCATTTAACCAATCATTCCTTAAGCAATAAAACATGAAAATAGTTTTTTTTTTTTTTGAATCAAAACATACCTCTCTATATTCCATTAAGAAGAATCAATTACAATTTTATCCTGTAAAATCAAACTATACAGACCCTCAGGGCCATCTTCCATCCAGATTAACTCTTCATCTACATTCAATATAAACATGAAAATAGTTTAAACTTGCAGAAAAGATCAAATATATATTAATTACATACACACGCATATAATGTGTATATATATATAAATATATATACACACATATACAAAAAAATATTTGTACAGACATAGGATGTGCAATCCCCACACAATATTCTTAGAAAAAAAAGTTGGCCCCACCTCTAAAACGTGATTTTCTCATGGACTGCCCTGAGACTTGCACTTCACTTCTTAAACTTGTATCTAGCATTACTTATATATAAATAAATATTATATATATTTGTAATATTTATTTATATATATAAGGATTGACGTGTTATATATCTCTGATCTAGCTAACATATCATATCTTAAGTAGTGTCTTTTCACTTTGATGAAATTCTATGAAGTCACTTAAAATAAGTTATAACAGATACTGTGATTGAGGATAATAAGATACAATATGAGAAGTGGAATTTCTAAAAAATTAAATAAATACTAACATGAAAAGCTTTAAAAGGCCCATACCCAAGGGCGAACCTTTTAACTTGAAACCCACAATAATATGAACTTAAATACAAAAGGCCCTCCAAAATCAAATATGTCAAAATTCTTCTAAGTAAACTAAACTAAACACTAGCAAAATTTCTCTTAAAGAATGTATGAACAGACAATTCTAAAAAATATGACAGTTGTATCTTCAAAAGCATTTCATTATAATAATTATATATTCAAAATACCTTAGGAACAAGCGTACTCAAACAACATCTGAAGTAGAAACAGAAGCCATCTTTATCCCCATGGCAGAGTTGTGCATATCTGTTGTTAGCTAAGCAGAAAATAAATCACTATTTTATTACGAAAGTGACTGTACTCAAAACAGAGGCTAAGTTTACCCTTGTGGTATAGTTGTACATTCTATGGATAGAAAAGTAGAACAAAAATTAAATTGTCACTAAAGTGATTGCACTCAAAACAGAGACCACTATTTTATACTTTGGCAGAGCAAGAAATCAGAGCAGAACAAAATCTCATGCCTCAGGGTCTACAAATCTAATGCAATAACATACGGATAAGATAATATCATATAATTGGACATAAATTTCAGATTTCATATTTAGATTTTATGCAGTAGAGAAGTAGATTACAAAAATTGCTCATGTCAACACCAGTCATTATAAAATGTCAAGTTTGAATGTTCAGATACAAGGACTGGTGCAGATAATAACCAAGGTTGCTTTCATGACAAAATATGCAAGTTTTTCACAAAACCAACCTCAATCAGTTTTAGACAACATCTAGTATAGGAGCACTGTTTACCTGAACTTTTTAGCACAACTGACTTGTCTCACAACATAATAGAGCTAAAACCAATCGATGCCTAAACAAAATAAGTAAAATCTATAAGTTAATAGAATTTAACTAGCACATCTACAATAAGACACAACGCACTAACTCCAAACCCGAACTTTCTATCCCGTGACCTAATGACCCAACTTCCACACTGGTGTCATAGTAGGTTAAACCTCCTTATAGAAAATCCATTTTTCACAATTTGGCAGTAACGCACCCAACCAACCAGGTTTCAAAACCATGTTTTTATACCAATTGACTCACAAGTACTCCAAAATTGCTCATCTTCTTGCCTACCCGCTTACTTCCATCAACAAGTCAACAACCAGATTCTATCCAGCCTCATTGAAACATTACACATTAATCCACTGAGCAATGCAATTCAAACTCCAAAAAATTCCTAAAATTGTCTCGTCACTACACAAAACATGTTAGCCACAGTCTTAATATATAAAGAAAAAGAGTTTCTTACCGACCTTGTAGAAGTGGTCAACTGGATTTGGTGACTGGGAAGTGCAACAAAAATGGAGTGGTGGCGAGCAATTGAGCGTGTGGTGCAGGGGCGTTCACTTGTCAGAATGGAAATACGATGGCAACTTGGTTGTGGTGCAAGGCTTGGGCGGTGGCGGTAATGGTGATGGGTTGCAACACAAAGCAGAGTGTGTAACATAGGCAAAACCGAGAGAGGGAGAGTGAAGTAAAAGGAGAGAGAGAGAGAGAGAGAGAGAGAGAGAGAGAGAGAGAGAGAGAGAGAGAGAGAGAGAGAGAGAGATATGAGAAGGGGTTGAGGGGCTTACCAGCAACATGCTTGTGGTTGGGAGGAACAATAGTAGTAGCAAGACAGTGAGCGAAGCAACATGGTACTGAGGCGTGAGGCAAAGAGTGGTGTTTAAGGTGTAAGCAGCTTGACTCTGGTGGTGTGTGGTGGGGGTGGCCGCTGCAACACTACAACGCAACAAAGAGAGAGGTGGGAGATGACTGGAAAGCAAGATCGAGAGAGTTGGTGAGAATTGCAGATGGAGAGAAAGAGATACAAGGATGAATAGAAACTTACCAACATGACGAGCAACAACTGGCAACAACAAAGGATTGAGGCGGTGCGACCTATGGAGCAAGGCCTTGGCAGCAGAAGTGCATGACGGGCTACGACACAAAGGGGAGAAGAGTGAGAACGAAATGGGGGGAGAGAGAGAGAGAGAGAGAAGAGATTGAGAGCGAATCAAACTAAGAGAGATAGATGTTGGGGTTGGGAGAGAGGAGAGGCATTCGGAGTGGCGTAGGAACTTGTGACTGTGAGTGGAGGTGCATGTTTGACCAGAACAAAGTGCTTTTTGCACCAAAAAATCAACCATAGTTCAAGGAATCAATCTGTGGTGGTGGTTTGTGCAAATACGATGAGTATACAAGCCGTACAGTGCATAAGAGTAAATCGATGTATGTGATGGATGATGAGAGAGAGGGCAGCAATATATTAAGTTCTTAGAAAGTCCCTAGAAGACATATGGATAATGGAAAAAAAAATACCAAATAACACTTTACGTATGAGACTTTCTAAGCACTAGGAAATCAGTGTCTTTGATGCCATGATAATTAAGTTAATAGGGAATTAAGAGTGAGAACAACTTTTTTTTCTTTGTATTTAAATGTATAATAGAATGCCATATATAAGTGAACAAGGTTAGAGGAATAATGAAAATTCAATAAATACAAAATAAGTCAAAGATAATATTTGATATAGGTTAACTATAATAAGCTAAATATGGTATAAATAAGGCATATTACAAAATAAGGTTTACTACATTTCACAAAGCATTTCACTACTATTAACATAATTCTCATATCATATTCTTATACTCAAATAAGCCCTTAGTGTTCAATTTTTTCCTTTTGCACTCGTTTCAAGGGAAAGAAATTTGAAATAATATTATTAAAATCACCTACATTTTCGAGTATATATAACTCATCATGTATTTAATGTGAACATAACTTATCACCACTTTAGAAGTTTTCTACCCTATCTAGAACTGATGACTCTTAGCTCCATAATTGAAAGAACTCAAATTATGGCTAACAAAAAACTCAAAGTTCTTCTACCATCTTTACTTCTCACAAAATTTACATCATCGTTCAACTATGTTTCATTTCAAATCCATGTATTTGGAATATCTTTATTAGTTGTAAGCTTTTTTTATTAGATTCTTGTTTAGTTTGAGTATTCTTTGAAGTCTCGGTCCAGTTTTTAGTCTTTTAATTTTAGTTCTATTGTTGATCAAGGTCATATGTAGCTCATTGTTGGCGAGGCCCCGTTTGGATTTAGAGTTAATCTCAACTCATCTCATCTCATCTCATCTCATCTAATCATTATAATGTTTCCAAATTTTCACACAAAATATAATAAACAATTAAAAAATTTTAAATCCAATAATAATAATAATAATAATAAAATTCTAACAATATTTTATTCAACTTTCACCTTAACTCATCTCAACTCAACTCATTATCCAAACCTCACCCAATCTTCTAGCTTATTGTTAGCCTTTGTTGGCTTTGGTTTATTATCAACTCATTATTGAACACAACTCCAAAGATATTTCAACTGCTAGCCACTTCATCATCAATATCACTTTCAACATCTCATGACAATCAATCAATGAATATGAAAACTACATTCAAGTTTCAAACTAAGATTTTATTAAGTATAATAATTAAATCTACTTCTTCTCACTATCTTAAACTTTTGAAATAAGTAGTGATTTTACAAGATATCAGAGTAGAGATCCTAAGTTTGAATCTTGACTCTAAACTTCACTCAATTAATTAAATGTTCCACATGTTAGTCTAGTCCACTTATTAAGGGAGAGTATGGCCCACACGTGAGTGGAGTGTTAAAATAAATACAAATAATTAAATTTACCTCTTCCCAACACCTTAACCTTTTGGGCCAAGTGGTGGTTTTAAATTTATCTTTTTAGTCAATACGACCTGACATAATTTGGGTTCAACAAACAAGTTTAAGACGATTGCACTGTAATTTACCTGTACGTTCCTCTATTGCCCGATTCTGATTAGTATTACCATTATTCATCATATGCTTAATTCTGAGGATTAACGTTGAACTTATCTTTAACATCACAAAACTCAATTCTTACTGAATACCCAAGACATGAATATCACATTAAATTGTTTATTTGTTCTCATTTATTTCATATGAAAATGATTATTTCTTATTAAAATGAATCTATTTTCGTTACAAGTAGTAATTCCTATAATGATATATATTAGAACTACATTTATCGATCTTAGTTTAGCTAGCATTATAATAATTAAGGCCTGATTGTTAATTATTGAATTCAGACGCTGACGTGAAACTTTCTTTTTTCTTAAACCAGCAGAACCCATACCAATCTCACGATGTGAGTTTTCTATCCTAGAAAGATATCAGATGTATTATATATAATTGGATGGGTTTTCTTTGGTAATAACACAACTGTTGGCACATTAATTCTTTTGCAGCTAATTTTACAGGTTTATTAATTGGATTAATGCTCGGTAAGAATCTCATGTATCTCTCTCTTTTTATCATTTTTAATTGTTTTAGTAAATTAATCATTCCTCAAACTACGAAACAATAATTTTGAAATGGAGTAATTGGTCGTGAATACTACCTATATATTTTTTTCAAATGTACGACACAATGGTGACAACAGGTAGCTAGACTACTGATAGTGCAACAATAATAGGATCGGTTTTGTATAATTACATTTGTATTTTCCTTTCCAGAATGGCATGTGGCAATTAGTGTATTAGGTGCTCCATTTGTGATTGCATTTTTGATATATAAATGGCGAAGGAGGCACTTATCCATGTACGACGATGTTGAGGAATTTCTGCAAAGCCAAAATAACCTCATGCCAATAAGGTACTCTTTCTCAGAAATTAAGAAAATGACCAAAGGTTTTAGGAAAAGATTGGGTGAAGGAGGATTGGCACAGTATTTAAAGGAACACTTCGAAGTGGACGTCTTGTGGCAGTAAAGGTGTTAAGCCAATCCAAAGCAAATGGGCAAGATTTTATCAATGAAGTAGCAACCATTGGAAGGATCCATCATGTGAATATAGTGCAACTCATTGGTTTTTGTGTTCATGATTCAAAGCGTGCCCTTATATATGAGTTCATGCCCAACGGATCTCTAAACAAACACATTTTTTCATCAGAGGCAAATATCCTCAACTATGAGAAAACATATGATATTGCTTTAGGAGTGGCTCGCGGGATTGAGTATTTACATCAAGGATGTGACATGCAAATTTTACATTTTGACATTAAGCCTCACAACATTCTTCTTGATGAGAATTTGAAACCCAAAGTTTCAGATTTTGGCTTAGCAAAATTGTACCCGGTGGAAGATAGTATCGTTCCTTTGACTCGTGCAAGAGGAACGTTTGGATACATGGCTCCTGAAATGCTTTACAAAAATATTGGAGGCATTTCATACAAAGCTGATGTCTATAGCTTTGGAATGTTGTTGATGGAAATGGTGAGCAGAAGAAAGAACTTGCATGCATCTACAGAACATTTAAGCCAAATTTACTTCCCAACTTGGATATATGATCAATTCCATGATGGAAAGAATATAGAAATACAAAATGCCACAGAAGATGAAAGGAAAATATGTAAGAAGATGATGATAGTCGCATTATGGTGCATACAATTGAAGCCTAGTGATTGTCCATCAATGAACAAAGTCATCAAAATGCTTGAAGGAGATGCTGAATGCTTACAAGTTCCTCTCAAGCCTCTCCAACCATCACTAAAGAGAGAGATAAAGGGTGATAGAGATAATTCAAATCAAGCTTCATCATCAATTCAATCCGATGAATAAAGTCTTATTTAATTTTTATTGTTTATCTTTCTAAAAGTGAACTATGATCTCTTTCTATCTTTTTTTTTTTTTTTTTTAAGAGAAGACTTTATACTGACCGAACTATGAAAGTTTTGCTTCAAGCCCATGAAAAGAAGATCAACAGTATAAAATCATAATCTTTCTATGCTTGTCATAGTATACTACGCAGTGCCCTAAATTTTTTACACATCTCTCTCTCTCTATTATTTATTTTTCTCACTTCTTTCATCTATCTATTTTTATTATTTTCTCAGTACTTTTTTCATTTATTTAATTTTTAAATCAAATGTATAAAAAATTTAGATAAATTGTTGAATCATGAATGGTGCTCTTAAAAAATAGTTAGTTAAAATAGGAAAAGTAGGATGTAATGAGTTTTCCAGATATGTAGCAGCAAGTAATGTTTGATCTCGATCTGTGATAGCATCAATATTATTTTATTCAGAAGTGATCATTTTAATAAATATTGGTCGTAATAAATAACCAGTATAGCATGCAGTAGATAATACATGACTTTTAATTAATGCTATTAGTCAACTTTAGTGCCTCAAATAGTAACGGTCCATATAAAAGTGCCCCAAACAATAAATAACTTTTTAATAGTAAAACTTATTATTTAAGTTATAAGTTATAAACTCTAAGGCTATAAGTTATATTTTCCACTGCATTCCAAACATGCAATTAGACTAGCTAGAAAAGAAGACTCTTGGGTTAATATTAAACCAAACCATAGTTGTCGTTCCATTTCCAAATACTATATTATTCGATGAGTTTTGTTACTTATTATTCTCACATATCACACATATTTTTATTTTTTTTAATTTTTTTAAATTATTTTTTATTTTATTTTTCTTAAACTAATTTAGTTTTTCTATTCATCACATATTTAATAAGAAAAAAAAATTATACATAATATTATGTGTAGTGTAAGAATAGTGAAAGGCTTTATGTGAAAAGCATGACCAGACTTTAAAAAATTATATATAATATTATGTCTGACTTTTTATTGCAATTGGAATAAGGACGTAAAGAAAGAAAGAAAGGAATAAAAAATAAAAAATAAAGTTCCAGACCCTTGTCGCCCGTCCTTCCCGTTTCTTCTTTTTAATACTCAGTTATTTCATAACGTACACTTCCTTGTATATTTTTTCCGAAATGCACATTTAGATTTAATTTATTACCAAAATGACCATTATTCCCACCCAACACATTAACGCACTCAGCTCAGCTACTTTCTCTTTTCCCCGACAGGCCCTTTAATCTAGGGGTGTTCATCCGGGTTTCAATCCGGGAACCTGGGTCTAGCCGGACCGAGAACCGGGTTTCAAACCCGGGCCAGATTAATCCGGATCAGACTCGAGCCGGAACCCGGGTGAATCCGGGTTTTGACTCGGGCCGGAACACGGGTGAATCCGGGTTTTTCAAAACCTGGATTCCGGGTTCCAGGTTGAACCCGGTTTTTTTTTTTTTTTTACATAAGCTTTTTTATTATTAATTGGACTTCAAATATTTGTCTCTATCTAGAATTTCAAATCATATTCTCAATACAACATAAGCCTATAATATAACATGAGCCTATAAACAATTAATTAAACTTTTTAACTAAATGCATGTAAAACTAAAAAATTTTACAAAACACATACAAGATGCAATCAACCACATATTACATTGTTTGAACTAATTTGCTAAGAATATTACAAAACACATACATTGCTTTAATTAAACTCTAATACACAACAAATTATTTGCAAAAAATCAAAAAAATTTCCAGCAATTAGCTCTTCTTCCAACAATCACATGATAGTGGTTTTGACAAGCTCTCTTGACTGAATCAGAAACTAGTATTTGATGCTGTTGCACGCCATACGAGAAAGGAGCATTTGTTACAGCCTGTACAAACTAGAAATTTTAATGCAAGTTCCCAATCAATGAGCTTAAAGTTAATTATGCATGAATGAATGAATGAATGATGCACCTATTGATGCAACTTCTTCTGCATTAACCTTTCAGAAAATCAGTAAAATTGGCAGCTAAATTTAAAAATAAAAGCAAATAAACTTGTTCTTTAGATCATTCTTTGCTAAAAAAATATTGTTCATTAAAGACTTTCCAGCATGCATGGCCTACCAATGAATGGTATCAGGGATTTTCTCTTGAGCTTTCTCATGGATATGGTCCTACCACCCCCCCAATTAAATTTCTCATTCAAAATTATTGGTACTTTTCAATCACAACTTGATTGAGAGAGATCCGTTGACCAAAACTGGTCTAAAGACAGAATGTCTAATAATCTTACCAAATGCAGCTAATGATTTGATTTCTTTCATGCAATTGTTCAAACAAGACTTTGTTGCTAATATAATCTACCCAATAAAAAAAATAAAGCATGCCCTCAACTTTTTCTCTCTAACAAAACCGAGAAAAACTAGGAAAAAAAAAAAATTCAATGAATATGTAGTGTTTTCTCCAACTTTGCAACATCATCCAACATGCAGCAAAGTCAGAATGAATGAATCATCAAGACTTTTCCACAGTTTGAACACTGGATATAAAAAGGCAAGCACCAGACTCAAGAGACACTAAACAGAAGCAGCATAGATAGGATTTAACTGTCAAGAGACACCAGACTCAAGAGGCACCACTCCTCAACTGACTCCATTTGAGGGAAGGATTGGTAATAACAAAAGTGATAAAAATGATAAAAATGGAAGTACAAATCTTTCATTATGCAGGATAGGTTATACTGATGATTGTGATGATTTAAGAAAGAAAAATAGAAACTTTCAGCATAGATAGGTTATTCCAATCATCCATTTCTCCTTCTCGGGATCCCTTTCAGGCTGGGCCTGTAATCAAAACATTAAATGGAGATTATATTAAAACTATCAATAAATAAGTTTTAGATCATTCACAAAATTCCATCAACAATTTCAGACTGGTCTTTCTAGAAACTCATACATTTGGTTACCTTGAACCTATGCCATAACTCATTCTTTATGCAAAACCCAATAACTGATACATTAGACCACTGAGATGACAGAAAGGGTGCTAATTCTCAAAACTAACTTTGGTTAATATGTGTCCATGTCCACTGTCATCTACAACCTTTAACTTATTGGAGCAGTGGCATCAAAATCACATACCTTTGAAATGAGTTGTCGACCAGACTCTATCAGTATTTGTAATACAAGAGTTGCCATTACTGATGCAAAAACAATGATGCCCTGCAAACTCAAAATTAGTATAGATTTCTTGCAATATGGTGTAAGTGTAGTAAAATCCAGTGCTGGCTGCATCTGCTGTAATTATTAGAATAACTTGGGTGCACAAACCCATAATTCATAGTTGAAACCTACATATTCACAAGCATTGATGCTATTTATTCCCAAGACTAGATTGTTTTACTGGTTCTCCATTTTATTCCCAACACTCCATTGTTCCTATTTCATAGCTTGATGTACTGAAGCAAGCCGTGTATAGTAAGTTCACCAATATCAATACAAGAAATTTCTTCTTCGTTGCATTTTCTCATTAAACCACTTCTACCAATAGGAGCTAGTTATTAATATACTCAATATTCTCTAAGCTAGATAAGAAATGAGGAGTCTACAGCATGAGCCTGAAAAACTCTCCACACTTGTTACAGTAATCTCGAACACAAATACATGTCTCTTCATTGATTTCTACCCCTAGGATTTGTACTAGTAAAAGTTGAAATAGCCACAAGGTGTTATTTGCCCCATTGATTAAAAGAAGGATCAATGAAATAAAAAACACATACATTAATCTTGAAAGTATTTGGGTTTAACACCTTAATTCTACCTAAAAAAAAGTATTTGGGGTTAACATGCTAATTAGTTTAAGATGAATAATTTTCCTCATGACTTTCTGAGAAACCACATGAGGCACAAATGCAACACTAACCTCGAAATGGTTTCTGTTTACTAGGAGGTATTAGGTGGTATCTGATGCAACCTTGAACTTTCATGAACCAGGTTCATGGAAACAAATTGTGAATAGAAATAGTTGTCATATAGAATTATTTTTTTTCTGCAATTAAACTCAGCTGCCCTCCTTTATTTATAAGAAATGCATTCAAAATACTCAAGTTGAACAAAAAAGAATATTCAATTGAAAAGAAGAATACTAACAATAAAATCCCTTAAAAAATCGCAAGACTTATACAAAGGGAGTTCAGTTAAAAAAAAGCAAGCAGAACAACCAACCTCTGAGCTTTAGGGAAGATACTAACCATGGATAACCTAAGAAGGCGTGGACTCATAATTATAGACCAGTGTTGTATGTGTAGGAATAGGGGGGAAACGGTAAATCATTTACTCTTACATTGTGATTTTGCAAGGGACATATGGAATTATTTTTCAGCAGAATGAGATTAGCATGGGTAATGCCGGGAAGGGTATAACAGATATAAACAAATCTTCCAAATAATAATAACCCACGGCTCTAACATTTTGCATCTAAACAGATCTAAACAGATACTCAAACATTCAAACAGATCTAACCCATAAAAATGCTCCTCAAACATTCAAACATTCTCATAAAAAAAATCCAAAATCAATAGAGAGAACAAAACAAAGGGAAGAAAGAAAACATACCCAAACGGAAATACGTTCTAATCTCTTGGATCCCAAGCTCAAGCACTTCCACCGTTCGGCATCGCAGATGGCAGAGAGGGAGATAGAGCTGATGAGAGAGTGATTTCGGGAGGAGCTAGGGTATCGCAGACACAGAGTAGAGAGAGAGAGAGAGAGAGAGAGAGAGAGAGATAGAGCAGATAAGTGAGTGACAGAGCAGATGAGAGAGTGATTTCGGGAGGCATAGGGCATCGACTTCGTAGAGGAGAGAGAGAGAGAGAGAGAGTAGATGAGAGACTGATTCGATTTCGAGGCGTGGGGGCTAGGGCATCTCCGCGGTAACGATGCCTTTTATGTCTAAACCTGGGTACCGGGTTTGAAACGGGTATCGAGTGTAAAATCCGCATCCGGGCCGGATAGGCCTGGGTTTTAAAAAGCGGGTACCGGCCCGGGGTTATTCCGGGCCGGAACCCGTAACCGAAACCCAGTTATCCGGGTTCCAGACCAAGCCGGGAAAAAATCGGGCCCTGATGAACAGTCTTACTTTTATCTCGAGTCTTGCACTCTCTGTTCTCTTTCTTTTTCCCACGGAAAATGAGAGTGGCTCCGACAGTCTTATTGATGGTTTTCTTTTTCTTTTCTTTTTTTTTTTCTTTTTTTTTTCTTTTTAATGATTAATAAAGTATTTTAATGAGTTAATAATTTTTATTTTTTAAAATGTTTAAAACATTTAAAAAAATGTGTAAAAAATAAAAATTTTGCCTTGTGAAGATTCTCGGTCGGTGGCTCTAAGAGCAACTGCCAGTGTATCTCTCAGTCAAACTAAAATCATCTAAGATATGAGCTACAATAATTCTATCCTATCAGTCAAATATGAAGTGCACTGTAGCAATGTCAAATGTGTTTTTTATTATATTCTAGAAACCGATAGATTTGGCAAGTGGGATGAGACACAAAATTCTTATCTCATCATTACAATTTTTTCAAATTTTCAAACACAATATAATAAACAATTCAATTTTTTTAAATCTCAATTCAACTTTTTCAAACCCAAAAACAATAATAACATTAAAAAATAATATTCTAAACTTTCATCTTAAATAAAAAATTATCATCTCACTATCCAAACCTATCTGCCTCCTTCTCTCTCGTGCACGTACTTCTCCTTCTCTCTCTCATGGCTCCTTCCCTCTTCTCATTCTCTCCAGCACAGCAGGCCCGGTTGCTAGCTTCTCTCCTGCACAATTTTTGCAATTTCTCTCCGCTGACAGCTTCTCTCCAGCACGACAAGGCTCCAGCATGTGTTAGGGACCCCGGTCTAGTCCCTAAACACTTGTCATGCCAATCCAATAGTAGCCTTGAAGTGACCGAGTCTAAGTCCTTTTCTTGCTTGGTCCACGTCCAAATATGGTCAAGATGACCAATGTGCCAATATGGGGTTGTGTATTTCGGCTAGTAAGAATATAGGATATTGGGGTTGGATGATGTAAGTGTAGGGTAGGATGATGGAATGATGCACAACAATGAGGTGTATTAGGGTTTCCCGAAATGGAAAAGGATATTGGCGGCTAGGGTTTGCTCAAAAGGGTAAGGAAGTGGGGCGGCTAGGGTTTGCCAAATATGGAATGAGGGTGGCGGCTAGGGTTGGCCCAATATGGTAAGTAGTTGTGGCGGCTAGGGTTTGCCAAAATGGGAAAAGGATGGGCGGCTAGGGTTACCAAAGTAGGATAATGAGAGTGACAGCTAGGGTTGCCGAAATGGGATAGGGCTGGAATTAGGAAAGTTTCCTAATTGTTTGGGATGAAAATGGAATGTAGTGTGGCGGCTAGGCAAGTCCCAATAAGGCAATAGATGGCCGAATGGGATTTGACTTACCAAATATTGATATTCGGCTAGGGCAACCAAAGGGGTTAGATCAACTTATGGAAAGTTGACTAACACCTTTTTGGGTCGAAATGTATAATAAAATGGATTGAAAGAGTAAAAATAAGGAAGAACTTCAAGAACCAAGATGAACCTCCAAGAACAATATATAGAACACTATTGCTCTTAGATAAACAAGAATCAAACAAAGAACAAATAAACAATCAAGCCTTGATTCACGAATTGCACAAGGAATGATTAAACATCATAGATTGATAAATCAATTTGGGATTCACGGATTGCACCCAAATTGCCCAAGTGCATTTGCACCGAAAGTTGATCTCTCAAACAATGTTCTCTCTCTAAGAGTTTTGCCAAAAGATGGGAATGAAATGACTAAGGGTCCTATTTATAGGTTACAACTTGGAAACCCCAAAATGGTCCCTTTAAAGTAAATAGCAAATAATTAAAGGATTAAATAAGTAAAACAATAAAAAGGAGCCATGGACTAAACCATGGTGTGACATGCACGGACCCATGGTGGGCTAAGTGGTTGCATGTTGGTTGGTTGGTCCATGGCTAAGTGTTGGTTCGGCATGGCCCAAGTGGGTGGCTTGGGCGTTGGCTGCATGGCACGGGCTGGAGCCGTGCGCTGGATGGCATGCCATGGGGCATGCCACTAGCCTCGCTGGTGTGCTGCAGGATGGTCGTGGGCGTGCTGGCTTGTGGCAAGGGCCCATGGTCATGCTGATGTGCAGCAGGGAAAGCCAAGGCCATGCGGGTGTGCGGCATGGTCAGTCTGGCTGTGCGCGCGCGCGCGCGGGCTGGCTTGCCTGTGCAGCGCATGGATGCCCGCAGGGCTATGCGGCCCACTGATGTGCGCACGAGCCTGCGCATTGCGAAGTGCCTGGGCGTGCGTCCCGCTGGGGTGCCTGGTGCTGTGCGCATGTGCGGGCGGGCCTGTGCTGCGCGCATGTGCGCGCTGGCCTGTGCTGCGCGCCTGTGCGCGCTGACTTGTGCTGCGCGCCTGTGCGCACTGGCTTGTGCTGCGCGTGCTGCCGTGCGCCTGTTAGCCTTGCTAGCCCGCATGCTGGGCGCCCCGTGGGTGCCATCGCTCGGGCCAAGGCATGCATGCATGCTGGGCGCCCCGTGCGTGTCACCCCACGAGCCAAGGCATGGTTGTGGGCTAGCCAAGGTACATGTCCCCACCATGACTAGGGCGTGTGTGGCTCCTCTTGAGGCAACTCGACGTGGGGGTCTAACAGCATGGCAAGGCTTGTCCATGTTACCAGCTACTCTCCATTGGGAACTCCTCCTTGGCACTGCTCACACCGAAGCCCCTTCTCAAAATTGAATCCCATAGGTTTAATTTTCTTTTCTTCTCTTACTCTTAGGCCCTGTTTGGATACATAGATGATTTCATATCATCTCATCATTATAACTTTCTCAAATTTCCATACAAAATATAACAAACAATTCTACTTTTTCAAATCCTAAAACAATAATAATATTAAAAAATAATATTCTAATAATATTTTATTCAACTCATCTAAAATCATTTCATCTCATCTCACTATCCAAACCAGCATTTAGGGTTAATTTGTGTTGAGTGAAAATTAGGTGAAAATGAGGTCTGTTTTTGCTCAATATTCACTCCCTAAGGTTTTTTGTGGAACATATATAAACAAAGTATGTAGAAACTCAATCTTATACCTTGATCTGGTTGTTCACCATGGTGGTTGCTTTTTCAAGCTCCTTTATGGACTCGAACAAAGGCGCTAGGCTCTACATTTTGTTCATCGTGGTGGTTGTTGGGCTGTTATTTTGGACAGCAACTATTGCCACATGTAGGGCTGTTATATGTTGGTGAAATTTCTGTTTGTTTGTTTTTTTTTTTTTTTTGCCTTGATCATCTATATAATTTAGTGCTTCTGATCATGTGATTTTATCAATTGGGATATAGTAGGTAGTGTTTGATTGTGACTGTTATTTGTGTTGGATTGTTGGATTATACCAAACAATGTTGATAGTGTTGGATTGTTGACTTGTACATATGAGATTTTTATTTATATATGAGATTAGCTAAAAGTAAAAAGTTACATATTAGTCAAATTTTGAAGATTGGGATGACCAATCCAATGCCAATGCTCTAACATACCCTTTCCCCACTCAACATTTCTCTCATGTTCTTTTCTTTTAATTCACCTAATTTCCACTTAATTTCCAATTGGCGCCTTAACTAACCCAATATCTCTCTCACTTACTCTCTCTCTTTCACAACACTTCGGTATCGAAGTTGAGCAAAGTAGATCATTGCCAATTACATGTTGTTGAAACACTATGGTTTCTGTTATTTCTTATAATTCCTTTGAATCCCAGACCACTATGAGCCACCTTTAGTCGATGACAACCCCCAAACACCAAGACCCACCACCATCAGACAACCATCGCAACCCTGCTCCTCCACAACAAACCACCATAGCTTTACTTTCCCCCTCACAGTAGTAGCATAAATTAGTAGCAAAAGCAATAGCCGTAGCTCATGTCTCGGTCATGACATCACAGCTTGATGGGAAGCTCAGCCTTGCTGAGCCTCACCACACCCTGGCCACCGTTGGCACCCATGTGAGTGACCGAAGAATCCACAAGCCCCTGTTTAGACAACCCAAGAATAGAACACTCATCCTTCCCTACAGGGAAAACACCACCATGAGCCTCACCTTACCTTTCTCATGTACAATCTGCCACTGTGTTTCGTAACCACCACCAACAACATCAGATGATGCCGATCGGACCATCTTCGTAACCCAGATTCACTGATCTCTTTCTTTCCTTTGTTTACACCATTTTTCTCTGGCTAATTATGTTGTTCCGAAGCCACGTCACCACGATCTGCCACCCACAAACACCCCATCGAAGGTCTTCCGACAAAAATCCATCCACCTCCCTCACACCTCTCAACCTCATCTCTTTCTCTCTCTCTCTCTCTCTCCGTGTGTAGGCTGTCCCTATCCATATGTAACACATCCCTAAGGGTTGAACGAGCAATCTCACTTTGAGGGTGAGAACCTCCACAATAACAAAGAAGGAGAAAAAGAAGAAAAAGGATGAACATGAAAATAAGGTTTCTATTAGCTTCTAGACAAAGCAAACAGCTCCCCACAGCTATACATAGGGATTCCCTAATGGAAAGGCTTCCCATCTACTAGGCCTCATGGGGCATGGTTTAAACAACTAACATAAACATAATAAGAAAATTAAATGAAGTCCATTACATCATTAATCTACTTGTGCCTAAGCACATGATACTAACTAAAAAACATGGTTCCTACTCCAATCCAACCGTCCACGCAAGCTGGCCCCTGCTATAAATTGAATTGTCATAAATCCTCCCCCCTTCAAAGCATCTTCTCCACAAGGTGAAGTAATACTTCTTTGAGTTGGTGTGGTAAATCGGACTATGAAAAGACTTTCCGCGACTGCTATTGCCTTTTTAGTAAGCAACACAGGGGGAGTTTCATGAAAGTTTAGAGTGTAAGTTACGTTAAGTTGTGAAAGCAATCACAAGTATGACACTTTCCCAATGTTCTTGCTGAACCATGGAGCTTAGATGTGTAATGGTCGCTATAAACATGTCCCAATCTAGTATGAAGACCTCCCAAAAAACAGAGTAGTGAATGCTACTGCAACAGTATGGTGGGTCTGAAATGTAGGCTCATTGACTGTGTAGACAATAGTAGTAAAAAAAGAACCTAATAAAATGTTAGAATTTTGAGTTTCATGAAAGTTTAGAGTGTAAGTTAAAGTTACATTGAGTTGTGAAAGTAAGCACAAGTATGGCACTTCGCCCAATGCTCTTGCAGAATTGTGGTACTTAGTTGTATAATGCTCGCTATAGAACATTTCCCAATTTGGTACGACAACCATTAAAAAAAGACTAGTGAATGCTGCTACAACAGTATGTAGGGTCTAAAATTAGACTTATTGACTGTGTAGGCAATAATAGTAAATGAAAAACCCAATGAAGGATTAGAATTTTATGGCTCACTTGAACCATGTATTTCCTTCTGGAGGATAGTGTTGAGCTTTGACAGATTAGCATCAGAGATAACAAATTGGTTTGTTTGACATTAATAGGGTTTTCAGTAAGATCATAACTTAATTCTGTTGTTTCCTTAGAAGAGTTGTTGTCAACATCTTTAGGTCCAAAAATTAAGGTAACATCAATATCACCTTGAAGCATAAAGGAAGCAATGTCCAGCTCTAGCTTATGTCTCCTCATTAAAACATACGCATTTTTCAAAATGGCTGCCTCGTTTTTTTCCTTCTCAAAATTCCGTGAAAGAAAATCCACCAAAAGCTCATTCTTCTCATCCTCGCTGATTATAAAAAGACCAACCAACACTTGAAGTCTATTCAATGTTTTATATAACAAAGCTCAATCTTTGGGATCTTTGTTCACAAGATATTGTAATCTTCTCCATCCGTGCATGCAATTATATTGTATTAGTTAACCATTATCCAACATCAATAGGCCGCATTTCTTGCCAATATCTAGCAGTAGTGACATACTCAAGAAACGTAAATGCTACATTCAAGGAGAACTCGACATCACATTTCAACCATTTCTGAGACCAACTCATATTAATTGATAGATTGGTTGTAACAGTTTCAAATCTTTCTCTTCATCTATCAAATTGCTCAAAAACACCCCCAAAGTGGTAATTCATCAAACAACTAGGGAGCAAAATTCTTATATAGTAAGAGTATACAAGGCAGTGTCACCATAGAAAACTCCATCAATTATGCAATCTCAAAAATAGCCCCAAAATGAGCAAAAATAATGTTTCTATCACATAAAGGGTGTGCAACCCGATGCCTACAAAATTTTGACCCATATATACTAAGAGTATGATTCATGGACTGCAACAGGGAGCTAGACTTGTACCCGTTAGTGCTATTCTTCAAAGCCTCCCAATGTTAGAGTGCATTGGCTAAGAAGGTCATCTCCATGTTGCTTGAGAAGGGCTTGACTGAAGCTCCCAAGCACAAGATTCTCTCCAAATCAGTTGTTAAAGTGCTTTTCTTGCTTTTGGAAGCCTGAAACATGGATATTAGCTTAGCCACTGGTAGCTAGAGAAATTGAAATAACCTTGTGAGAAGAATGATATCCAGATATGCAAATAGATTGAACAAAATTGGTTGGACATCATGAAGAGTCTTTGGTCCTCCTAGATTCAAAAGTAGCACCCCAATATTCTCTCCTAGGGCATGAAAATCATATTCTATCTAAGCTCCACTGTGCATGCTCACACCCATGAAGGAAAATCTTAGTCGTGAGGACAAGGACTTCTTAAACCCGGAATCCAACGACATGTCATCCCGCTCTATCTCCCCATCATTTCCTCCTTGTCTTTTCCAATGTTCCTCCTGCTCCAGCTACTGTTTCCATCTAGATTGGAAGCTCTCTTTGCCTTCTTGGATTTACTCTGTGGACATACCAGCTTTGGCATGCAGTGTTGATGAATCATGATATCCCTTCTCAACGACTAAGTGGCATCATTTTCCCTCTTTGGTTCTTCCCTCATTGCCCATACTCATTCCCTGGCCTGGCATAAGCTCAGCCTTGCTCATCAACAGCCAAAAAAGCCACCAACCAATGGTCGCTTGAACAAATTTAACACTGGTAGGCGCCTTAACTTGGCTAGGAATAGTCCAAGTTTTGGTCTCTGGTGGGTTTCCTAGTGTCCCTCTTTGGTTCCACCCCCATGTAAACAACTTGCCGCTGTGGCAAATGACGGAATGGGCAGACCTCGAATCTAAGTATTTAATGGCAGAAAACCATTCTTGAGTCTTTTGCAATGGTGTGCCCAATAACAACACCACCAGAGTCAAACTCCCATTTGGTGCCCAAGAAATCAGGGATGGGAGGCTTCCACTGGGTGTACTTGTCTTCAATTGTAGGCTATTGGGACCAGGGCGTGAGAGGTTGGGAGTAAATTTAGGGTTCTGGTGGTGAAGGAGGAGATTCTGCATGGGGGTGTGATGTTTTGCTCCGGTGCGTGAGTGGAGGCCGAGGTGAGAGGCGAAGTAAAAGAGTTGGACCTTTTTCTTTTTCTTCCACCGTAACTACATGTTCTTCTTCATGTATTTTGCAGCTTTGGGTCTCCAAATAGTTCAACTTTTCATTAAAGTTGTTCCTACATTCCTTTGATTTATGTAGGATAACTTCATAGGATTGCTGATTTTGTTCCACTAGCTCCTTGATTTTGAGTAATGATGCAAGAATTTATTCCATAGATTTTGATAGCACAAAGATCAAGGTCTCTTTGATATCAATTTGCAACACACCCCTGAGGATAAAGCAAACAGTACACTCCCCACAACTATACATAGGAATTTCCTAATGGAAGGCTTCCCATTTACTGGGCCTTGTGGACTATGGTTTAAACAACTACCATAAGCATAACAAGGAAATTAAAACAAGTCCATTACATCAATAATCTACTTAGGCCTAAACCCATGACACTAACTAAAATAAATTCGATTGCTACTCCAATCTAGCAATCCACGCATGAAGATTAGAGCACCGACGTGCATCTAGAAAATACTCATCTTGCTTTTTACATGTTTCAGAGTTGTTGATAATCTAATTGAAATACTTTTACTTGCTATCCATTGAATTCTCTGTTACGTATATTGTGAAATTACTGTTGATGGACTATGGGATTTGGTGTTATGCCTCTGTTTTTACGGTTGGAGACTAAATGGGTGTTTTGGTCATTGCTTTGGTTTTGAACTTGTGTGGTAAGTGGTTCTCGAACTAGCTTTTAAAATAATTGTAGCTGTAAAAATTATGAAACTGTGTTACGTGCAGTCTGGTTGTGAGTTGTGATCATATTATTTATGTGAAGCATTGGGATTGATCTATAGCAATAGCTATGAATATGTGAAGTGGCCGAGGGCCTAGTGTAGTGTTGGGAATAAATTGTAGTTGGTTATGAATTTGTGGCCAAGGGCCTTGTGAATGGTAGGGAACAGAATTTGCAATAGTTGTGAAGTTAGGAATTGACTTGCTGTGAAATTGTGTGTTTTTGTTTTAATTCATAATTAATGTTGTTGATATGTCATTCAGTAATTAACTATTGCATGTTGTCTGCATTATATTTGTTTTTTGGTTTTTTTGGTTTTTTTTTTGTATTTTTGTTTTTTCTAAGAGTCCAGGCCACATGTTCAAGAGTGACCATTTCCTAGGTTTATTCATAAACCCTCACTTCTGGCGGAGGAATACCTTGGTTACATTATTCCCATATAAACAAACTTTTCCACTAATAACATAAAACACCTTGTGACCAACCTCAACAAAAAGGAAATTACCAAACCCAAAGATAATTAACAATTAACTATACCTTAAATAAGGTAAAGCTAATTTATCCCTACGTATTAACCCTTTAAAAATCCTAGGTGCCTGATTTAAAGAATTCCACACACACGAAACTCCACTTGCTCGTAACTTTGCCAAATAATTTGCCGGAGCATTTCCTTCTCTAAAAATATGCTGCACATGAACATCCCTACTATGAACAATCTCCATTAATTCCTCCCAAAAGTCTTCTAAATGCCACACGTTACACTGCTACCAGTGAACCCATCGCGCACACACTTGCGAGTCTGACTCCACATCTATGCCTTGAAAACCCATCTCTCGACAAAAACATAACCCAAAAACCATTGCTTGCAACTCAGCACTAATATTTGTACCCTCACCAATATATTTCGAAAAAGACAAAACCATATTTCCGTAAGCATCCCGTAACACACCTCCTGCCACTGAAGCTCCCGGATTCCCCAAGCTGCTACTGTCTATGTTTAGTTTAATCCTACTGACACTTGGTTTCCTCCAACATACAGTCCTTATGGTCCTCTGTTTTACAGGAATAATTGGAATATTAAGCTCATGCAGCCGAGCTTCGTCCACACGAGAACATCTTGTAACCTTCGCATTTACCTTCTGCAGTTTACCCACTTTGAATCATATCATATGCTTTATTTCCTCCGCAGAAAATAATTTCCCTTCCATTGTCGCTTTACACCAACGGAACCATAACCTCCATGAGATAATCGATGGAAGCAAACCAAATATACTACCCATCTACGTCGATTTTGAAGCTCTCCTGAACCACACCAAAACCGTTTGGTACCACGTCCTGTTAGATACAAAGGGAATACCCAACAGATCCAAAAAATATTTCCAAACATTCAAAGCAACTTCACCCCCCATAAGAACGTGATTTAGATCCTCAGTAGCCCCATCTGCACAACAATCACATTTCGAAGGTATTGGAATACCAATCCTCCTCAACCTCTCATCGACATTGAGGCAATTATTCATTGCCTTCCACATAAACACATAAATGTTTTTTGGTAATCTCTCATGCCAAACCCAATCAGCCCAACACACTTCCGGGGCACGAACACGAACACACTCCCATGCACTTTTTGTAGAAACCTTCCATCATTATTTTCCTTCCAAACCAGTATATCCTGGCATTCTCTACATGATCCCAGGAAGTTACAAATTTCCGTAGCCCTCTTCTGGCCAACCATCCTGTCCAGCTTATCAATATCCCATCCATTCTCTACCTTCAACTCACATATTTGTATTTTTGGTTCCTCCACTATCTGAGTATCATTAGCAAGGGGACCCCCATCCCACCAGTAATCAAACTAAACAGATAGCCTTCCATCCCTGACCTTCCACTTTGAATGTTGGAGCAAATGAGGGATACTATGGACTACCCAATGCCAGAATCGAGAGCCCTTATTCGGATCTACCAAAGATAGATGTCTATTAGCAACATACTTTCCTTGAAAAAATCTGCACCATAAATCATCCCCTTGAAGGATCTTCCATGCAAATTTGGCATGAAGTGACGCCTGAACATCCTCAAATTTCCTCAATCCAATGCCATTTTCTTATACTGGTTGACACATTCAACTCCAAGATAACCAGTGCTTTCTACCTTTCCCATTTACCTCACCCCAGAAAAAGGAACTCAACATACTATTTAGCAACCTCAACACATATTTCGAAAGCTGCAAAATAGCAAGCAAGTGAATTGGTAAACTGGCTAAAACATGCTTCATCAAAACCAGTTTACCCCCAGCAGACAAACACTTATTTTTCCAACCCCCAATCTTATCCCGGACTCTAGTGATGAGTGGATCTAAATATTGTTTTAGTATTTTTCTAGAAGCAATCGGAACACCAAGGTGTGTAAAAGGAAAAATTCCTTCTACAAAACCCGTAACCCTCAATAGCTCCCTTTTCCTCCCAACAGGAAAATGTTTACCAAAATAAACCCTTTTTTTGTCTTTGTTTACGCATTGCCCAGACCATTTTTCATACATACCAATCACTTCCATCAATGCTTTCACCGATTTCTTAATTCCATTTGCAAAATAAGAATATCATCCACATATAGCAGATGCGAAATTATTGGTGTCCCTCGAGGTTGGGAAAAATTACCAATCCTTCCATTTGAGAAATTTTCCTTCAAAAGACGGGATAATACTCCTTCCATGATAATAAAAAGGTAGGGCGAGAGGGGATCTCCCTGCCTCAGTCCTCTTCGACCTTGAAAAAAACCACGGAAAGTTCCATTCATCATAATGGAATACCACGGCGACTGAATACAATTCCTGATCAGCCCAAGGACACCATTAGAAAAACCAAACCTCTCCAATACATACAAAAGAAAATCCCATTCCACCCTATCATAGGCCTTTGTCATATCCATTTTGAAAATCACATTACCTCCCTGGCTTTTTCTGTTGATAAAAGAAACCATTTCTTGTGTTAAACTAATGTTAGAAAAAATGCTTCTTCCAGGAATAAATGCACTTTGTTCCATAGATATCATAGACAGAAGTAGATGTGTTAAGCGATTAACAAGAACCTTGGAACATATCTTATAAAACACTGAACATAAACTAATAGGACGAAACTTATCAAAACATGAAGGTTGCAAAACATTAGGAATAAGCACCAGCAGAGATGCTGTATAAAATCTTTGCAAAGGAGAACCACTAAAAAATCCTTGACTGCATCTGTAATATCATCACATATTACTTCCTAGCAAGCTCTATAAAATCCTGAACCAAATCCATCAGCGCTAGGGCTGCTATCAACTGGGATGCTAAACACAGCTTCTTTCACTTCTTCAACCGAAGGTAAACGACTCAAAAGGCTATTTTCCTCCTCTGATATGCTCAACTACAATCACCAACACTGGACATTCCACACTAGAAGATTGACCCAGAAACTCTTCAAAATAAGCTATCGCACCATCATGGACCTCTTGTGGAGACTTTAAGACAACCCCATTCTAAAGCCACATTTCACAAACTTGTCTCTCCTTTCTAACTTTGAGTAATGTATGAAAATAATGAGTATTTTTATCTCCTTTTTCCATCCACCGAACTTTAGCACACTGCGCAAGCCGCATACTCTCCCATTTTTCCCAAGTGTCCAACTCAAGCTTGGTAGCTAGCAAATCCTGCTCTATATCTTCACTATACTGTCTCTGTAAACTGGATTCGAGACCTTCTAACCGAATCACCAACGCCTGAATGTGTCGAACCGTCCAACCAAAAACATTTCAATTCCAGCTTCTTAGTCTTACCTTCAGCCTTTTCATTTTATTAACCAATTTGACCATACCCATACCTTGGGCATCTTGCTCCCAAGATCCTTTTACACAATGTAAAAACCCATCATGCTCAACCCACATTTGTTGAAAGCGGAAAGGAGAGGGACCATATGCAACTGACTTGCTTGATAAGGAGATCACCATAGGCGCATGATCCGATGTAGTACGAGGTAAATAAAGCATAGAAGACTCCGAGCAACACATCAAAAAATTATTATTCATTAGCATACGATCCAATCGAGCCCAACTTCTAGATAATCCTTGTTGAACATTACACCAAGAGAAACTCTTCCCCAAGAACTTCATTTCAATCAAACCACAAGACTGAATCCATGAATTAAATTCATTTACAGCCTACAAAGAGCATGGCCTTCCACCTCTCCTCTCATTATCATTAGAAATTACATTAAAATCACCAGCACCATCCAAGGGCTACTCAACTCCCCATCCCTCTCCAGATCCTCCCAAAGTCTCCGACGTTGTGCATATGTACATTTTGCATAAACAAATGACATCTTGAATCCTTTTTGCCCATCCGATACCATAACTGTAATGTGTTGATCACTCATTGAAAAAATTATCACTGCTACCTCCGACATCCAAAACAACCACAGCTTCCCGTCCACTGACTCATTCGAAAGGCACCCTTCAAACGAAAGTCTACGATTGATAGCTGCCATGGAAAGTTCACTTAAAAACGGCTCCGCTAAAGCAAAAACTGTTGGCTTATATCTCATTACAATTTCCTTCAATCTATTTCTTGACGTTCCAACCCCCCGGACATTTCAAAAAATTATTGGACTGCTCATAGATTAAATTTTGAGGAACGGGTCACCACCCTCTTCGAACTTCTGACTTTCACCAACTTATCCTCTAATATTTTCTTCTTTTGTTAGACACTTCTGAGTTTGAGGACACCTCTTTACCGGCCTCTTCTTTTTCCTCCCCAGTCTCGCTATCTGAAATACTGACCATCTTATCCTCTTCCCCTACCAAAACAAAGTCCTCTTCCTTCGACTGAGGATCAATAAACATTACGGAGTCTTCGTTGACATGGTTATCAACCATCGTAACCAATTCTTCAGTCTTCCCATACATCTCCTCCTGCAGTTCCACTTCTTTTGATCTGAAACTCTCATTCTCTATTCCATCAGCAATTGTTCTAACCTCAATTTCCCTTTCTCCCTGATCTACAACTACTGGATCAATCACCGGTAACTCTATCACGTCCTCTGTCCCTTTCTCAACAGAGATCAAAGCCACCACCCCATGTTCTACATCAATTTCAGGACTCACAACCACTCTATTCAAATTTAAACCATTTGATCCGCCCAACATCGGAACCTCCGTCCGTTCTTCAGCCTCTCCATTGGACTCCACCAATTCCTTATCATTCTTCTTCACCACTCTATATTCCTTTCTCACTAACGGCTTCTCCTTATCCCAACTCAGTTTTTCTTTTTTGCCTATTTTTACGTTATGACCTTGTCTTTTACACCAAATACAATAAGCTGGGAGTGTTTCATAATTCAAGTCTTGACGATGATTGGAAGGACTCGCCGGCACCCCAATCCAGAATGAAGTAATAGGTTTTTTTGCTGCATCCAACTCTAAACAGACCCTCGCACCATCCATTCTTGTCGCGCTTCGCGTTGAATTATCACTACGAATAAACTTTCCAATGGGCGCCGATAGAATGCGTAAAATAGATGACTGATAAAAGTTTGGGGCTAGACCAGGTAGGAAAACCCAAACCGGCACCACAGAAGGCTCCTCTTCTTCAATAAAATCTGGAGACCAGTGAAACAGCCTGTATTGAGTACCGTTAATGTCGCAAACCTCACGCGAGAATGCCTTATTGAAATCCTCTTCCAAAGTGAGACGTATGAAAACGTTTCGATGCAATCTCATGCCGAAACTACTACCACCCCTGATAACCCCCATCTACTCTTTATGAACAAGCGAATGGCATCCAAGGATGGACGTTGTCTCATAAATTTTAAAACCAATGAAAACCGAAAAGGTTCTGCTGTCTTCTGAATCTCCTTTTTCGAAAACTGAAAATACATCTCCCCATCTATCACTTTTGGAGCTCTCATGGCTAGAGGAGTCTCAGGGGGGGTTGAGGAATGACAGATATCATATCTACAACCGATCGAGTATTGGCCTACGGCAAAGGACCACCATGGGGTCCCACCGCTGCCATGCAAAAACACGTAAAGCCCTAAAAAGAACAATCGCCTTACGCAACTCGCGAATTGCCTCTCCTTAAAAGTCGGTACGTCATTCTTTGCATTATATTTGTTACTTGTCATTAATATTTCTGTAATTGTGCTATATTTTTGTGTATACCGAAATATGTAAAATTGCTGGTTTTTGGTGTCAAAGGATTATTTTGTGGGTGTGTTCGTATCACAACCCAAAGTCAAGATGAGATATTTTCTTGGTGGAGCTCTTTTGGTAACTCAGGAGCACGTAAAAGTAGGTGACGTCCCCAAGGTTGTCGTTGGGCGACAATGGGCTTAGAAGAGATGGTAATGCTCTTTGGTCAACTCCGTGGCCTCTTTGATGCCGAAGGCTAGTGGATGCCTGGTCACGTACACACCGGGAGTGGAGTTGGACATAACTTGTTACGAAATCACATGGACAGTCGTTACCTGTGGTGTGATAAAGGGAGCCAAGAGTGTGTGGGTGGTCCATAGGGGAGACTATGGTGCATACCTTAATCAAATGGATACCTACACATAAAAAAAAATGTGGTTTTATGGTTCGTGGAGTCTTGTGTGAGAAATGGGTATACTTTTGTGTTTTGGAGAATTTGCAAATGTCATGCTTCTTTTAAATTTCTTACTTTGTACAATTTCATATTCTTACACCTGCTTGTATTTTAAGTGATAGTTTTGATTTCTCCCTTTGATCAAACGTAGAGTCCTACATTCAAATGTTAATATCCAATTTTATGTATTCATGTTCGAACGTTGGTTCGAATTGAACCAACGTTCGAACGATTTTAATTTACATTCGAACGTACAGATCAGAAATATTAATTTCATAAAATTTAAAAATATACCAATTGTATCATATTACATACCATCAATTAACAAGTAACAATGTCTTATAAAATATTAAAATTAGATATTAAAACTAGCCACAAATACTGATAAAATTTATTTCTTCTCTTTCCCTCGCCCACTGCGATTCTGTTGCAACGACATAACAAGCTCCATTTGCACCATCATCTCCTGTTGCACTTGCTCTTGGACTTCACTGCGTATTCTTTCCTCCTGGTCTCTCTGTTGGTCCTGCAAATACGTCTGCAAATGAGACTGCCATTCTAAGAGAGACTCTAACTCTTGCTCTCTCGACCTCATATACTCATTCTCACGCTGTGCAGCTTCTAAATCTTTGGTAAGATTATTAATTTGTGAAGTCGATGAGGTTGAGGAGGATGAACATATATGCTTAATAGATCGTCCCAAACATCTTGCCATACTAACTGCGGCCCTAGCACTTTCTTGAATATGTCTATGTCACTAGGGGAGGATTCCCCAGAAGCCGACTGCATCTTCATCGTTTTTGCCTGCAATTTTAAAGGTAATAATCATTAATAAGTAACGTATTAAAAGAAATAGAAATAAAAAATAAATTATTCACATGTTACAGAATTTATTTAACAAAATTAACACTGCTTACATAATTATCTACAATGATAGGATCCATCCACTCACTATGCTCATTAGTGTGAGCAGCAGCATAGACATGAATGAGAGAAAAGTTTTTAGGATCATCACGTTTCTAATAAAGCGACATACACAATTTAAAAAAGATAATGTTAGTACTTAAATAAATGAATTCTATAATTTTTTAATTATCATTTTTTCAGCAAGACGGTGGAATAACCTTGAACCGGCACGATGGTTGACAGTCAGAGCGGATCTATTCCGTGCATTTGAAAGTGCTACAAAATATATTAAGAATGTTAATTGTAATATATATACATATAATATATAGAACGAATATGAATGTAAATAATTAAAAGATATAAATGTAAAATACTTGATAATCTGAAGATGCAAAAAGATCATAACACTTTCTCCAATCATCTAACTTCATCTGCTCGAAAGAAGACTGCGCAACCTCTTCCAACTTCTCAAACTTCTTAAAATAGTCATGACATCGTCCATTGTGACGTTGGAATAGTGTAGCCATCAACTCATTCACGGTTCTCAAATCCTCACTACGGCCAAAGTTGAGGTCGAATTCTTCCTAACAAGTGAATCAGGTCAAAAATATGATATATTAATCTAGGTGAAAAAAATGTACTCTCAATGTAAACTCACCAGCACAAGACTTCGAATGTGCTCCTTAATCTCATTCGGAACATCTTGCCATGAGCACATAAAATGGAGCATAAGCTTAAACTACTATGCCAATATAGGAGGAAAGTGTTGCTGCACTATCATCCACTCCTCCAGTGGAATTATTAGGAATGGTGATCTTGAGTTTTCCGTGCCTTCTACTTTTCTCAAGAGAGATGCCACGTGTATAGCCACGACCGCGACGTGCAGGTGCATCAACTACATGATAATAGATGGTATAATTATAGTTATATAGTTATTGAGACAAAAATATTAACTATACAATTAATTATCAATGACAATATTTCCTTACTAGTAGGTGTCGACTGACTATTATTCTTTTCCGTGTTAACTTGATCTTCAGGAGCAGATTCCTCGAGTGGGGAGTCCTCAATGGGTTTGGGACTTGGACTTGGCGGAGGCACATTTCTTCTTTGTCGTTTTGGCAGCATTCTTGAAAGGAATTAATAATATCAAAGAAAATTAATTAGAAGAAATTATGAAAATTCAAGATATTTTATAGTCACCTTTATGAATAAAATATTTAGTACCTTTATTCTTCATCTTCAAATGTATTTTCCATGCTTGTTTCAGAATCTCCCTCAATAACATCTTCATCATCATCATGCACCTCTTCTTCATCCTCCTTATCCACCTCCTGGCCAGATTCTAATTCTTCTTCATCTTATAACACTTCTTCTTTTTCTTCCTCCTCACTTACTTGAATTGAATGATCATTTAATACGGACGGGTCGAGATGGACATGTGGGACATCATCTCTACACAAGGGGAGCAACTCAAGTACACCGAGGTCAACAAACAAGTTAATACCCTCTCCATCTTCTTGGTATGCCTCCATAATCGGAGTGTCATCTTCATCTTCACTATTCTCGTGCTCTGCACTTGTTCCCGCTTCATATATATTTCGAGGGACAAAATTTTGTACGACTCACCAAGTTATCTCTCCACTATCTTCATCATCACTTTTCATTGGATCAATCAAGTAATAGACTTGGGTAGCTTGATAAGTCAATACGAATGGATCATCTTCGTACCATTTAGATGCAGTATTGACACTCGTAAAGTGATTATCCCTATGTATCGAAACCCGACCACCGCCTAGATCCCACCAATCACATTTACAGTCATATGTTACAGACCCACCCAGATATTTCAATCCGATAATATCATGTATGACACCATAATAGTCAATATCATCTGTTCCATGACTCCCCTCGACCAACACACCAGAATTTTGAGTCTTTCTATTATGTTCATGGTCCAAAGTATGGAATCTATAATCTCGAACCGTGCATGCAGTGTATCGAAGTGCTCTATTTGAGGGACTACGGGCCAATGCATATAATTCAGAAGAAATTGATCTGGGATCACGAGCACGTTGTTCCAAAATCTAACCATGGAAATAGTATATATTTATTAAGAGTTACCCAGAGTTAAAAGTTTCAAAATATAACATATATATAATTTTATTTCATACACGTTCTTCAAACCATCAGGGAAATTCTTCCTCATGTCTTGCCTCTATATTTTCTATGCCTTCCTTACTAAGTTTGTCCATGTGCTCACTGTTATAGATAAATGCAAAAGATGTATATTTTGAGCGCAATAGTTATAGTTAAACTTGAAGAAACTAGAATTATACAAACTATGGAAGGACATACCTGAGAGAATCATCAATGTCCCGACAATTATTTGGCACATATCATCGAACTTTACCCAACTCTCAATTGATTAAATCGTAACCCGTTTGTGCACCCAAGGGTCGTACATTCTGGGAAAACACTGATAGCTCACGAGGAGGCGGAGCAGCAAGATCAGTATTTCGCTCTTGACGATTAAATCGTGTCTCAACATCACGAAGATATAGATAGCAAGATGTTAACCATTCATCGTGTATATAAGCCTCTGCTATTGAACCCTCAGCTCTGGCTTTATTCTCAATAGCGTGCTTCAGTCGACCCAAATATCTTTCAATTGGATACATCCAATGAAACTGCACCGGTCCACCCAACAATACCTCTCGCCATAAATGTATTGCTAAATGGACCATGACATCAAAAAATGATAGTGGAAAGATCTACTCTAATTTACATAGTATAGTAGCAATATCTTCTTCCAATTTCTGCAACACATCTTGATTTGCTACCTGAGCGCACAAATCCTTAAAAAACATACAGAGTTCGGATATGGCAACACGTACATTAGATGTTAGCTTCCCTCGAATTCCCACAGGCAATAACTTCTGCAAAAATACGTGACAGTCATGGCTTTTTAATCCACTGATTTTCCAGTCATTAGGACTTACGCATCTACCAATATTTGAAGCATAACTATTTGGCAACTTCACACCTTGCAACCATTTGCAGAAGTCCATCCTCTCCTTCCTCGTCATCGTAAAACATGCATTGGGCATGACCACCCTATTGCCTTCCACCTGCAAATGTAAATTATGTTTTATTCCCATTTTCGCAAGATCTTTTCTCGTCTTGATCGTGTCCTTCGTCTTTTTGTTAATGTTCATCAATGTAGCCATTATATTATCACAAATATTCTTCTTTATGTGCATTACATCTAAACTATGTCTCAACATGCAGGACGACCAATACGGCAAGTCAAAAAAAATACTACGCTTTGTCCAATTCAATTCTGTTGTGCCTCGTTTTCTCTTGTTCCTTCCCCGACCTTTGCCAAAATTGTTTGCTCTATCATGTACCAGTTGTTCCACTATCTCTTCCCTAGAAAACTCTTTTGGTGCAATTCTATCCTCTATTCTCCCATCAAACTTAGCACATTCTCTTCTCCTTGCATGATTTGCTGGTAGATATCGTCGATGACCCAAAAAAACACAATTTCTGAGAATATTCTAACCACTCACTAGTAGTTTCTTTATTACATGTTGGACACGCTAACTTCCCTTTCGTACTCAAGTCGGAAAGATTCCCATATGCCGGAAAGTCATTTATGGTCCACATTACCGCATCATGCATCTGAAAAGATGTCGATGGGGATGCGTCATAAGTTCTAACACCTGTTTCCCATAACTCTTTCAGCTCTTCAATCAACGGCTACATGAATACGTCAATGTCATTCCCAGGTGATCTCAGGCCGGGGATAAGTAAAGTTAACAAAAAGTTGGGCGCCTTCATGCACCTCCATGGTGGAAGATTGTACAGAATCAACACTACGGGCCAAGTGCTATAACTTCTACTCATATTTCCAAAAGGGTTAAATCCATCGGTTGTGAGTTCCAGGCGCATGTTCTAAGCTTCTATCCCAAACTCTGGGTATTGATTATCGAAATTTCAAGAGTAAGCATAAAATTACAACATGTATAAACTTATTCCTCACCTTGAGAAAGATAACTAGCACTCACAAATTCTTCAAAGCTAACAAATATTATATCAAAATTTTCACATAAATCCAAAAGTTAAACACAATATATTCCAAACCATGTAAACATATTCAAACAAAATTCACAAACAAAAATCACAATATTTCAAATCCATATCACAACATATTCACAATATTTTCACAAACTCACAAAGTATTCACAAACTATACAAACAATAATCACAATAGAAAAAGAGTAAGCATAAAATGTATAAAGTTTAGAAATATACCTAACACTCACAATATCCTCTTACAAATCAAAAGCTTCCAACTTGCCAAAAGAACCAATCCTTCAAAAAAATACAACACTAACTTATTAGAAATATATATAACAAAAACACAAGACAAATATAATAAAATTCAAGAAAGTACAAAAGAAAAATAATTTTTCCTTACCAAAACTCAACTCAACTCTCACACCAAGACTTTCTCACTCTAACTCTCTCTCTCTCTAACCCACGTCCCTCTCTCACTCAACTCTCTCTCTCTCACTGAACTCTCTCTCATTCTAATCCTCTCTCACTCAACTTTCTCTCACTATAACCCTCTCTCTCTCTCTAGCGCAAGGAAGAAGCAGCAGAAGTGATTCTGCTGCCTCCCATGCGTGTATTCATTCAAAGCTAAAGTTTTAAGATGACACGCTCGAACGTTTAAGTTATACGTTCAAACGTTATATTATCCCTCCCAAATTTTTGATGACGTTCGAACGTTAAAAGATGGATAATATTTTCTTTAGACAACATTCAGATTGTTCTATACACGTTCGAACGTATCTTCCTATGACAACGCCAAAAATCTAGAGGGAAATTTCCCAGACTTTTATTTTCATGTTCGAACGTTTATAAATTTCAAGTGATTTTCATCGTCTAACATTCGATCGTAAAATTTTAACGTCCGAACGTTCAGATCATCACAAAGATACATAAATCGAGAGCCAAATTCTCCGCACTTTTATTTTCATGTTCGAAAGCTACAAAAATTTACATTCAAACGTTTACTCTTACGTTTGAACGTAACTTTTAACGTCCGAACATTTCAGATCATCAGAGAGGTTTCTAAATCGAGCGAGAAATTTCCCGCATTTTTCTTCTCCTGTTCGAACGTATTATAATTGTACGTTCGAACATGAAAATGAGCCTTTCATGTACCTCCATTATCGTTCAAACGTTTAAATGAACATTCGAACGTGGAATGATCATCACAGCTATGAAGAAATCCAGTGGGTAAATGACTTATATCGTTCAAACGTTATAAATTCACGTTCGAACACTACTTTTATTCCATTGCTAGTATTTGTTAATATAATAATTATATATATGTATTATTTTCTAGATACTCATAATATTTCTCTTCAATATAATCTTCTTTTTTTTTTTTTTTAAAGTTGAGAAGAATACTAACTTTTTGTCACTATTATCTTCTTTCATATAACCCGCTTGTATTTTTGGGATTATGAGATGTGGATGCCAAGGTGAGTAATCTGGACTATATATAGTAAACTATATAGTATAGAATATACTATATTATAGTATAGTATATATACTATATTATATATATATATACACTATGATAGCATAATACCTTAAATGAAAACATAATAATATAGTAAATATACTATACTATATATATAAGTCAATAATATATAATTAATAAAACTAACCACAAAACTTATATATATATAATACATTATATATATATATGGTACTATATAATATATATAGTATATATAGTATTATAGCTATAGTATAGTATATTATAGTATTATATATATAGTATAGTATATATCTATAATTATATATATACACTATATATATAATGCACTATATATATTGGCCAAATAGTCATCGTAGAAAAGTTTCTTGAAGTGTATAGTTCATTTCTACGGTGGCATTTCAACATTTAGAACCTTGTAGATTGATTTTGGAGATTTCAATATTGGCTAAGTCGACTCAGCCATTCTGTGTCGTAACGTTTGAACGTATCACCAAGACGTTCAAACGTACAACGTTTCAATTACATAGACGTTAAGGCTTGTACGTCGTTCGAACGTGTATTGTTTTACATTCGGACGTTATTTCTTTGTAAAATTTATGTTCAGACATGTACTTATAACGTCCGAATGTACTACTTTTTAAATTTATTTATGTCTCAACGTTCGAACGCTAATCCTTTACGTTCGCATGTAAACATACGTTTGAACGTAACACATAAACGTCTGAACGTAAGTTATTTAAATTTATTTACTGGTTACGTTTGAACGTGTATGTTATACATTCGCACCTATGTGTTTTACGTGTGAACGTAAAGGATACACGTTCGAATGTAAATTTATTTACATTGTTTTACGTGCGAACGCAAGGGATACACGTCTGAACGTTTTATCTTAACATTCGAACGTTTCTTTTGCTATGTTCGAACGTTAATGCAGAGCAGTTTAAAATTAACACAAAAAATGCATTAATGTAAATAATTTTATTTCCTTTTCTATTTTCAAGATATGGCTCATCCTCTGCATACTAGGAAACGAGGAAGAGAAGGAGCCACTCAGGACACTGCTCGTATCGGGGCTCGTACTATTATGGTAGAGCGAGAAGTCTTGATTAATGACTTCGACGAACTCATATGGGAGCAGACGAACCTAAGAGATGTTTCCTTAGTAGAGACTGGGGAAATATCTGCACATTGAGGGGGAAAGTATACCCCTCAATGGTTCAGGAGGTCTATATGGGGATGTGTGACATGCCTCAGGACGCATCCTCTCACACCGTGACTGTACGCAGTGTTTCCATTGAGATTTCACTAGATGTCATTGTCGAGCACCTCGGCATTCGTCGAGGAGTTGAGACATCTCACACGCTACACCTCGTGAGGATGTAGGCACTTCTACATCATCTATTGGCTGCCCATTTGAGCCAGCATCAGCCAGAGATGCAGACCAGTAAGAGGCCGAGAATACTGGCCTCGAGGCTCGGGATGATGACTGAGATAAGGATTTCTACATCCTCACCGGGAGGGACCATATGCCGATCGAGAGGAAGAATGCCTTCAACCAGAACCATCTGCTACCTTTCTTCCGCATGTTGCACCATATTGTTGCAATGAACATGGATCTTGTGGCACATAAAACCACATTTAGTTGGCTTCGGGCACAGTTTTTAATACGAGTGGCACGTGGAGAACCCATAGATTTGCCACTACACATCTTTGAGAGGATCTGTTACGAGGCGAGCATCATCTCCATGGATAATCTCCCATACGGTGTCCTAATCAGCCAACTATTACTTGCATAGGGAGTGCCGAACCTAGCCAGAGGAGCGGGTCAAAAATTAGATGAGCCCCCTCGACATGACCACGCATCGACGTAGCATTGAATAGGCGAGGGGACGTCAGCCACCCCCTGTAGAGGATCTAGTTCCTCCGACATAGCTTGAGCCCGGTCATGTGGGGAGTAGTAGTCAACATACGCTGAGTACATCTGCAGGAGATGCGTGACCTGCTTGGGTTGATGTGGTGATCTCATAGCTGACTGCGCATATCGATCATAAGATCGATAGATCACTCGCAGCTATATCGGCGTCTATCGCCGAGCTCACCCATCGTGGGGATATCCTCAATGACAAGGTTGATACCTTGACTGAGGAAGGTACGAAGTTCGACTTTCGCAGACAACGTTATCATCTGAGTGATGTATACTAAATTCTATCATATTTTGTATTTTACTTTTAATATTTGTAAAAAAAAATATTATTGAATATTTCTATCTTTTTTTAATTTTAATTCTCAATCTTCTTTAATGCTATATTTTCCAACTTTAATACTAAATCACTGCACTTCAAATATATATAAACATAAATATATATTTATATATTACAAATTGTGTATATATAAATATATACAAGTCAATTTTTTAGACTTATTCACAAATCATGCACAATAAAAACCACATAAATTTTAAATTAGAGTCATATTTAATTTAAATTTACAATTAATGTATATGTATAGCTACTGTTATTATAATGGCTTTAACTTTTGTCAATTTATGGCGGGTGGGATTAAATTGAGGCTAAATCCTGTAATGTCTGGTGCAGCCTTTGATCGAAAACAACTAGCTTTGAAAATTCTCAATAAGATTGAGAATTTAATCATTGTGGGAGAATTGTTTTGACAACTTTCTGTAGATTTTGGAAAATTTAGGGTGTTGATTATAAAATTACCCAGTATTCACACGTGGATTAATGAATAATATTAATGGTTTGGTGATCTTTGCCGACTTTTGACACATGAGATCATGCCGTCGAATTTTGATGATAAGTTCAACAATAACATGAGATGGAATGATTGGTTGGTCTAAAGGTTAAATGTTCCTTTCAGATGGCTTCGAGTCCTAACTAACTTTTGCTTGTCTTTTTTTTTGGCTTAGGTTGAAAGATCATAAATCCCGTCAAATAATCCTATATTCATAATTCATACATCTACTCTTTGAAATCAATAACTTTTGAATCCGTGTATTCGTAAGTTCTTGATTTTCTTTGGCTTCTAAAACTTGAGTCATATATTTAGTATATCTTCTTCTTCTTCTTCTTCTTTTTTTAGGATATAAAGACTCATTAAGTATCATTAGTATAGGTAGCATATCTATTTTTGCAGTATGACAACCAATGACATGTGACATGGCCTCATGAGTTATTGAAAGCTTCATTCAAAAGGATTCAATTAAGCATGTCAGAGTAGAAATAAAGAAAGAAAACGAGATTATGTGTTTGTATGGAAAGGAATAGTGTTGTCCAAAGCAACAAGATTGGAGTCTGTGGTATTGCTTTACCTCTTGCTGTTTTGCATCTTCAATTTTGGGCTCACTGTGCTAAGATTTTTGGAGTCTCTGGATTATATATAACTATGAATTGGAGGGACCAGTTAGGTACATGATGTTCTCTCTTTAATAATGGCAGTCCGATTTCTAGTCTTGCCCATCTTATTTCATGTTTAATTCTTTGGGAGCTGTGGTTGGCTCAAAATTCTACATGGCACGATGCTATGGTTAAGCCACCTTCAGTAATTATTTGGAATGGAAGGGGTTTAATCCTCTCCACGGCTTGCCGAGTCATATCACGTGCCTGAGCTACAACTCAATCTAATTACCCAAAAATATGGAGGGAAGGCTCATAGAGATGGAAGAACTAGTGAGGAAACTAATTACCGCCAAGGTAGAATCACTGCGGAAGGAGAACGAGGCCCTCAAAGCAAAGAACGGGCCGTCAGGAGAGGACACAACACCAAGCCAGGCTGATAGGGTTGAGATGGAAGCGCATAGAGCGTGAGCAGGCAAGGCGTCCCAGGAAAATGAGGAAACAAAAAAGATGCACCATGACCTGTGTAGTTTGATGGATAAATATGAGGAGATGACCAAGAAGGTAGGGACGTTTTCCTCGGTTGATCAATTGCTGACTAGCACCAATCTTCCATACAGCGCATAAATTATGGTGGTACCGTTCTTGCGAAAATTCAAAGTTCCAGTGATAGATATATATGATGGGTCCAAAGACCCAGTAGAACATTTGGAGACTTTCAAAGCTCACATGATGCTTCATGGGTTTCCCGGTGAGATCGCATTTAAGGCTATCCCTTTGAATTGAAGGGGGATCGCCCAAGGATGGTTTGGAGTGTTGTAGCCGGGCTCCATTGACAACTTTGAGGAACACCGCAGGTAGTTTTTAACCCAGTTTATGGCTAGTTAGACTAATGATTCAAACCTATATTCTGGCATAACATTCCTAAGGACATGTGGGTTTAACTAGAGATGAACTACTCTGATACCACTGCTGTGATGCCCCCAACCTCCATTTGGGATGGAACGGAGACTTAGAGCATCGAGATAAGCAACACAAGGTTACATACCCCCATACATGACAGTTAATATGCAATGCATCCTAGTATGCAACTAGCAGTATGCAATAATCGCGGCGGAAATAAAATGTTTAAGTATAAAATATACCAAAATAACTAAAAACATCCCAACTTCATTAGAAATCATTAAGTTAAAAATACCAACGTAGCATAGACTTAGTACAACTAAGAGTTAAAGTCAAATCATTCTCTTGATGCGATCTAAAGTACGAAGGACTTGGGCTATAAACATCAAGATTAAATCCAGTCTCCTCTCAAGGTCCGTCTCCTCCTCAATTAGTTGGATCCAGCGCTCTATCTAGCTCGATCTTCTCAAGACCTGACATAACTTCAATCATTCCAAGTGGAATGATAGTGGTCCCACAAGGGATGAGATTTAGTCAAAATCTCAGTAAGTTAAGCATGATAAATGTGTAATGCATAGGATGCAAAGAAATCAGTATGCATGTCAGCCATCCAGATTCCTCAACATTTCAGAAAAATGGAGACACAGGTTTTCCTTCAATAAACTTTTTTGCCATCATTTTTGAATACATAACTTCATTATAGACTTTTATCATTATTAGCAATTCATAATTAACATCATAACGTGTGGTAACGTCAAAGTTCCCCATATGCACTGAGTATCTATCGGTGACCATAGTACAACTCACGTTGAAACTACGTTGTCTATAGACTGGTTCTCAATGCATTGGTAATATAACATAACATCATAAAAATAATAACGTGTGCACCCACTAGCGTTAGGTGTCATAAAATGTTGACTTTGCTCTGGCGTCTTTTAAAAAGAACTCATTCGAACCTGTTCACTGTTCTTCGTCAACCTGGGGGTTACCACTCCATTCTTAAACACTCCAGAGTGGACAGAGGAGTTCTACTAGGATAATTCCCCATCCTAGCCTTTGGGGTCGTGACAAAAATTATTTTTATGGTATGCTTGAAAAATGTATTTGATGACATGTGCATATGTAGCAAGTTTTCATGTGAAAATGACTTTTATATGCAATATGCTAAAAATGGTGAAAATCTCACATGTCATGTAAGTATGCACTCAATGTATCATATACTATGATATTTTATGCTCAAAATGATAATTAAAATATGAATGAAACATTTATCAATAATTCATAAATAATCTATCAAGGTGTAAGTTAGAGGCCAACTTACAAATTTCTTGAGTAATTTGAAAATAACAATGTAGCTACATAAATCAAGTACGTACTAAGTTAGGATTAATACTTCTATGGATAAGGTTTAGAAACAGAGACTTCAAAAATTAGGTATTTACAAAAATACCCCTAGACTTTCAAAAATTATCATTTAGGTCCTAATTTTTCACTAATTGCAAACGAATTTCAAATTTAACCACATTTGATGGACTTCATATTTTTGCCATTCTAAAAATAGTCCCAACTCTTGTCATGCATCCTAGTTGATGCCTAAGTGTGTTTTCAACTATTGATCCCTATGAATGCATGCATATGAGATTTTATTTAATCACAAATGATCACTAAGATCTTTCCCAAACAAAATGGAACTTTCCCAAATAGTCCCAACTCGTGTCATGCATCCTAGTTGATGCCTAAGTGTGTTTTCAACTATTGATCCCTATGAATGCATGCATATGAGATTTTATTTAATCACAAATGATCACTAAGATCTTTAATGACATAATGAAGGCTAATTCTTAGATAATCAAGGTCATCCAAACACTTAATCATGGTGAAGAAATCCTCAATCACCAATATGTTAAAAACTGATACATGCTTGATGATCAAAACAAGATAGATTCAAAACCTACCATGACATGCTTCTAACCCCAATTTAAACCTTCCATAATCATGTTAAGACAATGATAAATCATATCAAATCATGCTTAAGACATGCCATAGCTAAATTCTCACTTAAAATCATTTAACCATCTCTTAATTGACCCGGTTTTGAACTAAGCATGATAACCTTCTCAAAACTCGACCAAACTTCGTACCAACACTTGGAAACAAAGCTTTACCCGAAAAATAAGATCAAAATCAAGAAAACGTACAAATTTCATGGCCTTCCAAGCACTCAAGATAGACATACACAAGAATACTCAAGAACTCACTCGGTTTCACTCTTTTGATCTCTAAGAGGGAGAAGTGCTCTCAAGGCTCAAAAGGAAGCTTGAAGCTGAGGTGTGGAGGATATGGAGAGGTGAGGGAGGTATTCATAGGGTTCAAGAGGCTTGGAGACGTTGGCCTTGGTGCAAGGTGATTCGGTGAAGTGGGAGGTGCACAAGTCTGGAAATTTTCCAGATTGCTTCCATGGGCTTATATCACCTTATGTAGGGGGAATAGTGGTCTGAAACCACCATGACTCCCTCTACACAGTAGCTACAAAGGTCCTGTAGAGATTTCTAGGTCGTGGTGCATCATTTGGGTGGTAGAAAATCCCTCAAACCACCCTTGGCAGAAAATCCCTCAAACCACACTTGGAAACTGGCGGATGGAGGTGGTTTTAAAGTGGCAGAAATTCAGTTAAGTTTTGGATGGTTTTGGGAAGCAAACCTGAGTCAAAATCCTTCATGATGGTCATGGTAGCTCTTGGGGATTGGGTGGCGAAGGAGGTGGCATGGGGTGGTGGTGCAAACCATGGCAGGAGGCTAGTTCAAAATCAACCCAATCGGTTCCTACACAAACTAGACCAAGGTTGGTTTGGTTCTTTGAGTTGGTTTGTGCAACTAAATTCTTCCCAGGCCCAAATTGAGTTTGAAAGTTTCTAGTGAGGTATTTAAGGACCATATTACCCTTGAGGACAAACCACAAAAATGTTGGGTTCAAGGGCAAAATAGTCCAAGCATTACAATGGATAATGCATAAAACCTATTGATGCAACATTTGGGCTTGTTATGTCATTTTTTCTTAATAACATGTGGGGTGGTTTAGCTAGAGTATTAACAGGGTCTAATCATGGTTTAATGGAGTATTAATTCAACAAAATTTGAATTAAAAGGTTTAAGAAAAGATTACGCACTAATCTCAAGTATAATGGTTAATGGCCTTAGCCAATTTTCAAAACTTAATTTGGGGTACTTTGGATATGATTTGGGTTTAAGGAAACCAATGGTATGGTGTATTGGACTTTTGGTCTTAAATGGTGAAATAAACCCAAACATGACTTTGGGCCTTGTGGGCTTGAAAAGGGCTAAGGGTCCAATCTACACCAAAGGCCTTATGCCTTCCTTATACTTGGGCCAAAACTAGTCGTGATTTCCTAAGGGCTGGGTTCAAGTCTTCTTGGACCCATGAATACTCTAAGGTCCTAAAAAGCCTCACTAAGATCACTATTGGGCTTACCTCTCTAATCCTTAGCTTAATAACACTAAGTACCATGATTAATGCTAATCCCACTATTAATCTTAATGTAAGTAATTAACCCATAATTAAAAGCCTAATTTAGAGTACTTAAGGGTTAATTAAGCAGGCTATTACACTTACACTGTCGTCACAGCTATGCAACGCTTGCGGCCTTGTTTTTAGGCTCACCCAATAAAAGTCATTACCTCGTTGCCCTTACAGAAGGTGTTGCAAGGATCGACACCTCAGGGCGACTGGTCAAGTGGTCCATCGAATTGAGCGAATATGACATCAATTACATTCCCAAAACTGCTGTCGAAGGACAAGTCCTGGCCGAATTTATAGATGAATTCACAAATTTCCAAGAAAAAGTACCCAAGGCTCCCGCGAAGATGTTGTGGCAAGTGCACATCAATGGGTCATCCTATCGAACAGGAGTGGTGTAGGTGTGCATATGGTAATGGGCGACGGGGTTGAGTCGAACCGTGGGATACAGCTGAACTTCAAAGTAACAAAAAATGAAGCTGAATACGAAGCAGTACTCGCGGGGTTGTCCATAGCAGAAACTTCAGGCGGGAAAGAAGTTGAGATGTGGGCGGACTCGCAAGTAGTGGTCGACCAAGTCAAAGGATAATATTTGATGAGAGGACATAAACTAATAAAGTACCTCCATCAAGTTCAGGAAGGGTGCTGTCACCTTCAATATTTCAGAATTGAGTGCATCCCTCAGGTTGACAACTGGAAAGCGATCGATTAGCATGAGCAACCCCAGAGAAGGAGGAGTCTTGGAGGTAGAAAAGGGTATACCAGACTAGGCGGATGACATAGTCGAATATTTGGAGACCGAAAACCTTCCAGCCTCTCGTGAGGAAGCTAGGAAAATCAGGTGCAAGGTGGCCTGACTCACTATGAAAGAGAAGATCCTATACAGGCAAAGCTTCTCGACCCCACTGTTAACATGCATCTCAAAAGAGGAGGCAGACTACATCATGAGAGAGGTGCATGAAGGAGTTTGTGGAAACCACTTAGGAGGGAGATCCCTCGTCGCAAAGATCATGAGAGTGGGATACTATAGGCTGAATGCCCTAAGGGATGTAAAAGAATTCGTATAAAGATGCGTCCAATACCAATTGCATGCATTGGTCCCAAGAAACCCTCCTAAAGAATTGAAGTCAATAACCTTTCCTTGGCCATTCGCTCAATGGGGCGTAGATTTGGTCGGCCCTATGCCACTAAGTAAAGGTGGCACCAAATTCATCATTGTTGCCATAGATTACTTTACCAAGTGGGTAGAAGCTGAAGCAATGGCGACGGTGACTACCCAAAGCATGACTAGGTTTCGATGAAAAGCTATAATATGCAGATTTGGGATACCATAAAGCATCATATCCAAAAACCACAAACAGTTTGACTCCGAACACTATCACAAATGGCGTGCCAAACTCGAGTAAACTGGTAGGTTGAAGCAACCAAACCATTGTAGGAATATTAAAGAAGAAGGTGGGGGAGAGGAAAGGGACATGGGCGAACGAGCACCCTGGAATCTTGTGGGCATATAGGACAATGACAAAAAATTCAATGAGAGAAGCACCTTTTGCCTTGGCTTACAGAAGTGAAGCAATGATATCGATGGAAGTGGGGTTGACGAGCCACAGGAGGAAAGGCTTCAATGTTGAAGGAAATGACAAAAAGCTAGAAGAAAATTGGACCTACTGGAAGAAGTGAAAGTAGACACTGAGACTCGAGTGGAGACCTACAAAAGAAAGACGTAGCAGTACTTCAACGAAAGGGTGAGACCGAGATCCTTTAAGGTAGGTGACCTAGTCCTAAAGGAAACTAAAGTAACTACAACAGAGGAAGGGAAGCTGGGACCACGGTGGGAAGGACCATACATGTAATGGCTAGTTATCGCCTGGGAGCCTATCGCCTTAAAGACACAACGGGCCGTGAGCTGCCCGAACCTTGGAACGCTGAGCACTTAAGAAGATATTACATTTAACTCGTGATGTATTGATTTCGGTACAATAAATTAGTTTCATTGGAAAGCATATGATTTTATCTCATTACTTTGCACACTTTTGTCAATTTATTTGATTTCAAAGCATTTTATTCTGCCTTACTGCTTCACACACTCTTATTGCTGAGATTACGAGGTCGAGCCATCCTCCTATTACACCAATTGCCAGAGTTACGCGGTCAAGGCTCCATCCTGCTACACTCTTATCGCCAAAGTTATGTGGTCGAGGCATCCTCCTGTTACACCTCCCACTACACTCTTATCACCAAGGTTATGCAGTTGAGACATCCTCTCGCTACACCGATTGCCAAAATTACACGGTTGAGGCTCCCTCCCACCACTCTTATCGCCAAGGTCATGTGGTTGAGGCATCCTCCCAGTACACCAATCGCTAGAGTTATGTAGTCGAGGCTCCCTCCTAGTACACCCTTATTGCTAAGGTCATGTGGTCGAGGCATCCTCCCGCTACACCAATCACTAGAGTCACGCAGTCGAGGCTCCCTCTTACCACCATGGTGGCCCTCCCAAGGGAATAAAAAACATGATAAGCGGGGCAGCTAACTCGGATTGACTTCTAGGCCAAGGTATGAAGATCTATCTCAGGATGATTAAGCAGGAACTCCTACAACTGTTTGATCCCAAGCTTAAATCCAAGAACCCAAGCCCAACCTCAAACAGTGTAGCCAACTGTTAATTGAGGAAGAATGCGAGTGACCTCACTTTGAGAGGGAGCAAACTCTACATTCAGCTTTGTCACTTTTGATTATGAGTCCGACAATTGTTTTTTGTTGGACTCCAAGATCTAGTTCAGCTACAAACAATGGCGATCATGTTCCTGAAGTTGCTATTTCACTACTGCCACATCTCATTCCTCCCTGACCTTCTCACCCTCCGCTATGCTTAGGTGGGTATTAGCTTCTCGGCATCCTTCCTCCGAGGTCAGCAAGCGAGTGGTGTAATTTCTCTTCACCTTCTTAAGTTGCTCAACCTCTCTCTCCATTTGGTTGAGGTGGGCAACTAGATTGTCTCGTTCTGCTCCACTGGCTTCTGCTTCACGTTGACTTTGGCTGGCTTCCTCCAAGGAGCTAGTCACCTCCAGTCTAAGTGAATCAACCTGACCAGCTCGGGATAACTCCTCAACCATCTCCTCCTTCTTGGCTTGTGTGGCGAGGACAACACTATGAGCACTTTCGATGAAAGACCACATGGATTGGTTCTCTTCCCTGAACTCCAAGAGATCCTTAAACAAAGCGGCTGCTAGGTGATCAACTCCCTGAAAATTCAACGAAGTCAAAAGCTGCAGGGTAAGGAAAATAAGAACCTAAGGTAAAGGAACTTACCGGCAAAAGGATGCTTTGTAGGTTATGAATGGTGGAATAAAAATCCTATTCTTGGTGGCACGCGAAGGCCAAGAAGAACTAGCTGGGCGAGAGCTTGACGAACCATGTGGATCAAATACACTAGCAAAGCCTTCCGAGGTGGGGGTGTCCTGAACTAGCATGGATGAAAGAGCTGGGGATTAGAAAAGATAGGAGGTGGAGTACTTGTGTTCACCTGGGTAGATGTTCTCGCCTGTTGATCATGGGGAAGCACTGTATCATCTTCCCGAGCAGGTAATACCCAAGATAGACCTGAGAAAGGGTTGTCTGCCTGGAAATTCAGAGGGGGCTCACCACCCCCGGCGAGGGAGATGCTAAAAGGCAAGGAAGGGACTGACACCCTACTTCCACTAGTAGGGGATAGAGTTGGAAAGACGAAAGGCATCTTGGGAGTGATCCTGCCTGAAACAGTCGAGGCGAGTGATGAGCCAGAGCCAGCGGTAGTAGCCTATTACTATAGTAATAATTACTATCTAGGTCCTTAGGGGTACTTGGAGGCGATCTGGGTCCTCTTCGTCCCTTGCCAAAGGTAGTGGTGAGGGCCCACCCCTTGTGGAACTGGACTTGTTAGAAGCAGCCACAACCAAACAAACTTTTCTTCTTTTTCTTTCCCCCTGCCGTCGACAGTGCACCCATATATTCACAATTGAGATCATGTGCCCTATTAGGCACCATAAAGAACCTATCGATATTAGAAGGGGTCAAAATGACACCTGACCAAGTGGAATTGTTGTTCTGATCAACCTAAGCTTGCACCAACAAGATGAGCTTCCTCTCGGGAAGAAAGAATAACCTCAAAACCACGCTCATCGGGAACTGGAGTGCATGAAGCCCTAATGGGGAACTTTTAATTTGTGGCCTCATCCATAGGAAATCATAATGGTCACTGAATACAAAGAAAAATTTCGTCTGCTAATCCTTGGCATGGGAGTATTTGTGCTCCAACTGGACTAATTTGTTGCGAGCCCTAAAACTACAAAAATTTCATTCCAAACATTTGAAACCATGTAGGGAAAGGAATTCATGAGTCGTGAGATCGGGGTAGTCATCACTTATGGGCTCCAACACTCACCACCAAAGAATGCAGCAAGTCATAAGAATATGCTAGGCATTGGGCATAAGTTGGGTCGGAGCAAGACCCAAGACATCTACTACATCACGAATGGGTCGCACAAAGGTAAAATGGAGCCCCATCACAAACATAGCTAGGTACAAAGTAGTGAAAACTACCATACCTTTCACGTTGACGGCACCACGATGCTGGTCAGGCAGACCCAGAGCCACTGATTCTGGGATATTGAAGTTGTCCCTCTAGGAGTGCAATTTGCAAAGGGAGATGGTTGAAGACCATTGATGGCCTTCGCAAATCCAGCAGGGAACAGATCCTGCCTCTATGGTAGGGTCAACGACTACCGCCTCGAGGCGAGTAGAAGGGTCGGGGGGTTGTGAAGAACCAGCCCCACAGGATGAAGACAAATGGTTTCTTTTAGAGGAAGCCATGGACTAATGATGAAGTTTGGGAGAAAATGCAGGGAAGTAGAGTTAATGATGTAAAGAAGTAGAGTGTGACTGTTAAGTGGAGTCTGCAAAAAGGTGCCTGAAGACAATAAATACCTGCGATAGTTAAGTGGAGTATGCAAAAGGGCGTGGAGACGAAGCGACGTTCTAAAAAGGGGGCACGAAATGACAGAAAACCCAGACAATGAAGTGATGTTATGATTACAAGTCCCATCACGTTTTGTGTGATGAGCTTCACGAGATAACTGAAAGCAGATTAATCCTCTCTAGGGCCTGTCGAGTCGTATCAAAGGCCTAAGCTACAACTTAGCCCAATAACCTATCAATTAAGGGCCTAGCCCATTTCAAGAATATAAGAGTTAATACCGAAAGAATAACTGTCTAAGGACTTTGGGGAAGAGGAGCCATTGGTTTATTCAAAATAAGCTAAGAACCAATATCCCAAAACTTGAATTTCATAGCAATAGAAACATCGTGGGCTCTATTTATACCACCCAAGTATGATAATGAAACCCATCTAATTCGTTGGCTAGAGAAAGATCTCCATTGCTATTACCGACTTAGGCATCAGAGGCATTCTCCCATACCCCTAAGCCACACATTTATTTGGTAGCAGGTGATCGTGCGTGAGAAGCTGTGAAACACGCCCACAACATGGAAAGTTGCTAAATGGCTATGTGAGATTACTTTTTCATTATGTCCACAAAAACTCTACCTAGAATATTGAATCTTGACTTTTATGCACATCTCAAAAATTACAACAAAAGTAAGAAAATGATTGCTAGTTTGATAGATGGTTTCCCCTTCTACTAAGATAGAATTAAACATTGATGGTGCTTCAAAGGGATATTTGGGGCTTGCTACCTGTGATGGTTTTATTAAAGGCCATCTTGGAACTAATTCATTGCTTGTGGTCAATTGCTTCCAACAAGGAAGGTTGCCCCTATGGTAGTTTTTTTAGCTTTGGCATGATATTATCTCGTTCAGCAATTTAATATCCATTCATGATGTATTTCATGTTTTTAGGGAGGGCAATAGTATACAAATAGATTTCCAAACTTAGGTTCTGCTAGATATTATGTATCTTTTTCTGTAGTTTCTCAACTTCCAAAGCATCTCTATAGTATGTTCTATTTGCTTGATAAATCTGGTTTGCTATATATAGAATTAGATGACTTGTTTTTGTTTAGATACCTTTTCTATTTTATAATGTTGTATAGTCTAAATTTTGCTTTGGTTAGATTGATTACTTGTGTAGATGATAGTTTAGCTTAGAATTTTTTCATAAGAGTTTAGTTTTGGGATTTTATAACTCCCAACCTTTCTTTTTTATATGGTATTCCTCCACAAAAAATGAGTTAATCCTAAACATACACACTAAACTAACTGTGCAATTCGTTTATCGAAATTCAACCCTGAAGTGCCTTGAAATAAACAAAATGCATTTTTGAACAAGCATTTCATCTGAAAATAGAAAAATGGGATCATTGCACCCTAAAATCTTAAATAATCAACTGAGACAATTGGCGCAAAACACATAGACTAAAACTGACTATTTTGATAGACTAAAACCTACGCGATTGGTCGATTCGTGAAAACTTATGAAGTTTTTAAGAGGTTTCTAAAATCTATAGAAATTCCACCATTGAATTTCTAGAGGGTTGTTATGCCACTTAAGTCTAGCCCCCAAGAGTCACTTGATGAAAGTAAAAAGGCCTAGCCACTCTAAGCCATCCATTTGGCCAGCTTTGGTAGCTGGAGACAGTAGCTATGTAGCCCCTTTGTCCCCCATCTTTTGGTAGCAAACCTCCCATCCAAGGGTCACTCAGCCAGCCCATGCCAGCCCCCTTCTTATGTATATCATGCCCCTTGCATTTCTCCTTTCACACTTTGAATTTTCATCTCACTTTCTAGGGATTTCCCGAAAGAGAGCTTCATGCCGATTTTCTAGAAGTTTTTTCCTAACATTTTCCTGCCCTTTGTAAGTTGATTCTCATGAAACTATCTTGATGTATTTCATTCCTATTTGAGTATAGTTAATGTTGATATTTTTTGAGTAATTGTGTTTGTATTTTTTATTGGTGAAAGTTTGGTTTGAACATGCAAAGGTCACATTGTTGGACAATTTTGATGTTTATGTGAAATATTGGGTAGATCTTACTATGGTGAAGCGTTAACATGCCAATATGCAAGTTTGGTTTGGATTTATACCATGTTTATATTTTTATAAAATAGTTTTGCAATATTTCAAAATGTTAGAAACTGGATGGTAAAAACTCTCACGAAACAAAGGATGAATGCAAGGATAAAGAAGCATGAAGACACTGCACAAGTACACCACAGTATGCAGAGAACACCATGCAACAAGCAAGTTGATGAAAAGCACAATCCAGCAGATGAATAGTATAAAGCACTAGCACAGAAAAGCAAAACAACAAAAGGAAAGCATGTCACGACAGGTCAACCTTAAAGGCTGCACTGATTACACACAAAAGCAAATAAAGTGATGAAACGCAATGTCAAAGAAACAGACTGCAGTAGATTTCTTGTAAAACAGTAGAAAATAAAAAGTTAACTTTAGGACTCTTCCTTTTGATCCATCCGTTTTTACCCTTTTTCTCTCTACGGGTGAATAGCGTTTTCGTTTTTCTCCAGCCTCGTATTGGTCCTTCCCAAGAGGCTGCATGGCAGCTGCTGATGGTGGCATAGGTCGGCCTTCTTTTGCCGACCTGGTGGCTACTGTCCCGCAACCCATCCTTGAGATGGTGTTGCCATCACGTCCTCCGAAGATGGTAGACGGTGAGGTCTACTTCCAGTTTACCAAAGAGGAAATCGAACGTTCTGCAGAACCTTTCTGTTACTCTGTGGTCCTCAAGTTCTTGAACCAACATCCTTCTCTAGATGTTGCGCGTGCGTTCATTCACAATCGTTGGGGTCTTTCTGCTATACCAGTGGTTTCATCCATGCGGCGCCCTCGGAATGTGTTCGTGAGAATGGCTAATGAAGCTGATTTTATGAAGGCTTTATCGAGGGACGTATGTGAAATTAATGGGAGCTTCTACTGTGCTTTTCATTGGTCTCCTAAATTTAATGAAGATGATGAACCGTCCAGGGTGCCGGTATGGCTTTCTCTTCCGGGCCTTCCTCCAAACTTCTATCATGAAGCTTTTCTGAAAATTCTCTTGGCGCCTATTGGGATGTTCATACGTCCAGATAACCCGACTCGCTGTGCAACGAGAACTGATGGAGCACGGCTATGTATGGAAGTGATGCTGCTAAAATGCCCTTGACTCATTTTTGGATAGGGGCTCCTGGTTTGCCTACTAGCCAGAAGCACGAAGTTGTTTATGAGACTCTTCCGGCCTACTTTGCTACGTGTAAGATGCAGGGGCACAACTCACGGATGTGTAGAGTAGGAAATAATGAGAGGAAGGGGCAGGCTTGGATTGGAAAGAATGATCAGCATGAGGTTGTCAAGTCTATTTAAGAACCAAGGCCAGAATCAGTGCAAGTTGTTTCTGTCAATGTGGAGAATACTGTTACTGATGCGAAAGAAACTTTGGTGATGGACTTGGAATCAGGGGGTGTTGTGGTTGAAGAGTTGGTTTCGTATGATACAGTTCGCCAGTCTGAGCCAATGGGTGATGCTGCGGTGCTTCCTGAAGATGCAGGTGCTTCGATTTTGTTGTTAGTAGAGGGGGAGGCTATGCCAGGGGGTGAAGTTGTTCCCCATGGTATTAACATGTCTTCTGAGAATGCAGGTGTGTCTGTTCTTGATGAGAAGGCTAGGAGTGATAGCATGGGGGAAAATCCTGTGGTGGGTTGTGAACAATTGGCTCTTAATAATTCAATGATAGTGCCCAAAGTGCAGCAGAGGAGTTGTGCGCTGTGCGGAATAAGACATTGGGTCTTGTATTGGGTTTTCTGTTGCATGTGGAGGAGGAGCATGAGGGGGTCCCTGGGGTGGTGATGCTTGTATTGGAAAATACTGTATCAGAACCTGAACCAGATTTTCAACCCAAGATCTTTCTGCAGGATAAAGAGTATCTCACGAAGTCTGAGGCTAATGAAGGTAAGAAGAAATATAAGAAAAAGATGTTTGTTAAAATGTGAAGTTCTTCTCGGGTGCATGCCCGATTTTCAAATCTTGCTTAGTGATTGATTCCATTTTTGTATGGAATATTAGAGGGATTGGATCTTCTAGGAGTAGAGTAAAGAAGTTGATTGGTAAGTGGAAACCGAAAGTTGTTGCTTTATTAGAGCCTTTTCAAAACTTAGAAGAAGCTCGTAAATTGGCTCGTTGTTTGAATTTTGATAGCGTCATTTCTAATGAGGATGAAGGGGGAAAAATCTAGATATTCTGGAATAGTTCCTATATGGTGCATGTGTTTCGGATGGGAATGCAATTTATATCTATGTTAGTAGGTGAAGGGACTGAGCTGTTCTGTCTCACTGTGGTTTATGATAAATGTACCATGGCAAAGAGAAGACTCCTTTGGGGTGATCTCAATTATCAAAATTTTGGATCGTATCCTTGTGTGTTTGTGGGTGATTTTAATATTATTCGTAATGATTCAGAAAGGAGGAGAGGTAGACCTCGGCCCAGCATGGTAATGGGGGACTTTAATAATTGGATTCACCAAGGAGGTTTGTTCAAAATGGCTTCAAAAGGGAGTATGTTTACATGGTATAATGGACAATCGGGGTTTGCCTAGTCATGGGCCCGTCTTGATCGTGCTCTTATGGATAGTTGTTCCTTGGCTTTGTTTCCTAATGCTACTTGCTCATATTTGCCTCGTTCTACTTCAGATCATGCTCCCATGTTTATTGAACTCAAGCAAGATCCGTTTGTCTATGGCCCGGCCCCTTTTCGTTTTCAACAAATGTGGGTGGACCATCACAGCTTTTTGGATTGTGTTCGGAAGAGTTGGGATGTACGGGTAGAGGGTTCGGCCATTCAGATTTTGACTAGAAAATTAAAGCAGACTAAGGTGATGTTAAGGGAGTGGAATAAGAGGGTTTTTGGTCTTACTTTGGGTCGTATTGATGCATTGGAAGAACAGGTTGAGGAGATTGAGCAACAACTTCATGTTAATTGGGAGGATAATTTGGAGAGGGAATTACATATGGTATGCTTGGATTTGGCAAGTTCGTGGCGACGGGAAGAGATTCGACTGGCATAAATGGCAAAATTAAAATGGAAAGTGGATGGTGATAGAAACTCAAAATGTTTTCATGCTTGCCTTGCTAATAAGAGGAGAAAAAGAGTGTTGGAAATGAGATCGAATGTGGCGGTTTATGAGATGTCGGAAAGCATACTTCAAGGGGCAGTGGAGTATTTCTCTTCTTTCCTTCAAGGGGAGCCTTTGGTTGAGCCACCTAGATTGGATCAATACATTGATTCAGTCATCTCAGATGAAGAAAATATCTCACTTCTTCGTGCGCCTTCTTTAGAGGAAGTTTTTGATGCATTGTCTGCTATTCCGTCTCAACGTGCTCCAGGTCCTGATGGTTTTGGTTCGAGATTCTATAAAAGTTGTTGGGAGGTGGTTAAAATTGATGTGTGGAATGTTGTTTTAGAATTCTTTATGTCCAAGCAACTTCCAAGGATCTTCATGGCCTCATATTTGGTTTTAATACCAAAGGTGGATTCGCCTACAAGTTTTCATAAATTTTGCCCTATCAGTTTATGTTCTGTTTTTTATAAAATTTGCTCCAAGATTATTGTGAATAGATTAACAGGTCTCCTTCCTCGCCTGATATCTCCGGAGCAAGGAGCTTTTATTCCTGGAAGGAGTATTTTTGAGAACATTAGCCTCACTCAAGAAATAGTTCATTCTATTAACAAACGTACGCATGGGGGTAATATTATGTTGCAAGTGGATATGGCGAAAGCTTATGATTGTGTGGATTGGGCCTTTTTGATTGCTGTTTTGCGCAGGTTCGGCTTCTCTACTGAATTATGTGATTTGGTGCAGTGTTGTATCTCAAGTCCTTGGTATTCAGTTATGATAAATGGTACGGTCAAGGGCTTCTTTCCAGGAGGTCGGGGTCTTTGCCAAGGGGATCCTTTGTCACCTTATTTGTTTATTATTCAGCAAGAGGTTCTATCCAGGATTATTCATACCAGTGTGAGAGATAATAAATTCGGTAAATTTTATCAAGCCTGAGGTACACCAATTGTGTCTCATTTGATGTATGCTGATGATGTCATGATTTTTTCTAATGGAAGCCAAAGATCGGTTCGAGAGATTCAGAATATTCTGAGTCAATATGAGAGATGGTCGGGGCATGCTATCAACATTCAGAAATCAGCGTTGTATTGTTCGAATAATATCTCATCTATATGCAAGCATTGTCTTTTACATCGTACAGGATTCATGGAGGGAAATTTCCCTTTCAAATATCTAGGAGTGCCGATTATTTTGGGGCGTCTAAAGCAATCTCATCTGGAGGGCATGGTGACTAAAGTGAGGCAAAAAATAAGTGGTTGGAAAATGAGGCTACTTTCTACGGGTGGTAAACTAGTTCTCTTAAGGCATGTTATATCTAGTATGGCGATTCATCTCTTTGCTATTTTACAGGCTCCTCAAGCTATTATTAAAAAGATTCATAGATTGATGAGCTCCTTTTTATGGGGAGAATTTCAGGGACGAGCAAAAAAGAAATGGGTGGCTTGGAAAAATGTTTGCAAACCTGAGGAAGAAGGAGGTCTTGGATTACGGCATCTTCATGACATGCAAAAAGTTTTACACATGCGTTTTGCTTGGAATCTTATTCAAGGTAATTCCCTATGGGCTAATTTTTTCAAAGCAACATATGTGGGTTCGAAGCCTTGGGCTTTAATAGAGGCCACGAAAGGTTCTAGATTCTAGAAAATGGTTGCTAATTGTATTCCATGTTTGCTGAATAAATCTAAATGGAGGATAAGAGAAGGGGAAATTTTTTCTGGTATGATAAATGGAGGGATAATGGTCAACTTATTAATGAAATGCCAATTGCAGGTTCACCCCTGCTAAAAGTTAAAGACTGTCGATTGTTGGATAGTTGGGATGTGGAGTTTCTAGAGAATTTGGTAGGGGAGGAGAAGGTGGATGAGATTTTAGTCTCTTTATACAGGCCTAATTCCGAAAAAGAAGTCCTAGTTTGGACTTCTATGGAAATAGGTATGTTTTCTACTAAATCTGCTTGGCATTGTATTCGTATTAGAGGTTCTCCTCTTGACTGGCATACTTGGATTTGGCATAATAGTCTTCCTTTAAAAATGTCTATTCATTTTTGGAGGGCTTGGCATATGGCTTTGAGTGTGGATGAACGCTTGTGCCATTTTGGTATCCCCATTGTTTCCAAATGCGACTATTGTAATGTTGGTCATATTGAAAATATTAACCATGTACTCTTTGAGGGTGAGTTTCCTCATAAAGTATGGTCTTTTTTTGGTACTCTGTTTGGTATTCCTCTTGGCAGATTTTGGAAGCAAAACACTGGAATTTGGTTTAGGCGTGCTAGCTCCTCTTCTCAGGTGGGTTTCATAGTTGGAGTTATTCCCATAGTTGTTACTTGGCGCTTATGGAGGAGAATATGCCTTGCTCGTATGGAAGGTATTTGGGAATCTTATGAGGTTGTTATTCATTCTATTTGTGTGTGGCTTGGTTCCCTTTGTCATGTGGTAAAGAATCCTAAGTGGTTGTCTCATCGGGATGGTAAGATTTTAGAGGCCTTGTGGATTAAACCAATTGTGCCTAAAGCTCCTTCTTGCAAACTGGTTAAGTGGTTTAAGCTTCCATCGAGATGGTATAAATTGAACACGGATGGTAGTAGTCTCAGAAATCTGGGATCTTGTGGCATTGGTGGGGTTATTCGTAGTGATTCAGGAGGTCTTGTCCAGGCTTATGCCTCTCCTATTGTGATCGGTTCCAACAATAAAGCGGAACTTGTGGCGCTTGTCCATGGTTTGAATTTTTGCAAGGCTTTAAATATTTCTAACGTCATAATAGAAATGGATTCCATGGTGGTGCTATCGTGGTGGTTGAGAGGGCGTTGTGGTGTGTGGTACCTAGAGGATACCGTGATAGGTTTTCTCATGGTCCTTTCATGTCACCACGGTATTCTTTCGCCATAAGTGAGGGTTTTATTAATAAATTTGGGAGGGGTCACTATTGGACATGTGACTTCCTGCTTTTTAAAAAAAAATGTATATATATATATATGTAGCAGAACCTTGTATCATTTTAAAACTTAAGGAAATGAGAATCAGTTTTTCTCTATATTGAAACTTCATTTCAAGTTCTTGTTGTTCTTGTTCCATTTCTAACTTGGAATCAGAGAATGCTAATTGTCCTGCTGTGTTTGCTTAAATCTGCAAACAAATTTCATCTCTTAAGCCATGACATCCTCCTCTTCCTCTTCTCCTGTTTTCATTGCTAAGGATCCAAGTAGTCCATTCTTCCTACATCACAGTGACCATGCCAATACTGTCATTATGTCACCCCCATTAACTGGTTCGAATTATATATCTTGGAGCAGGTCATTTCTGCTCTCCATTTGAATCAAAAACAAACTGGGCTTCCTGGATTGGACCAATAATACTCCCGAGTTGTCAAATCCCTCATATGTGTCATGGCTGAGATGCAAAAACATTTTATTGGCTTGGATCCTAAATTCTGTTTCAAAGGATATTGCTTCTAATGTATTTTTCATGACCTCATCTAAGCAAGTTTGGGACAAACTCAAAGAAAGATTTGCTCAACCTAATGAAGCTCGAATTTATCACTTCCAACACAAGCTCAACAGTATTTTTCAAGGGCACCTCTCTGTAAGTGATTACTTCACACAACTTAATGCTATTTGGTAAGAACTACACAGTTACAGACCACTTCCTTATTGTTCTTGTGGAAAGTGCACTTGTGATGCCTTAAAAACTGTTGGTGAGGTCCAACAAGGAGATTATGTTTTTAAGTTTTTAATGAGCTTAAATGATAGCTATGATTTTGTGAGGGGGCAAATCATTTTACTAAGTCCCTTAACTTCATTAGACAAGACCTTTTCATTGATTTTGCAAGAAGAAAGACAAAGGCAGGCTAGAAATACATCACTACCCATCTCAGAGTCTTCTGCCCTTTTATCCTACCAAAATCTTCCAAAGAAAAGGGAAAAATCAGACCTGGTTTGTCACCACTGTGGTAAGGTTGAATACACGAAGGATAAGTGGTATAAATTAGTAGGATTCCCACCAAATTTTAAATTTACAAAAACTAAATTTGGAAGTAATCCTACTACATTATATTCTGCTTCTGCCGAGGACTTAGAAATAGTCATTTGTTTCTTTTTAATATTGTCCTCCTAGAATCCCTACACAACTTCTAACTTTCCAAGTGGAATGATAGTGGATCCACAAGGGGTGAATTTTACATAAAATCACAGCAAGTTAACAACCAACTTAAATAAAGATAAATTATGCATGAAGAATGATTAATATGAAATGCAGAAAAATGTGCGTGTCTCCCATCCAGATTCCTTAACATTTTAAGAAAAACTGAGACACATGTTTTCTTTTAGAGAAGATTTTTACTTCATTCGTCAAAAACATAATTCCATCATAAAATTTCATCATTATTAGCAATTCATAATTAATCATAACATCATAACATGTGGTATCATCACAGTTTCCCATGTGCACTGTGACTACCTGCTGGTGACCGTAGTACAACTCACGTTAAAACTACATTGTCTGTAGACTCATTCTCAATGCATTGGTAATATAACATAACATCATAATGTGTACACCCACCAGCCCTAGGTGTCATAAGAATTTAATTTCGCTCTGACGTTTTTTAAAAAGAACCCATTCGAAACCCGTTGACTGTTCTTCGTCAACCCAAAGGTTACCACTCCAATCTTAAACACTCCAGAGTGGACAGAAGAGATCCACTAGGATAATTCCCCATCTTAGCCTTAGGAGTCGTGACAAAAATATTTTCTTGACATGTCCATATGTAACAAGCTTTTTATGTGAAAATGACATTTATAGATGCAATATACTAAAATGGTGAAAATATCACATGTCATGTAAGTATGCACTCAATGTATCATATAACATGATATTTTATGCTCAAAATAATAATTGAAACATGAATGAAGTATTTATCAATAAATCATAAATAATCTATCAAGATGTAAGTTAGAGGTGAACTTACAAACTTCTTGAGTTTTTCTAAAAAGGTCATAGCAGTTGAAATCAAATTGTACTAAGTTAGGATTAATACTACTATGGGTGAGGTTCATAAACAAGGGCTTCAAAAATGAGTATTTACAAAATACCGTTAAACTTTCCAAAATTGTCATTGCCCTAAGTTTTCACTATTTGCAAACAAACGTCAAATTCAACCAAACTTTATAGACCTCATATTCTTAATATTCTAAAGCCATATAAACTCTTATAATTGTAAAATTCAAAGTAGAATTGCTCAAATACTCACAACCCGTGGCATGCACTCTAGTTGATGTCTTCAAGTGTTTTTAACTATTAATCCCTATGAATGCATGCTTAAGCAACTTTCTTTAATCACCAACAATCACCAAAGTCTTTAAAGATATGATAAAGGCGAATTCTTGGATAATAAAGTTCATCCCAACACTTAATCATGGCTAAGAACCTTAATCTTCAATAATCCTCAATTAATAAAGTTTGATATTCTTAGTGCAAATCATCAAGGTATGCTTTCAAAATTTATCCAAAACATGTAAATTTCATTCTTATCCCAATCAGAAGGTTTCTATATGCTTAACCACCAAGCCTAGGTGGAACAAATCAAACTCCAAGCCTTAATCACAATTTCCTTAAAAATCCATGCATATTTTGATGATCAAGACAAGATAGAACCAAAACCTATCATGGCATGCTTCTAATCAAGAATCAAACCTTCCATGGTAATTTTAAGACACGAAAAAATCATATCAAAACATACTTAAGACATGCCCTAGCTAAATTTCCACTTAAGCTTAAATCATTCTTAATGAGCCCGCTTTTGCATTAAGCATGGTAAACTTTTCTAAACTCAACCAAAATTCACTCCAACAATTGAAAACAAGGCTTGACATGTAAACTAAGATCAAGGGCAAGCAAAATTACAAATTTCGTAGCCCACTCAAGCTCCTAGCTCAAGAACTCATAAGCACTTCCAAGAACACTTAAACTGACTCACTTTCGGTTTCTCTCAAAACTAAGGGGGAAGATTGCTCTCTATGCTTAAGAGGGAGCTGGAGATGAGGTGTGGAGGAAATGATGGGGTGAAGGGGCATTTTGTAGGCAGTCCAAGGGGAGCGGACGTTGGCCTTGGTTCAAGGGGATTGGTTGAGGTGGGCGGTGGTGAAGGGCTTGAATTTCCATATTTGCCTTCACTAGCTTGTGTCACCTTGTGGAGGGGGAATAGTGGCCTGAAACCACCATGATTTCTTCCCTACAGTGGCTACATTGCTCTTGTGGATGGTGGTCAAGTCGTGGGGCAGAGGAGAGATGAGAGATGAGAAAAACAATCAAAACCACCCAAGGGTGCTTACGGGTTCAAGTGGTTTCCTTGGGCAGATTTGATCATCACTTTGTCTCTCCTCCTTGACTCTTCTTCAAGGCTGAATTGTGCAAAGGTAAGGTCATTTATTGAAGCCTTTTTCAGGTGGTAGAATATGGATAGTTGGATGCTAAGTGAATCACAGAGGTGCAGCTCAAGAAGGTGATGCAAGGGAGGTGGTTGCCGAGTGAAGGGTTCTTGGATGCTTTTTGGTTTTCGGTGCCTTCTATGGGTGGTGAAGCTTGGTCGTGGGGCGTGTGGCCTCTTGGGGAACTGGTGGTAGTAGAGGTGGCGTGGGGTGGTAGCTCAGCCATGGCAGGTGGTTGGTTGAAACGCAACCCAACCGGTTCCCATTCAACTAGTCCCTTGGTGCAATTCAGTTTTGGTTAAGGACTTGGCTTTTTTGAAATCAATTTCTTCCAAATCTTGTACTAGGTTTAAAGGGGTTATAAGAGGTGTCTAAGGACCTTATTATCCCTGAGCAAAAGGCACAAAAAATATTGGACCTAAGGGCAAAACCAAACCACTCAAAGGGCTCACATATGTGCCAATTGGTGTAGTTTTGGGGTTTGTTATGTCATTTCTCCTAATGACATGTGTGGAGGTTTATCTAGGGTTTTAGTATGATCTAAGAGTGATGTAATTGAGAAATAAAATAAGTGAATTTCATATCAAAAGGTTGAAAAAAGATTAAGAAGGAAATTAAACTTCAAAACATAGTTTAAAGATCACTACTCTTGAGTAAGTTGATTAATGGTCTTAACCAAATTTTAGAACTTTATTTGGGTACTTAGGATATGACATGGCTTAAGAAAACTCATGGTATTGTGCATTGGACTTTCAATTGGAAGTGTAAAACTGGAAGACAATGCTTTTGGGCCTTGATGGGCTTAAAAGGGCCAAGAGTGTGGGTCAAGAGCTCATGGGCTTTTGGGCTTGAATGAGAGGGGACCTTGTTTTCCAGATTTTGAAGATTAGAAGGAGGCCTCAAGTCCACAAAGGTGGGGCTTGAAAGGGCTTGTCTTGACCTAATTGGGTCATGGGTCAATTCTGCACCAAGTTTGGCCCAAAGGCCTTAAGCCTTCCTTTTACTTGGGCCAAGGCTATCTTGAATTCCCAAGAGGCTTGGTTAAAGGCTTCTAAGGCTTGGCCCATAAATGTTCTAAGGTCCTAAAGGCTTTACTAGAATCACTAATGGGCTTTCTTCTTTAACCCTTTGCTTAATGATAGTAAGTGCCAAGGTCCTAACTAATCTCATTGTCAACATGAAGTAAGTAAATAAAATAATCAAACCAAATAATATAATAAATTAAAATAAATATTTAAAGCCCAAAATCATAAGTTTAATCTAGAGCATTTAAACGTTAATCCTAATAGTTAATTTGGCGAGGTGTTACAAGATATCGTTGCCCTACTCTTGCGAATGCCACATTGGGGAATTTGTAACGTTCCATTCGACGGCCCAAATCATATGACATATACTCCAAAAGGACTAGCCAATGATACAATTGGAGGCCCATTGAAACCTTATAAAGAGCAATAACTTCTCATTCTCAACTAATGTAGTATCTCATATATCACCTACCATTATCCTTATCATATGGGTTATCACAGAAAGTATATCCTAGCATTTATTTTTTTCAAATAAATTTAAGGTTGTCTATCTTCACAAATATATTTATTTGCAACAAATGTATATTTCGTTGCAAATAATTATATACGACGAAACAAAAACTATCTGCAACGAATGTATCTCGCTGCAAATAGTCTTACATAAGAGAAAAAAAAAATTACAATATCACACCTTAGGAGTCATAAGTTTCTATAACATTTCTCCACTAAGCTTTAACTCTTTTTCTCCAGTAATTATACTTGCAAGAATAGAAATATGAAGGTAATTAAATCATGAGTTGAAAGTCCTGTATGAAAATCTTTATTCTCATAACACAAAGAATAGAGTGGTGGTGGTGGTGGTGGTGCGACGGCGGCGTGGTAACACAAAGAATGTCGTGGCATAGAGTGGCGTGTGGGGACAAATGCCAACAAGAGAGGAGAGGGGCGGTGATGGCAATGGGTGGCGCTCGGCGGCGCTGAGGGAGGAAGAAGAAAATGCACGGGGAGAGGGAGAGAGGGGCTCGTGCGCCAGGGAGGAAACAGGGGAGGAAGGAAGAAAAAGAAGAAAAATAAAGAAGAAAAAGAGGAAAGAGAAAAAGAAAAAAGGAAAATAAATAGAGGAAAGTAAATGAGGTACAATCCTCACAACTTGGGTCACAAAATGATTCAACAAAAATTATTTCAAAACAATAAATTTAAATAAAATAATTTAAACACAAAGACTAAGTAAAATAAAATAATTAAATCCAACAACACAATAATTTTAAAACCCACAAACAACTAATTTAAATTAAAGAACAATTTAAATGCAAAACAATATTTAATATTAAGAAAGCACACCAAAATAGATTTCACAACTTAAAAATCATGAAATAAACCAATGAGAAACCCAATAAGTTTTAAAACAAGAGAACCAATATTTAGATTAATTAAAATAATCATTTAGTTAAAATACACTAAAATACGGAGTATCACATAGTGGATGATTGTCTAATTGGCGGATTAATTCTCTTAAAGAAAATAACATTTGTAATAGTCCAAGGGGAATCATGAGTTGTTAAATGATGAGAAATGATATTTGTAATTCTGCAGTCTCCGCGTACTGACTTTGAGAAAAGTGGTCACATCTGAGATCCAGATGAAAAAATTATTTTTTTAATGATGACCCCCAATTTCTTTTAAAAGGAGTATGCATGGATTGCACACTTCAAGACTGTATATAGCATTATGGATGAATGAGAGATGTGTGGACTGACTGTTCTTTTCGATGGACTGGCTGGTTAGGCATGGTAATTGGGCTTAGTTCTTGCCTTCTATTCCTTGTTCAAGAAACTAGTTCTCTTTCTTTCAGCACAAAAGGTAGTTTGGATTTACTGGATTGACCATATTATACGAATAATTATAGTTTGATATGATTGACTGAACCATTCAATCTCAGTAAAAAATAAAACTGTGTAGGCAAAATGCAATGGAATATTTATAGCCTAACAGATGTAGTTCATTTACATCTTTCAGTAACAAGTGGTTTCCAATCATTTTGCTTCAACAAGCCTTTTTTCATTTGTCTTTTTGCCCCTGGGGACTTATGTCTCTTTTTAAAAAATCAGATTTAGTATTTATATTCCAAGGAAATTAGGGGAAAGGAGAAAGAGGAATGCTATGTACGCTTCCTTTTAATATTGCTAAGTAAGAATTATTAGCAGGTTGTACATAAAAAAGTGATGAATATAAAAGCAGGTTTAGCTCAATTTGAGAGGCCTTGCTTTACGCAGATATGCCTGATGAGTATATGCTTTTAATGGTGTGCACTTGTTATTAGTGTTTTTAGATTTGGAAATATAAATACATTGGCGAGAGGCATTTGCTTTGCTTGTTCAATCTTGAGAGCATTCCCCTATGTTCTTGGAGCCAGGTGCCAAAATGAATTGATGAAGCTAGTCGATCAAATAAATTGATGAAGCCATTATGTTAGGCCACCATATTTTCACTACATCACCCTCAACCTTCCAGCAACCTAAACAACCCATCCCCAACTTCGATCTGCCACCGATGAAGCTCCATCATCTACTTTTCCGATTTGAGCATTTTGGCCTCCAAACACCTCCCACGCCGCCACCCACAGCCAACTATCGCCACCATTAGTTTCATCAACATCTCTAAGCCCTTCCCTAGTGTGATATCCTCAAATTCCGCTTGGGATTGGACGAACATTTGAAGCGTCGAGACATGCAACACATGGTTACCTGCCCCCGTTCATGACATATAAGATGCAATATTCCTAACATGCATCTAGCATTATGCAATATTCGCAGCGGATAATTTTTTTCTTTAGCAATACTATGCACCAAACTGAAATATCCCAAATACTTAAAACATACTTCATACATAATGACATACTAAACAACTGAGATCACAACGCTAGTCCAAAATGGTTGTGATCAAAAGAGTGTTGGAGATTGAACACCACGAATACAAGTAGTAATGAGGTAACTACTGTACTACCATCTACGTCGCACCATCGCTTAGTCGATCGTTTCCAGTTGGTCGATTCTCATTTCTCTTTCAGATCCTGTAACAAGATCTACCATTCGGGGGGAATGGTAGTTGGGACTACCACAGTGAGATTTGATTACAAATCTCAATAAGTTAACAAAAAACCTCCACATAGGTTAATGATGCATGCATGGCAGTAAAAGCATGAATGCATAATCAAATCATAAGTAATCATAGCATAACTTGACATACAACATAACATAACTGGCATAACTTAAACTGAAACTGAAGCTTAGCATGAACGTTACTTGAAACATAACATGGACTTGAAACATAGCATGAACGTGAACTTAAAACATAACATGAACGTGAACATGCATAATTTGAACATGAACTTGAAATATAAGATGAACCTGAGCATAACATACATAAATGTGAACTTGGAACATAACGTAAACGTGAACATAACATAACATAACATAACATGAACTTGAAACATTTTCTTGTCTCATGGGATTACCATGATTGCGTGAACGTAAACTTGAACATAACATAACGTAAAACATGACTTGAACGTGAAATGCATGAACTTGGAATCTTATTCAATAGACTTAATCATTAAAGTGACCATATGGGTGCTATATAGATCCCTTTGAGCCGTGTGTCCCTGCCGATTACCGCATCACATCACAGGTTTCTATACCAGTTGTGAGTGTGTTAATACGTACTCCACAGTTGTTGTGGCTCCACGTATTCTACGTGTCACAATTGTTGTGTCTCACGTAGTGTATGCTCCACAGTTGTTGTGGCCCCATACTTCATGCTCCACAGTTGTTGTGGCTCCATGACTTATTTGTTTGTGCCACACTTACTGTGGACACACGTAACATAAAGTGTGGCTCCATCAGTGTTAGTGCCTGGCGCGCTCCGGTGACCAGCTAATTAGGCCTCATTCACAACCTGTTGACTGTACTTCGTCAACCCATGAAATTTCACACTTATTTAAATACTCCAGAGTGAACAAAGGAGTTGCACTAGGATATTACCCCATCCTAGCGCTTAGGGTCGTGATTGACATGAATAACTTAACTGGCATACATGACATCTCGTAACGTGACATAAAAGACAAAAGTCCTGACATAGCATAACGTGACATGAACGTAAGACGTCATACATGACATACTTCAAGACACAAATGTAACAGAGAATATTTCATAACATGGCATACATGTAACATGCAACATTTCGTAACATGGCATACCATACAACATACAACATTTCTTAACAAGGCGTAATATGTGACAGTGAATATTATGTGACATGAAATACATGTAACAGATGACATACTTAACTTAACATGAAATACTTGCAATGTATAGCAATACGTGACAGATTATCTTGTGTAACAGATGAATAATTCATGATAGAATAAATTCTGTGTAACAGATAAATATGTAATGACTTGGCATGGCACATATGATAACATGCATACATATAATTTAGTTCTCTTACTTATCACTCATACACATTAAACTGATAGTAAGTTAAAAGCTAACTTACCTCGGTCTTCGCGCTTCTAGACAAAACTCAAGTGCGATCACGAGAAACTGAAAGTAGTGATTTCTAAAAATTAGAACTTAATCACTAACAATTAGGAATATGGAAAAATATCAATTTAGAGTAAAATTACCATTTTACCCTCTATATGTGGGAAAATGACCATTTTACCCCTAACATAAGGATTTTGCATCCTAACTCCAAAAATCACCAAAATTTACATTTCTCATGTAAATTTTGTCCTAGACTCACATAACAACTCAGAACAATTTAAAACCAATCACAATTATAGAAAAATCACAATGGCCAAAACATTCATAGACCATTTCTCTTGATTTTGGTTGCAATTTCTTCCATCTTCAAAACCCATGATTAAACCAAAATTTTGTAATAAGTATCTTCCTATCCGAAGTTTAAAAATACACTTAAAATATCCATTAAGGAAAGCTAATCATCAACACCAAACTTTTTAACAAAAAGTAAACCCTTAAATCACATGTTTTGACCTTAATAAAAACATCTCCGAGAATTCCAAAAAAATCAAATCTTACTTATAACATATTCATAACATCATCCTAAGATCAACCATGATTTAAATCATAAAAAAAAAAAAAAAGCCTTTTTGGTTTTAAACTTAGTCCAAAACAAAAACTTTTCTCTCCACAAACTTTGATCAATCTCTTGATCCATGGCTTAAACACATGTGATCTTCAAAATAAAACATCTCATGGTTTGTAAATGTGTCCTAAAGAAGATCCAACCATCAACCCTAAAATCACATGGCTAAAATTTAATACAACATGATCTAACTCAAAAACATCAAATTTTAGGCCAACCGTAATCCTCTTGCATAGAAAATCATATCTTTTAAAACTAATACTAAATATCTTTGAAATAACATCCTAACATGTATATAAGAGGCTTAGTATCATCATATAAAAATATCAAAGCCTTTGGAATAAGATTAAACCACGAAATATTCAAACTTTCACAAAACAGAAACTGTTTTTCCACTTCCAGTTTTCAGGTTTGTAACTCTAAGAAAATCTATCATCAGAAGCTTTATTCATGCAACAAAATCTCAATGAACATTCATAAATACATGTTAACAAAACTTCATAAAATTTTCGGACCAAGATATGTCCATTAGCTTGGTCAAAACTTCCAAAACATAACATACTCTCCAGTTTCACGCCCAGAATGACATTTCCATGGTTAAAAATACTTTTGACCGATCAAATGAGCATGTAATGAGACTAGTAAGATCTCCACGGAAACTAGACTCAAACACAAGCAACTTATGTGAAGGAATCATCTTGGGAAAATACTTAAAAAGGGTCTAAAATGGCCACCCAAAAATTCCCAGAAAGGCATTCATCACCAAGTCCTTGCCTATGGTAGTGTCATGCTTCAACACCGCCATGTCCAGGGGAAGAGACACCAAATCCATGACCTCAAGTCATCTTGCTGGTTCTCCAACAAGTGGTCCTGCATCCTTTCCAAGCCCTCCAGATAACAAAAAGACCAGGCTTGGTCGCTAATGACCTTAACCTTAACTCTGGCTTCCAACTCCTCCAGCAACAAATTCCCTGTCTGCTATGTGGCTAGCCAGGGACATCTTGGCCTCTAGATCCTTTATTTGTTGGACCTTGGACTCGAGCTTAGCCGACTTACTCTTCATAGTCTGGGAGAGGGACATATAGTTGTTGTTGAGCCAGTTGTGTGACCGGGTGTCGAAATTATGTTGCTTCTTCAACTTTAGGTTCTCCTCCTCAAGCTCCTGGGCCACCCCTTTCAAGTCATTGAACTCCCCCGCTTGGTGGTCCAACAAATGCTATAGGTTGTCCCATGCCTTCCCACAAAGCTCTACTTCGAGGCGATGTTGGCCAGCCTGCTCTGATGCCTTGTCAAGATTAGGCCTCAATTGGGCCTTCTAACTGCACAATAGGGCATTTTGATGGCAAAATCGGTCAATCCTCTTCTAATTGCTCTGACGGCTGGACTCCATCTTAATAAGGGTCCCCACCAGTTTCTCTTTCTCCTTGCTCACCTGCCTAGCATACCACCTAGCCAAGTTAGATAGGGAGCGAAGTGCTCAATTGTCCTTCTTCAAACCTTCTTGATCGTCCACAATAAGGGTCGCCAACTGCTCTACCCCCTAATAAATAAGCAAGTCATCATAAGGAAATGAGAGAAATGAGAAATAAAAGGATACACCAAAACTTACCCTAGAGAAGAATGCATTAAGTGAGTCCACCATCCCTCGGATGGACTCAGCGCGGGCTTTCTCAAACCCAGACACTGCCCCTAGGACCTCACTTCCACTAGCCTCCCAAGATGACCCCACGCAGCCTAAATGTATGGAAGGCAAAACCTCATGGACAGGAGAACTACTCTACCCCATGGGCAAAGGACAAAACTAAAAACCTGGCATCACCTGGGGCACCTCAGGAGCCTTCTCCTTGGTGCCAACTTTGGGACCTGTCCTTACCTCAGCCTCTAGGGAATCCACGATGACCTCCACCTCAACTGCCACCATCGATTTCTCAAAATCCTTCGTTGTTTCCACCTTGGCCATAATCTTTGGCGAGACCACAATTGAGGTCGTGATGGTGTTAGTGAAGGTCAACGAGGTCTTAGTCTTGTGTGAGACTACCAAAGCCTCATTGGCCTTCATTGAAACCTCCCTAGCCACCTCTGCCGTAACCACGGTGACCTCACTCGCCTTCAAGACTACCATTAGGGGCATTTCCATTGAAGTGACTTCATGCTCAGGGGAATAGTCAAATGGAGACCTCGCTGAGATCAAAGACATCCTAGCCCTTGCCTGCCTATGCCTGATCTCTGACAAAAGGAAGCCCCGCACCCTCTACAGTGCACTCACCTCCCTCTAGGGAGGGAATCATCTTGACATTGACCATGCGCAGACGGACAACAATCTTGGATTCTTTTAGGGAACGGTCCAAGAGAGCCCCATAGAAATGCAGCGCTAGCATCTCTTCAGCTTGAGTGAGGGTCTTGGCCTTTCCCGCATTGCCCGGTGGGGTAGGAGAAGAAACGGCCTGAGAAACCAGAGGGGGGTCACAGTCCATGGATCTTCAACCATCTCAGAAACAAGTTGAACTCCCAAGAGTCACTTGCGACAGAAGAACTACTCAGCAAGGTGGCTAGTCGCATAGTCTTGAAAGCAAAGGATTATGGGTTGGGCCCAGCAACCCCCGCAGCAACCAGGTCTCGGCTAATGAACGACCACGGGAACAGAATGTTGTCCAGGAGGGGATGGTGGAGCAGAGTTGGTTGTGCTATCCCCAGACTCCACAGTCCTAGTCTTTTTCCCCTTCCCCTCCAATGGTGGGCTTAGATGCCCCATGTGCCCTTGGGGGCAGTGGGTTAGGGGAACCAGATATCACCTTACACTAGCCTCCTCTAACAAGGCCTCAGAGTAAACATCCTCCTGGTGCGACTTCACCTAGGCTTGGATGATCTCTAGCCAACTCTCATTTTCCTTGGTGGATGTAAGTTGGACCTCCTTATCCTATGCCATGATCCCCCAAATGGCACGAATGGGCAACTCTTGCTGAGTATTCGGAACTTCCACCCCTTGCTGGACAGAAGGAAGAACTGCCAATTCCAGTCTTTGACTCGATTGTACTGTTGCTCTAAGTTGGCCCCGTCTGCCCTTAACGCAACCGAAAACTGCAAGTATTCCCTTTATGCCTCAAGATGTTGTGGGTCAGAAGGAACTCCCAGGCAGTGAGGTTCGGGTGCTCTGGGTTGATGTCCTCTAGTGTCCTGCTCCATACAACACAACGATTCATTAGAATTGTCCACACATTGTGGAGCTGTGTGGCAACGAGACGAACGTAGTCCAACACGTCATGAACCGTTTGGTAAAAAGGAAGCTGCAATCTCTAGAAAACATGCCCGAATATAATGTCACTTTCATAGTGTAACTCTTAGAGTCTACAGCCGTTTCACGAGCAGTAGGAACCTCGAAGAGGATGGATTCTAGGACTCTAAAAGAGGCCTTCAGTGACCTCAAAAGTGTCGAAGTAGGCTGTGACCTCCAGCCAAATTATCAAAATGCTTGGACTCGATCCGAACCTCTAGAGGATCCGTTCTCCCAGGGGTCTTGAAAAGATCTAAGGGGCAGGTAGAGCTTGATACCTAGGGAGCAGCACGAGAGGCATTCTTAGGAGCCATGGAACCAGGTAATGGAGTCTAACGGAGGATCAAAGAGAAGGGAAAAGATGTTAAGGAAATGAAGAAAGAGTGAAATCAAACAGACTAAACAAGGGAAGAGGGGTGGACTTAAATAGGTGCCAATGAACCAGCACGTGCAGCAAAGGAGAAAGTGAACGGGTGCAAATCCCATGATACGCGTTCGACGAAGCGACACAAGAGGGAAATCGTCAATCGTTACCTAAACAAAGGAAGTCGAACGAGCGCACTCAATTGCACGATAATCTGTCAAAGATGTGCCGTCGAAATCCCTTGAAATAAAGGAATTCCAACCAAAAGGAAATATACCGCTCTGGAAACAAGTCAAAGAGGATAGACGATATGCGCCGACCCTGACACTCACCTGCAATGACTAGCATTAAAGAATCTACACTAGCAAGTGAATGGAAAGCACGAGCAATCCTCCATTCTTTGACGATGGGGACAAGAAGTGACCGCACCAATCGCCAAACATCAAGGTACCACCCGGGAAGCCATGAAGCATTAATGACACCATCTAAGATGCCACTCTACATTAAAGGTAGTGACTAGGATAACTGTGGGTGCACCACAAGCCCCTGACACAAGGTACCATATTGTCCCCCCGAAACCTCATATAAAAACCATGCTCTAGGTAGGAATGAATCTCTCTTAACTCTGTTATTCACCAGCAATTCTCTCAGGCGAAGTACTGACTTTGGTATCGGAAGATCCTTGGACCTCCACCGAGCCCATCTTTGTCTTTGAGATTGCAGGTAGAAACATCCCAACCTGGGTTGCAGAAATTTAGTCGAGGTGTACAAAACATGACCATAACATTAATAATGGAAATGATCAGCAAAAGAAAGAACCTGAATGCTTTTGTAGAACATTCAATCCAAATTTACTTTTCTACTTGGGTTTATGACCAACAATTTCATGACAAAGAAGGCATAGAAAGAGAAGATCCCACAGAGGATGAAAAGAAAAAATGCATGAAAAAGATGATAGTTGCCTTGTGGTGCATTCAAATGAAGCCATGTGATCATCCATCAATGAACAAAATGGTCAAAATGCTTGAAGGAGAAGTTGAACGAGTACAAATGCCTCTCAAGCCTCTTCTATCTTCACCAAAGAGAGAGATAAGGGATGCTAGAGATTATTTGATTCAAGCTTGCTCATCAATTCAATTTGGTGAATCAAACTAGTCATTGAAGTGAGTTTTAAGAAGTCTTAGATTTTGGCTGCACCTTCTTGTCTTATCTTTCTAGAACTAGGTCATGATCTATTCCTTTTTTTCAGAAGATTCTCTACCAACCAAATTATGGAAATCGTGCTTCAAAGCATACGTGCAAGATTGATGGTGTTTAATAGTAGCTGTAAAGATATTAGTCGAGTCCAAAGCTGTGTTTGAGTTTGAAGTTTTACTCAAAAAGAAGAGTTTTATCACTTATATTAATTGTAGTTATGACATTATCATTACTTCTCCCTATGTGAAGAGACATTACTTTTTTGTAAATTATCTTTTATCCGTCTGGTGGTTTTGTGACTTACTTGGGTCTTTCTTTCTTGGAAAACTCTTGAGTTAAGTGAATTCGAGGACCAATTGCGCACCAAACGCTGATGTGGAAAATGAAATGAAGTGTTTCATTGAAGAGAGACTTTTGACCTTGGGGTATTTGGAGCAAGAAGAAATTTTCGAATTCGTCAAACGGTGCATTTCGTTTTTGGATGCATCTCCTCCCCTTGTTTTCCAAGTCCTCCCCCATCTGAAGACTGAAACCATCCCTAACCCCAACCCCTCCCTAACCCTAAGCCCTCCACTTCCTTTTGACATTTTCAATCCCAAAATTTTTAATGTTAGTCTCATCTAGTTTCTTACGTGTATGTATAATGTGGGATGAATGTATTGAATAGATGTTGCTCTTGTATATTTGCCGTGTACATGGACTTTGCCTACTTTTCTCATTAATAAAGTTCCTCCTCAATGGATGCTGAAATTGCTACTAAGATAATGAAAATTTTTTGATTCTGTATTCCAGAGTTGCTCAAGTTGTGCTCTTTGATATTGCTACTAAGGTAATAATTATGTGTTCCAGAGTTTGCTCAGGCTAAAAGAGCATGTTCTTTTGCTGCGTTGCCGTGAAGATGATCTTCACTTGGTGTAGTTTGGGCAGATCTTCCTGAGCGGATTTTGTGCACCTAGTTCTCAGCCAATCTGCAGTGGAGAGACTGGATGAAAATGGTTGGGGCTTTCTCCTTTGCGAATTTGTATTTTTCTGGTCTTTCCGTTCCTTTTTATTTTCAATCAAAAAATATGAAAAGCCGCGTCAACGTTCGGTGCGCAATTGGTACATGAGATTGCTTATATCCAGAAGAACTGTTCTTTCTTTGAGCCTTTTTTTTTAGCGAAAGCTAGGGGTGGGCAAAAACTCTGCCCACTCTAACTTTGTCAAAGCTCCGACAATCCTCCGACTCTGACGGAGTTGGAGGCTTCAAATATTGACGTTAGAGTAAACTCCGACTCCCCTAATCGAAGTTAGAGTCAGAGTTCGGAGGCCAACTATTTATACCTTATATATTAGATATTATAATACATATATCAGGTAGCCAAGTGTCCTAACGGTTGAGACAGTGTTTTGGCCCTTCTCCATCAAGATTCAGATTTCAGTCCAAGTGTTTTGCTGCTACAAGGGCGTCATGCACATGTTCTTCCTCGTCATCGGTCCCATGCATGTTCTTCAAGATTCATCAACTATTTCTCAGTTTCTTTGTAGCTTGATTTGTGCATATAATTTCTTATCGTGGGTGGTTTTTGCAATTTTATTTGGATTGGTTTTTGTTTGTGGGTGATTTTGGCAATTAGAGATTCAGATTTGCATTTTGATTGAATTTCTCTTTTTTCTTTATTTTCTGTGGGCGATTTCTCTCTGTGACTCCAACGTCCCGACTCGAACTCCAACAATTCCGATTGGGGTCAAACTCCAACTCTGATCGGAGTCGGAGTCGGAGTCGAAGTCAGAGTCGAAGAGAGTTTTGACCTCTGGCTTGAGTTTGAGTTGAAGGTTGGAGGTGGGCATTCCGACTCTGCCATGGTCGTAGCCTACTCCTAGCGAAAGCTCAAAGAAATTTTTGAGCTGCCACTAGATATAAAACTACAAAGATAAACTATTTGGGCAAAGCCACTCCAACAAAATTACCTTTTAGGAAGAAAATTTTCAACTCACAAATCCCTATTTCATCCTATCCCTAAAATCACTTTGGGACGAAAAAGTTTGGTACTCATTTTATCCCAATAGGTCTAAAAAATTTAAATCGTTTTGAAACCAAATTTGTCAAATTAATTTAAAAGCGAATTATTTATGGCATTGTTAATCCCTCCACATGGCCACCTTGGGCGCACCGAACTAAAGTAGCTATAAAAGTAAGCTTTAGTTTCCTACTCCATCGGTAATTAGCAAAGAGATTTTAGATCTAAAGGGTTGTTTGGAAAACATAACTCATATCAACTCATCTGGTCTCGTCTCAAAATTATTCATAATATTTTTCTCAAATATCATTCAAACACAAACACTTTTTAATTCTTAATTTTCAACATTTTCATCTAATCATTACAATTTTTGCAAACTTACAAACAAAACTTAAAAAACAATTCAATTTTTTCAAATCTCAAAATAAAAATAATTAAAAAAATATATATTCAAACAATATTTTAACTTTGGAAATGCTAAATTTACGTAAGAAAAACTTACAAAAATCTTAGTTCTCCACATGTCAGTCATTGATAGGCTGAAAATCATGAAATTTAAAATTCAAAATGTGAATTTCAGAGGAAAACTAACAAAATGACTTTTGTAAGTAAAAGTGTAACTAAAACTGGAATATATGTAGCACCATTCTTTAACTTCGTAATATTTTTCATTTAATTTTTTTCCCTTTCCTTTTCCAAAAACCCAATAAAATCTTAACTCAACTTATTTCATTACTATTCTTAAAATTTTCATCTCTTCTCATTTTCCAAGCGCAAGCATCCCATCAACAAGAAGTGCATTAGTACTTTGGGTTTGATGATAAGCTACCTTTCTGTCCTTGAGGTTTGTGTCTGATGAGCAAAAAAATTGCCCTTTTATTTTTGAGGTTCTAATGTCTTTGATGGATAAAATTACCTGTGTCCTTGAGGTTTGTATTTGATGGGCTACACTTTTGTCCATGAGATTCTAAAATATATTTTGTTTGGCAAGCAAAATTACCAAGATTTTGATTTCAATGATTAGTTCCCCTTGTTTTTTTCATCTTTTTGTTACCGTCTATTTTGCCTTAATTGCATTTGTCTCTTGAATAAAAGTATATTTTAACTCCTGGAATTTCTTTTGGGCAAATTTTAGGTAAATAATTTGGTCATCCCCTTATGCTATGACATGCTTAGGATTAGGTTCATATCTGATTATTTTAAGGAAGAAAAATGCAAAATGTCAATTATTGATCATATATTGAAATTCATAAAATTCAAAATTTGAATTGAAAAATAAAAAAACTAACAAAATGAGTGTTGTGAGTAAAAATATAAGTAAAATTATAAGTATACGTAGAACTAATCTTTAAGGAATAACACCATGTGGTAAGAGTAAATAAGATCATTTAATAATTTCAGTCCATTAACATATACAAAAACGTGGTCTAATCATAAGGGTTAGCATAGTAAAGAACGTAACGTTAGTTTATATATGATATATATGGGCTACAATAATAAATGTTGAAAGTTGACTTCACATATCCCAATATTCCAAAGGCTACATATATTACTGGCAGTTAGTGGTGCGTCTGTGAGATTTCACAATGTCCGGTTTCACGCATGGCATTCAAAGTAAAAATATTAGTATACACCAATTACAAATTTTCATGTTATCGAGATCTCAGGATATATCGTACGTATATATCATGGTTGCGGTACTTTCCAAACTTGTAATTAAATATCTTATTGAACTCAAAACAGTAGGGTTTTAACTTTTCTTTCAAGAGAAAAATGCACATGCCGGCCACTACCTAAAGGCGCTATCGAGAGAACGAGATGAGAGACACGAGAAAAGAAAGGCTCATCTCTCTTGGTATTATTACCTATTCTTAATTACACAGTGCGAAGTGGGGCTATGTCTGCATTATTCTTAATTAAACAAGTTGGCCGGAAAACCACTACGTACTAATAATAATTTTGACTCATCTCTCACAGTAATCACAATTGACTCCGCCAACCCATGCATTTCTATTTCTTGTGAATTACTTTTCTTCAACGCGGCCGGCTTTATGTTTACTGGTCCTCCTGTACCTGCATCAAGTAGTTACCCCTATATCTGCATTATTATACATATAGAAGTTTGTCTACAGACAGCTGTGGAAACCACGCCCAAATCTCCCCTAATCCTCTCTTTCTCTGATCTCCTTGATCTCTGGCTCTCTCTGTTGATGGAAAGAGGAATGGCTTTCCCTGCTGATCAACTTAGGATCCTTATAACTACTATTCTGGTCCTAATCCTTGTTCCTCCAACTTCTAGTCTTAATAATATTGTTCACTCCTGTCCTCCATCTTCCTGTGGCAATATCCCCAACATCAGCTATCCATTTCGACTGAAAGGCGATCCGCCAAACTGCGGAGATCAAAGGTATGAGCTCTCATGTGATGAGAACAACCACACGTTGTTATCTTTTCATGATGGTAGTAAATACTACGTAAGCCAAATCAATTACAATAACTACACAATCCGAATTGTAGACTCAGGTATTCAAGAGGATAATTACTCCTTCATCCCTCATTATTTTCTAAACCGTGGTAATTTCAGTTGGCCGGATTGGAGTCTCTCTTTAACAGAAGTTGTGGTTATTCTGAACTGTGAAAAGCCAACGAGTTGGTACTTCTATTGGTCAACGAATTGTTCTAATATTAATAATGGATATGGGTCATCTTCCAACTCCTCTTTTTCTCAAGATTCCAAACGGTACTTATTGATAGGGATAACATCCCATATTCACGCCAAGCATCAAGAGAATATTCACGCCAAGCATTTAATTCTAGGCTTGCATATTCCCTCCCGTATTCCCTCAATTGTATTTATGTTTGTTTACGTTAGTTTCCTTTTCAGTCTCTTAGTTTCCTTTTCAATTGTATATTTCCTTAGATGTTTTTACTCTGTAAAGATTATATATATGTCAATACACAAGCCTAGAGTGTGTGGGCATTTTACACATTTATATGGTATCAGAGCCAAGGGAAATTTCCTGAATAATGTCGTCGTCTTCTACCTCGCAAGCTCCATCCTCGGACTCCCTTGACTTCTTTTTCACCAAAACACACCTACCCGATATACCAACCAAACTTGCATCCACCAATTACTTATTATGGAAAGCCCAGGTCCTTCCTGTTTTAAGAGGTCAGGGTCTCTTAGGCTATCTCACAACTGAATTGCCTTGCCCACCCACAATGGTTTCTGATACTACTCTTCAGTTAGTATCCAATCCAGCAGCAACGAAATGGTTGCATTTGGATCAGTTGATCCTCGGTTGGATCAACAGCTCCCTGTCCGAAGCACCTCTCTCACAAGTGATTAATTGTGAGACGTCGCATGAAGCTTGGGAAGTTCTTGAAACACTGTATGGTCGACATACTCGTGATCGTGTTCAACAGATGCGTGGAGAGCTGCAAGTTCTCACCAAAGGTTCCTCGTCTATGGAGGAGTACCTACACAAGGCCAAGTCATTGGCGCTTTCTCTCCGTGGTGCTGGCAAACCAATGGATGATGATGAATTCATCAACTGTCTTCTTCGTGGCCTTGGATCCGAATTTGATCCTATTGTGGCAGCTATAAATGCTAAAGATAATTTTCCCTCTCTGGAAAATGTCATCGGTAAGCTCCGAGATTTTGAGTTGCGCATCTCCTCTGTTTCTCACACAAATTCCTCCCCTGTTGCTTTGTATACAAATAGATCCTCTGGACCAAAGTCCACTGGGAATAAGTATAATCGTGGCAGAACTTCCTACAATCGTGGACGAGGTTATCGTGGGGGTCAACGTTCAAATGAACGCTCGAGTGGCGCTCGTGTTTCACAACCTTCACAACGAGGACACAATGATAGACATGCAGTCCGAGGTGGTCGAAGTTCGCGCATTACATGTTTTCGTTGTGGTGGCCCAAATCACAAAGCTGATGCATGTTGTGCCTCAGATGAAGAAGCTGATCAGTACCACGCCTTCCTTGCTGTTCAAACTGGTGATCAGGTTGATGACTCATGGCTTCCAGATACTGGTGCAAATCATCATATGGCCCCGACAACCAATGAAGCTCAAGGTATTACACCATATGTAGGAACTGATATGGTAATGGTTGGAAATGGGTCTAGTTTACCTATATCTGAAACTGCAAACTTTACTCTTCCTAATTCCTCAATGCAGTTGAAAAATACTCTGATTGTGCCAACTTTACGGAAAAAGCTGCTTTCGGTTTCAAAGTTTACCACTGACAATCATTGTTGTTTCATGTTTTATCCTTGGGGTTTTTTGATCAAGGACCTGCGGACGAACCAAGTGATGCTTAAAGGACCCGTGCATGATGGCTTATACCCCTTGTCTTCATCCATTAAGAGCATAAATCCAATGGCTCTCCTCACCAATAAAGCTTCAGGAAATACATGGCATACTCGCCTTGGACATCCCAACATTCGAACTCTTCATGCTTTGTTTCCATGTCTTTCTCTTACAAATAAACAAGTGGATTTTTGTGAAAGTTGTGTTATGGGAAAGTCTTCCAAATTACCATTTCAAAATCGTAGTTCCCATGTTCCCATATTTCTTCACACTCTTCACACTGATGTATGGGGGCCGGCTCCTATAACGTCATTTGATGGCTATCGTTATTATCTAGTGATAATTGATGAATTTTCTCGATACATATGGTTATTTCTTTTAGCACGTAAATCCGACGTTCTTACCATTTTTCCAAACTTCATTAAGATGGTTGAAAATCAGTTTAATACTACAATCAAATGCATTCAAAGTGATGGTGGTGGAGAATTTGTCAACTATACCTTAAAGAATTATTTTGCATCTCGTGGTATTGTTCAAAAATTCTCTTGTCCTGGCACTCCCGAGCAAAATGGTCTAGCTGAAAGGCGCCATCGCCATATAGTTGAGACTGCTCTTGCCCTCATGGATCACTCTTCCACTCCTACAAAGTTTTGGTCTGCAGCCTTTAACACAGCTGTTTTTCTTATTAATAGGTTGCCAACTTCAGTCCTTAAGGGAACTACTCCTTATCAATTAGTCTTTAAAGTTCCTCCATCGTATGAGTCACTTCGAGTTTTTGGTTGCATGTGTTATCCTCTTCTATCTCCTTTTGGCCGGCTCAAACTGCAACATAAGTCCACCCCTTGTGTTTTTCTCGGATACATGTCTCAATATAAGGGGTATAAGTGCATGGATTTAGTCACGGGACGCATCTATGTTTCTAGACATGTGGTTTTCAATGAGGAAAATTTTCCTTTTTCTCAGCAGGATCCTATTCCTTTGAAACCAACGTGGTTTACTAATCGATCTTTACCTCAAGCCATCATACGAGAGCCACAAATTGCCTATTGCCTACAGCCGAACAATCTCCAGATGTTCTTGCATCAAATATACCATCTGCTGGTGAACCTGCACCTACAAGGACCCATACAATGATCACACGTACCCAAGATGGTACGAGAAGGCCAAAAATATTTTTCTCTACTCGGCATCCAGTTCCAGTTTGCTTTGCAGTTGATTTAGCAACAACACCTTTGGAACCCAAAACCTTTCGACAAGCCGAGCATGATCCCAACTGGCATCAGGCAATGCAGTCCGAGATTGATGCTCTCCATGAGAATAAAACTTGGAGTCTCGTACCCCCTTCTCCCGACATGAATTTAGTCACAAGCAAATGGGTCTTTAAGGTTAAAACAAAAGCTGATGGTTCTGTCGAACGCTACAAAGCACGACTTGTAGCTCGTGGCTTTTCACAGCTTCATGGTTTGGACTATGATGAAACTTTTAGTCCTGTTGTTCGACCTGCCACCATTCGACTCATTCTTCACTTGGCTTTATCTCAAGGGTGGCCTCTCAAACAACTCGACGTTAGTAATGCTTTTCTACATGGTGAGTTGCAAGAAACAGTGTACTTAACTCAGCCACAAGGATTTGTAGATCCTCAATATCCAGAATATGTTTGTAAATTGCACAAGGCTTTGTATGGGCTTAAACAGGCCCCTCGTGCATGTTACCTCAAATTTAGCAATTCTCTTCTGCAATTGGGTTTTCAAAGGTGTCCGTATGATAATTCCTTATTTTTTCGGCATGATAAAACTGAAGTACTCATGCTCCTGATTTATGTGGATGACATAATCCTCACTGGCAGTTCTCCTTCTTCCATGGCTACATTAGTTCACACTTTATCAGTTGATTTTCATATGAAGGATCTCGGAAATTTACATTATTTTCTCGGGGTTCAGGTAACTCGCACTAGTGAGGATTTATTTTTACATCAGTCCAGATATCTTCTATCATTACTACAGAGGTTCGGACTAGATGGTGTAAAACCAGTCTCAACACCTCTTGCTTCTGGACAAAAGCTTTCGGCTCAAGAAGGAATTCTTTTAGAAAATCCTACTTCTTATCGACAGATGGTGGGAACCCTTCAGTACCTCACCTTAACAAGGCCTGATGTGGCCTTTGCTGTTAACTTTGTTTGTCAGTTTATGCAGGCACCACGTGAACCACATTTACAAGCTGTTAAAAGGATATTCAGATATTTAAAGGGCACCATTCATCTTGGTCTTCACTTCACTAAATCACCACTATCTGCTTTTCAAGGCTACTGTGATGCGGACTGGGCAGGGTCAAGAGATGACAGACGTTCGACATCTGGTTTTGCTATTTACATGGGATCAAATTTGCTGTCATGGGGAGCCAAGAAGCAAACCACGGTTGCTCGCTCGACTGCAGAAGCAGAGTATCGAAGTTTAGCTTCAACAACAGCGGAATTACTTTGGTTTATGAATTTATTAACGAACTTGGGATACAAACTCTCGGCACCTACAATATACTCCGACAATATTAGTGCAATTAGCATGGCTCGAAATCCAGTTTTTCATCAAAGAACAAAGCATATTGAGATTGACATACATTTTGTTCGAGAGAAGGTAGCCAATGGTCTCATTCATCTTGTCCATATTCCTGGTAAAGAACAAGTAGCAGATGTTTTCACAAAGCCACTGTGCAGCCCACAGTTCATTCTCAATCGTGACAAGCTCTGCATCGGTCCAATACCGACTTGAACTTGAGGGGGAATGATAGGGATAACATCCCATATTCACGCCAAGCATCAAGAGAATATTCACGCCAAGCATTTAATTCTAGGCTTGCATATTCCCTCCCGTATTCCCTCAATTGTATTTATGTTTGTTTACGTTAGTTTCCTTTTCAGTCTCTTAGTTTCCTTTTCAATTGTATATTTCCTTAGATGTTTTTACTCTGTAAAGATTATATATATGTCAATACACAAGCCTAGAGTGTGTGGGCATTTTACACATTTATACTTATATCTTATTGTTGGTGGTGGAGCGAATGTGATGGATGTGGAGGAGTCGTGCACGATAGAGCAAATGTCTCTAACATCGTGGTCAGGACAAATTTCTGCTGATCATCCTAATATTTCCTGTACAGACGTCCGCAATGTATTCTCATATGGTTTTGTGCTTTTATGGTACCGGATTTATTGTGGAAGCTGTGGCAGATTGCAATGTACTCTCGATGACGATAATCAAGTTTATTGTGGTCGATGGGGTGAGAAATTAATAAATTTGAGATCAGGATTCTAATGAGATATTTATTATATACTGATTGATCTATCTCGATCGTCATTATGTTGCTTTTGCACTTCCATATATTGTATTTTTCTATTCTAATTAGCAGTACCATTGTTGTGATCTTTGAGATTTATAGTAGGTACCCGACACATTAATACCCATTTCAAGGGGATAAATAGAGGCTATTTTTGCAGCATTATAATGACCAGATTTTTCCTTTTTTTTTTGGTCAAAACATGCAGGAAATACAAATACTTGGGTTACTTTCTTGCGAGAACTGGTCGCAAATGTAGGTGAGTTTTCAATCCCCATATATAAGATGTGTGTGTGTGTTTTTTTTTTTTTTTTGAGAATCAACATCAATATTATTAAGCAACATCAATCTTAGGGAAAGATTGGGTGAAGGAGGATTTGGCACAGTATTTAAAGGAACACTTCGAAGTGGACGTTTTGTAGCAGTAAAGATGTTAAGCCAATCCAAAGCAAATGGGCAAGATTCTATCAATGAAGTAGCAACCATTGGAAGGATCCATCATGTGAATATAGTGCAACTCATTGGTTTTTGTGTTCATGGTTCAAAGTTTGCCCTTATATATGAGTTCATGCCCAACGGATCTCTAGACAAACACATTTTTTCATCAGAGGCAAATATCCTCAACTACGAGAAAACATATGATATTGCCCTAGGAGTGGCTCACGAGATTGAGTATTTACATCAAGGATGTGACATGCAAATTTTACATTTTGACATTAAGCCTCACAACATTCTTCTTGAGGAGAATTTGAAACCCAAAGTTTCGGATTTTGGCTTAGCGAAATTGTACCCAGTGGAAGATAGTATTGTTCCTTTGACTCGTGCAAGAGGAACGTTTGGATATATGGCTCCTGAAATGCTTTACAAAAATATTGGAGGTGTTTCATACAAAGCTGATATCTATAGCTTTGGAATGTTGTTGATGGAAATGGTGAGTAGAAGAAAGAACTTGAATGCATCTACAGAAAATTTAAGTCAAATTTACTTCCCCACTTGGATATATGATCAATTCCATGATGGGAAGAATGTAGAAATACAAGATGCTATTAAAGATGAAAGAAAACTATGTAAGAAGATGATGATAGTCGCATTATGGTGCATACAATTGAAGCCTAGCGATCGTCCATCAATGAACAAAGTCGTCAGAATGCTTGAAGGAGATGTTGAATGCTTACAAGTTCCTCTCAAGCCTCTCCAGCCATCACCAAAGAGAAAGATAAAGGGTGTTAGAGATAATTCAAATTAAGCTTCATCATCAATTCAGGCAAATGAATCAATTTAAATTAGTGGGCAAGACCTCTGTAAGCAAACTCTCGATAGGAAAACTTTTGCAACATTTGGAATTTTTAATTTTCAGATTCTGTTCCCAATAGCTTCCTTGCAATTTGAATTTGAAGACTAGCTTTTATCTCAATCCAATATCTCTCTTTGTAAATAATATGCACTTTTATAGTAAAAAGACCACTTGGATATATGATCAATTCCATGATGGAAAGAATATAGAAAAACAAGATGCTATTGAAGATGAAAGAAAACTATGTAAGAAGATGATAGTCGCATTATGGTGCATACAATTGAAGCCTAGTGATGAAGATAGCGATCGTCCATGAATGAATTACAAAGTCATCAAAATGCTTAAAGGAGATGTTGAATGCTTACAAGTTCCTCTCAAGCCCCTCCAACCATCACCAAACAAAGAGATAAAGGGTGCTAGAGAAAATTCAAATCAAGCTTCATCTTCAATTCAATCAGATGAATCAAGTCTTACTTAATTTTTATTGTTTATCTTTCTAAAATTGAACTATCTCTTTCTATCCTTTTTTAAGAGAAGTTTGCTTCAAGACCACAAAAAAAAGAGAAGATCGACAATATAAGGTCATAACCTTTCTATGCTTGTCATAGTATATATACTTCGCAATGCCCTAAAGATAAGTATCAATCTAAATATAGTTTGATGCTACTCATCCATGTATAAATTTGTTACACATCTCTCTCTCTCTCTCTCTCTCTCTTATTTCTTTTTCTCACTTCCTTCATCTATCTATTTTTATTATTTTTTCTCTACTTTTTTTCATTTATTTAATTTTTGAATTAAATATATAAAAAATTTAGATAAGTTGTTGAATCATGAATGGTACTCTTAACAAATAGTTATTTAAAATAGGAAAAGTAGGATATAATGAGTTTTTCAAATAAGAAATACAAAAAATGCTAAATGCACTTAAGAAAAACTTATAAAAAACTTACTTATTTACATGTTAGTTATTGATATGTTAAAAATCATAAAATTTGAAATTCAAGATTTGAATTTCAAAAGAAAACTAACAAAATGAGTCTTGTAAGTAAAAATCTAAGCAAAAGTGTTATAAGTACATGTAGCATTATTCAAGAAATATATATAGATTAGTCAATGGAAGTGCTCTTACAAGTCTTCATGTTTGATCTCGATCTGTGATAGCATCAATATTATTTTATTCAGAAGTGATCATATTACTAATTGGTAGTAATAAATAACCATAGCATGCAGTAGATAATACATGACTTTTTACAATTTTTTTTTTCTTGTATTTTTTTAATGAAAGTGATGCATAGATAGGAATGTCACGTAGAATTAGCATTGCCCTAAATAATCGGGCAATAGGAGTAGTTTAGAAAATAAAACATAATTAATACTATTAGCCAACTTTAGTGCCTCAAATTGTAACCATTACAACACAATTATTTTTTAGTGACGGTTGGAAAATTGTGGCAGTCCCCAAACCGTCACTAAAAAGCCTTTTCTGAGACAGTTTCTGGAAACCGTCACTAAAGATAAATGAGATTTTTTTTTACATTCCAACGTATAGGAAATTTACGTTCGAATGTTAGTAATTAACATTCGAATGTAAAATGTATTGCGCCAACATTCAAACGTCAATTACTAACGTTCAAACGTTAATTGTAAATTTAAATTAAATATGACTCTAATTTAAAATTTATGTGGTTTTTATAGTGCATAATTTGTGAACAAGTCTAAAACATTGACTTGTATATATTTATATATACACAATTTGTAATATATAAATATATAATTATGTTTATATATATTTGAAGTGCAGTGATTTAATATTAAATATCAAAAAAATAACATTAAAGAATATTGAGAATTGAAATTAACAAACCATAGAAATATTAAATAATATTTTTCTTTACATATAATAAAACCAAAATACTAAATATGATTGAATTTCTTAAACAACACTGAGATGATAGCATTAATCACGAAACAAGACATCCCATATAGAACTCCTGAACCATTGAGGGGTATACCTTCCCCCTCAATGTGCAGATATTTCCCTAGCCTCTACTGACGAAAACATCTCTCAGGTTCGTCTGGTCCCATATGAGTTCGTCGAACTCATTAATTAGGACCTCTCGCTCTACCATAACAGTACGAGCCCCAATACAAGCAGTGTCCTAAGTGGCTCATTCCCTCTCTCATTTCCTAGTATGCAGAGAATGAGCTATATCCTGAAAATAGAAAAAAAAAAATAAATTATTTACATTGATGCATTTTTTGTATTAATTTTAAGCTGCTCTGCATTAACGTTCGAATATAGTAAAAGAAACGTTCGAACGTTCAGATAAAACGTTTGGAAGTGTATCCTTTACATTCGCACGTAAAAAACATACGTGCAAACGTATAACATACACGTTCGAACGTAAGCAGTAAATAAATTTAAATGACATACGTTTGGACGTTTATGTTATACGTTCGAACGTATGAGTTTTACGTGCGAACGTTGAAGCATAAATAAATTTAAAAGTAGTAGGTTCGAACGTTATAATTAAACGTTTGGACGTAAATTTACATCCGAATGTAAAACAATACACGTTCGAACGTAGAAGCCTTAATGGCTATGTAATTGAAACGTCATATGTTCGAACGTCTTGGTGACACATTCGAACATTACAACATAGAATGGTTGAATCGACTCAACCATTATTGAAATCTCGAAAATCAATCTACAAGGTTCTAAATGCCGAAATGCCACCATAGAAATGAAGTATACACTTCAAGAAACTTTTATACTATGAATATTAGGCTAATAGAAAGCCGTGGTGGCTGAAAAATAGAGTTGAAAATCCAGCCACCACTTGACCCGTTTTAAACAAAACCGAACTCAAATCTCAAATAAAATACATGTTAGAGGTAAAAAGATGAATGCCTACCTTTTAGTGACGATTGTGGAGAAGTTTGACGGCGGCGGCGACCGAGGAGTGGTAGCGTGCAAACGAGAACGAAGTTAGATAGCGGTGAAAATAAAGTTTTGCCGTTCTGTTTTGGACTTATAGACACGAAACGTTCGATTGTAACTCTCAGTACGTTCGAGCATTTTTTGATTTATTTTCCAAAATATTGACTATAATATATTATATTATTAATATATGTTATATATTATAATGTATACTATATATAATATTATATTATAATATATATAGTATATTATAGTATATATATACTGTGTATTATATATATAATATATTATATAGTAGATTATAATATATTATATATATATGATCCATTATAAACTAATGAAAACAATATTAGAGCCACAATCTCTTATTATTATTCCAAAACGATATACTTTATTATTACAATCTAGTACTCAAAATTCTAGTGTACAAATTCATAAATAGATAATTGGAATCAAATTACTCTCCCTAAAGAATAACAATTAGATTAATTGGTTTTTTTGAATTTGCGAGTGCTAGTTATATTTCTAAAGTTTAGCAATATGTTTATACATGTTGTTGTGATTATTCTTTGTAAATTTTGTGAATAGTTTGTGAGTTTTTGGTGTTCATTGATGAATTAATATGTGTATAAATATTGTTGTTGTTGTGATATAGATTTGAAATATTGTGATTATTGTTTTTGAATTTTTATTGAATATGTTTAAGAAGAAAATTATAAGTTTAGGATCTTAATTTAAGTAAAGATTAAACATATTTAGTATACATTTAATATGAGAATTAATGTTTAACATTTAATAAGTATATATAATATATTCATACTAATTTAGTTAGAATATGATTATTATTCAAATTATAAGTATATTATAAAACTTAATCTTAAAAAAACAAAAAAATATATATATATAACTTAACTATATATAAAGTATAATAATTTTTTCATATAGAGCGAGATCAAAGACGGGGCTGGTCATTAGATCAGTAAATAGCAAGGCAGTTTTAGTGAGATCAAAGACGGGGCTAGCCATTGGATCTGGTTTGGATGAAGTTGAAAGTCATACAAATTATGACCCTCAGATGATGTGATTCCATAAAATTATTGCTATATAGTATATATATAGTGCATTATATATATAATGTATTATATACTATATTATATATAGACTATATATAATACTCTTATATATATAATACACTATATATATTCACAAGTAGTTGGAAATGATGCCCAAATATATACCCTGAATATAGAAGAATTTAAAATTCACAAATAATAGTCACAAAAGATTCGTATTTTTCTCAACTTTTACATAAATAAAAAATATTATATAGTATTATATTGTACTATATATATATAGTGTATTATATATATATAAGTTTTGTTGTTAGTTTTATTAATTATATATTATTGATTCATATATATAGTATAGTATATAATTATGCTTTCATTTAAAGTATTATGCTATCATACTATATATATATATATATATATAATATAGTATATATACAATACTATAATATAGTATATTATATACTATATATAGTCCAGATTACTCACATTGGCATCCACCTCTCATAATCCTTAAAATGAATATTTTTCTCTAACATATTCACAAGTGATTGGAGATGATGTCCAAATACACATCTTGAGTAAAGAAGAATTTAATAAGTAATAAAGAATATCTCGAACAACCTAGTTATATGAAAGAACTTTTATGTCCCAAAAAGTTAGTATTTTTCTCAACTTTTCGAAAATAAAAAGAGATTATATTGAAGAGAAATATTATGAGTATCTAGAAAAAATACATATATATAACTATTATATTAATAAATACTAACCTATGAAGCTAAAAGTAACGTTCGAACGTGAATTTATTACATTCGAATGGTAATATTATATTCCCGCTCGATTTTCTCATATCTGTGATGATCTTCCCACATTCGAAGGTTTCAATCTAATGTTCAAATGTTAATGGAGATATATGAGAGGAAATCGATATTATTCGAACGTACAATTATAATACGTTTGAACACGAGTTATAATTTCCCGTGCGATTTAGGCATTCTGTGATGATCTGAAATGTTCGGACGTTAAAAATTTACGTTTGAACATTAGAGTAAACATGCGAACGTAAATTTTCTAACGTTCGAACATGCAAAATAAAAGTGCGGTAAATTTCCCGCTAGATTTTGAAAACTGTCATAGGAAGATACGTTCGAACGTGTATAGAAAATGTCTGAACATTATCCGCAAAAAATTTAACCAAGTTTTTTAATGTTCGAACGTCATCTAAAAATTGGGAGGGATAATATAACGTTTGAATGTACAACTTAAATGTTAGAATGTCATTTAAAAATTGGGCGGGATTATATAACGTTCGAACGTACAACTTAGATGTCCGAACGTTCCATCTAAAGATTTTGTGATTTAATGAATACATGCACGGGAGGCAGCAGACTCATTTCTTCTTCTCCCGTGCGTGCAACAGAGAGAGAGACAGTGAGAGATCAGGGTATTCGTGGGTTAGAGAGAGAGAGGGTTATAGTGAGAGAGAGTTGAGTGAGAGGGAGTTGAGTGAGAGAGGGTCGTGGGTTAGAGAGAGAGAGAGTTAGAGTGAGAGAGAGTTCAGTGAGGGAGGGTTTATTAATATTTTGTACCTCTAGTTCCATTGATTTTGGTAAGAAAAAACTATTTGTCTTTTGTATTGTAACACCCAGACCCAATCAAACTCAATTTTATTTATTTTGTTTTAGTTTATTCTTTATTTATTTTATTTTTTCTGCACATGTTTATTTTTCCCGTATGTTTCATTTTTGGTTCTTTTTTCTCTTTCGGTCTTTATTTCTTTACTCCCATAGTTTTCCTCTCGCCCACTCCATGCACACACACGGCACATCCGCGCGGACGTCTCTCTCTCGGCTCTCTAGGGTTTCTTTATTTATTCCGGTCATCCTTTCATCTATTTATTTGTCCGTTCTTCATCCTCAATAAAAAAACCTAGAGTGCCGCTTCTTCTTTTCATGCCTCAACCTCCTTCACCGTGAGCCCTTCCCCATAGTGCAACTGTGCAGCACCTGAACCACTGCCCCAAACGAGCCAAGCCCGTATCACAACACTGTTTAACCCGTGGTGCTGCTGCACAGATCACCACTGCACCGCAGTGCAATGCGAAGACAACCGCGCAACATCCCAGCCACTGCCACGACCCAGCCCAGTCTGAAACACTCGAATCACATCCCGCACGATGGAAACCACCATGTTTGATGCTGCTCTGCCCTGCACCTCCCCACCAAGCCGCTGATACGTTGGGACGTGAAGGACTCTGTTTTTGCACACCGAAACAGGGGAAGCATCCCCACCGTGAGCCACGTCGTCAGCCCCCTCAACTTCGACACCACTGCCATCAAAAGACGCCGGAGGACAAGCCTCCACCTTCGGACACTGCCAGGTCGATGCCCAACCCCCAGACCATCGCAAGCCTCGCTGCCATACGGTGAGTTTTCGTCCTCTTTCACGCCGAGCTATCTGTCCATCCCTTTCTCTTTCTGCGTGAGGTCTCTCACTCATCTCTCTCTCAGTGCCTCACCACCGTGACCTTCTTCGCCGCGTCGCGCGCAGCTCCTCCCATGGCGGTGAGTACCTCGCGCCCCTGTTCTTACGGTTTTTGCACCGAGACTGCATGATACATTTCCAGTCTACGTAAACTTTTTTTTTGCATAGTATTTGAAAGGGAATTACAGTTTTACCCTTAGTTTTAGAATGTGTTCAAGTTGATATTTTTTGGTCTGTTTTTACATGGTTTATACGGGTGGTATAAGAAAAGGTTTACAAGCAATAAATAGGATTTTCAAATTGTACTTTGGTAGCAAATTATTTTAATAATTGTGAAATTTTATTTTAAACATTTAAATTACGATTAAAGCTATTTGTTTATTATTATTTAACGAAATTTTTACTCGTACTTACCTTAAATCGCTTAAGTATTTTAATATGTTATTAAGTAAATGTTTATTTTAAGAGTAAACAATATTGGTGTATTGTTATTTCTACATCTTAGATATATTTTAGTCTTTTTAATAATAGTTATGGTTTATTTTAAAATATTTTGGGATAATTATTTTACTTAGTATTAAACTTCATAAGTTCTTTTCATTAATAAATAGGTCTGACTTTTAAATGTTTTAGTCATAGTATTAAATTAGCATTAACGATTTTAGAAAGTGATGATTGGTAATTTTAGGTTTTGAGGAATTAAATAGGTTATTTTATAAGTTTAGGATTAAATATCAAAATACGTGATTAATTGGAAATTTATGAGAATTACGTGATTATTTTATAGGTGACGATTAATTATTGTCCAACATTTTTGAGGAATTTCGAAAATACTAAGAAGTTCAAGTAAGCGGGGTTCCTATGCTAGACTTTGCATTAAAATAAAATGTGCTGAGGTTATTTTTTGGAAAATATACATATTTGATTTTGAAAAGAAATTTGAACTATCTCGGTTATTTTCTGTCATGACTGGTGTAGACATGAGCTTATTTTTGACATTCTGTTTCTGAACTTTGAAAAAGAGAGCGAATATGAAATTTTGTGCATAAATTATGTTGTATAATGATTTTGCTCTATTCTGAAGATTTTTTGTACTCTGATATGATCTTATGTGATTTCTGAAAACCTTTGGCATAACATTCTATTTCTATTTTTGTTCCATTCTGACCTCACCACGGGTGTAAAACTGTGGCCTCTGTTCGGGTTGGTACCAATTTTTCTGTTTCTGGTGCACCCACTTTGGAAACAAAGCGGTTCTCTACGTGGTCTTTCCTATGTGCACACTTGGGGCTCCGAGAATAAATGAGGGGAAGATTCACATTCTGTTTCTGCTCGGTTAGCTACCGGGGTTTGCACAACCCTACCACGGGGCTTAAACGTGGTATTTGTTCTGATATGATAAGATAAGATGTGATGTTTCAGTTTATGCTATGCCAAAGGGATTTTGATTATGAATATTTTTGAACTTTCGTTCTGATATTTTTTGATAATATGTTCTGACGCTGCATTTTGAAAACATTATTCTAATTCTGCATTTTAAAAGAACATATTTTTGTTCTGCATTCTGAACTCTGTAAATGCTCATGTTTACATACTAGTATATGTCCTCTGCTTACTGAATTGTTGATAACTCACCCCTTATCTCCATATATTTTTCAGATATTTTTTTTATGGTTCAGCTGGAGAACAAGAGTAGAAAGTTTTAGCAGGTGTGATGATCAGAGTGGAATAAGTGCCCGAGGGTACAAGTGCTTATTTGAGAGTCATAGTTAGTAAACCAAATTTATGTTTCAGATATTTTGATTTGATGAGTTAAGGATAATTTTGAGTTTTAGAGAGTTTTTAATTTATGTTATTGAGATTTTTTTTATTGTCCCTATGGAGGAACTTAGATATTTGGATTGATTAAATTGATTAATATTTTATTAGATTTTTCGGATTTTATAGTTGTACTATTTAAGTTGTTTTGAGGTATTAAGAATTAACTCTCCGGACCTCCGAGAACTGGGCGTTACATGTATTTTCTTAAATTTTATGATATTTGTCTTGTGTTTTTGTTACATATATGCTTCTAATAAGTTAGTGTTGTATTTTTTTGAAGGATTGGTTGTGATTATTGGCAAGTTGGAAGTTTTTGATTTGTAAGAGAATATTGTGAGTGCTAGGCATATTTCTAAATTTTAGTAATACGTTTATACATTTTATGCTTACTCTTGAAATAATTGTGTTTATTGTTTGTAAATTTTGTGAATAGTTTGTGAGTTTATAATGTTTATTGATGAATTAACATGTGTAGAAATATTGTTATGAGAATATTGTTGTTGTTGTTGTTGTTGTGATATGGATTTGAAATATTGTGATTATTGTTTGTGAATTTTTATTGAATATGTTTATATGGTTAGAAATATATTGTGTTTAGGTTTTGGATTGATGTGAAAATTTTGATATAATATTTTTTGGTTTTTTTGAATTTGTGAGTGCTAGTTATATTTCTAAAGATACTCAAATATGTTTATACATGTTGTGATTTTATGCTTACTCTTGAAATAGTTGTGATTATTATTTGTGAATTTTGTGAATAATTTGTGAGTTTATGATGTTTATTGATGAATTAACATGTGTAGAAATATTATTGTGGAAATATTATTGTTGTTGTGATATAGATTTGAAGTATTGTGATTATTGTTTGTGAACTAGGGTTGAATATGTTTATATGGTTAGAAATATTGTGTTTAGGTTTTGGATGTATATGAAAATTTTGATATTATAATTTTTTATCCCTTTTTTGAATTTGTTCTTTAACAAGAAAATTATAAGTTTAGGATCTTAATTTAAGTAAAGATTAAAAATATTTAATATATACTTAATATGAGAATTAATATTTAAAATTTAATAAGTATATATAATATATTCATACTAATTTAGTTAGAATATGATTCTTATTACTATTATTAGTACAAAACTTAATTTAAAAAAAAATATATAACTTAACTATATATAAAGTAGAATATACATATAATAACTATTATTAATAAATCGTCAATTAAATACTTTTACCATTGTGAGGTTTCAAACCATTATATTATTAAATATATATAAAGAAAGAAAGTAAAATACTCTTAAATAGAAAAGTCTTGAACCTAGCAAATAAGTAGAATTAGAATAAATAAATATACTTATTTAAAATAAACTAGAGAGTAAGTAAATAAGGATCAAATAAGGGCTTATATAAAAATTATATACGTATTGTCTATATAAATAAATAACTCACTCAGTTAAGTATAACAATTAAAATTATAATTTAGGAATGATAATAATTAAAATTATATAATCACCTTTAAAATTATATATAACAATTATAATAACAATTACATAATAACAATGAAGGAGAATGATCTTGAAAAAATGTCTATCAATTTGCTTAACTGTCATAGTCTCTCCGGCCTTGACAACTCTCATCCGGTCTTGACCACTCCAACCTTGAGAGTTGTCATGACTGGAGAGTCGATGACAGTTAAGCAATTAGACTACAAATGTAAATACTAGATTCGTTCTGACTGTCCACCATCATACCGATTCAAGGTCATTCCACGACGTCTTGCTGAAAAATGGTAATTAAAAAATTATATAATTCATTTATTTTTCTGATATTATTTTATTTAAGTAGTAACATTATCTTTTTAAAATTGCTAATGTCTCTTTGTTTAAAACGTGATGATCTTGAAAACTTTTTCCTCATTCATGTTTAAGCTGCTGCTCATACTAATGAGCATAGTGAATGGACGGATCCTATCACTGTAGATAATTATCTAAGCAGCGTTAATTTTGTTAAATAAATTATGCAATATGTGAATAATTTATTTTTTATTTCTATTTCTATTAATACATTATTTATTAACGATTATTACCTTTTAAATTGCAGGAAAAAATAATGGAGATACAGTCAGCTTCTGGGGAATCCTCTCCTAGTAACATAGACATATTCACGCAAGTGCTCAGGCCGCAGTATAGTATGGCAAGAGGTTTGAGACGATCTATCAAGCATAGATGTTCATCCTCCTCAACCTCATCGACTTTACAAATTAATAATCTTACCAAAGATTTAGAACCTGCACGGCGTGAGAATGAGCATATGAGGTCAAGACAATAAGAGTTAAAGTCTCTCTTAGAACGACAGTCTCATTTAGAGAGTGTTTGCAGGACCAACAGAGAGACCAAGAGGAAAGAATATACAATGAAGTCCAAGAGTAAGTGCAACGGGAGATGATGATGCAAATAGAGCGTGTAATATCGTTACAACAAAATTACGGTGGACAAGGAAAAAAGAAGAAATAAATTTTATCAGTAGTGGTGGCTAGTTTTATTATCTAATTTTAAAATTTTATAAGACATTGTTAGTTGTTAATTGATGTATGTAATATGATACAATTGGTATGTTTTTAAATTTTATGAAATTAGTATTTCTGATCTATACATTCGAATGTAAATTAAAAACGTTCGAACGTTGGTTTGCATTTGAACCAATGTTCGAACGTGAATACATAAAATTGTATAGTAACATTCGAACGTATTGACCCTCAAACGAACAAATGTTCGAATCATTAAACGATTAACGTTCGAACAAACCTATGATCGTTCCACTTGCATTCGAATGCTCCTTCGTTTACATTCGAATTAACGTCAATTTCTCTCATTCAAACGCCAATCGGTCGGGTTGCCATTCGAACGTTCAATTGGACGTCCGAATGTTACTTTCGGTGACAGTTCTCAACCGTCACAAAAAGGAAACATTCGAACGTTCAACCAAACGAAACACCTCCAACTGTCACTAAAAATAATTTTAGTGACGGTCCAACAGTAAACCGTCACCAAATGTTTTCTGTGACACACATTAGGTGACAGTCGTGGTGACGGTCACCAAATATCTTTAGTGTCGTTTTGGCAATTTTTTGTGACGGTTTCCTCTGTCACAAAAGACAAATTATGTTGTAGTGAACTATCCATATAAAAGTTCCCCAAAATTAATAAAGTTCACCAACAACAATTAGCATTCTAAACTAACGTCTATATTAGGTACATTGGATAACTCACATTTGTGAAATAGCTTTTCGTTACTTTATTTACTGTAGCACCAAATATTTAGGGCCCGTTTGGGGTTGCGGTTGGATTCTTAAAAAGTACTTAAATAGCCTTTCAAGCTCTGTAATGAAAAAATTAAGTTGTTCAGGTGTTACATATTAATGAAATTTTAATCTCAAATAAGCTAAAAAATACGTTTAATCTCAAACGTACATTTTCGAATAATGCGGAACGTAATTTGAATTTTGAAAAAACTGTCAATAAACGAAAATACCTTTACAACTTTAAGATAATTACAACTTTCAAACTTTTAAGGATATGATCATAATTTTTGAAAATTCAAATAATCTCATTTTTACCTCATAAAATATTTTTTTTAATTTGTTTCCAAACAAACAAAACTTGTTTGAAAGTGCTTTAGACATATGGTTACCAAACAATAAATAAATTTTTAATAGTACAATTTATTACATAAGTTATAAGTTATAAGTTTTATTTCTCACCGCAATCTCAAACATGTACTTAGACTAGAAACAAAATGTGGGTTAATATTAAACTAAACCATAGTTGTTGTTCCCTTTCAAGTATATTATTTTATGAGTTTTGCTACTTATCATCTCCACATATCACACTTATTTTTCTTTTTTTACATTTTTTTTATTTTATTCTTCTTGAACTAATTGAGTTCTTTTACTCATTATCGATACATCACATATTTGGTAACATAAATAAAAAATTATATATTATGTATGGTGTAAGAATAATGAATAATAGCCTTTTTGTGAAGCATGATCACCAGACCTAAGACGTAAATAAATAATAAAAAATAATTAAAAAACAACAAAGAAGAAGAAGAAGAAGTTCTAGACCCTTGTCACTAGAGGTGTAACCGGTCCGGTTTGATCCGGTTTTGGACAAAATTTGGAACCGAACTAGTACACACCAGTTTTACATTTTCAAGAACCAATTCCGCACCGGTTAACCCCTAAACTGATACTTCTAGTTTTAACGGTTCCGGTCCGGTTGGGTCCGGTTTTTCGATTTTAATATACTATGTACTATATTATATATTATATATATTATAGTATATAATACTATAGTGATAATATATTATAGGATATTATAATATTTATTATAATTGTATTATAAACTATAGTGATATATTATATTATAGACTATAATGATATATTATAGTGTATTATAATATATAGTGATATAGTATTAGTATAACTATTAATACAATAGACTATAGTAATATAAGATTTTAAAATTTAATACAAAAACAAAACCAGACCGATTTTGACCAGCTTTAAGAAAAATCAAATCGAAACTAGACCGAAACAAACTCGATACCAGACCAAACCCACCGGTTCGGTCCAGTCTGGTCCGGTTTACCAGTTCACCGGTTTTTTTTACACCTTTGCTTGTCGCACGTCCTTTCCGTTTCTATTTCCACCCAACGAAGAAGGCACTCTGCTCAATGACTCCCTCTTTTCCCCTACAGACCCTTTACTCTCATGTCTCACACCCTCCATTTCTCTTTCTTTTCTCCACAGAAAATGAGAGTGGCTCTGACATTGTCTTCTTTTTCTTTTTTCTTTTCTTAATGATTAATAGAGTATTTTTTACTGAGTTAATAATTTTTTTATTTTTTTTAAATGTTTAAAACATTTTTAAAAATGTGTAAAAAAAAGCAAAAACAAAAAATAAAAATTTTGCCTTGTGAATATTCTCGGTTGGTGGCTCTAAGAGAAAATTCCAGTATCTCCCAGTTTAACAAATATCATCTACATTTGGCTCACATTGAATTAGTCAAACTAAAATCATCTAAGATATGAGCTACAATAATTCTATCCTACCAGTCAAATATGAAGTGCACTGTAGCAAGGTCAAATGTGTTTTTTATTATATTCTTGAAACCTTGTGCACAAAGGCTTCTTTCCCACGGCTCTTTTTTCTTCTTCCCTCCTTCTCTCCTGTGTACTTCTCATTCTCTCCCGCATGGCTCCTTCCCTTTTCTTATTCTCTCTAGCATGGCAAGCTCTGTCACCAGCTTCTCTCCCGCACAGTTTTTACCGTATCTCTCAATTGGCAGCTTCTCTCCAGCAAGGCAAGGCTCCAGCATGGCAAGGCTTGTCTCTGTCGCTAGTTTCTCTCCATTGGGAACTCCTCCCTGGCACTACTCACACCAAAGCCCCTTCTCAAAATTGAATCCACTGGTTTAATTTTCTCTTCTTCTCGTACTCTTAGGTTTAATTTGTGTTGAGTGGAATTTGGGTGAAAATGAGGTTTTGTTTTTCTCAATATTCACTTCGCAAGGGTTTTTTGTGAAACATGTATGCACACAGTATATAGAAACTCAATCTTATACCTTGATCTGGTTGTTCACCATGGTGCCTGCTTTTTCAAGCTCCTTTATGGACTTGAACAAAGGGACTAGGCTCTACATGTTGTTCACTATGGTGGCTGTTGGGCTGTTATTTTGGTCAGCAACTATTGCCACATGTAGGGCTGTTATTTTGGGTTGTTATGCCAATGCTTTAACAGCCCCTTTCCCCACTCAGCATCTCTCTCTAGCTCGTTTCTTTTAATTTACCTAATTTCCACTCAATTTTCGACTGAAGCCTTACCTAACCCAATATCTCTCTCACAAAGCACTTCGATACAGAAGTTGAGCAAAGCAAATCATCGTAGATTACACGTAGACACTATGGTTTCTATTACTTCTTCTAATTCCTTTGAATCTTAAACTACTATGAGCCACCCTCAGTCGATGACAACCCCCAAACACCAAGACCCATGATAAGTGTTATTTTTATGTGATTTTTAGAGAGTCTGAGTTGAGAGTTCCAGTTTTTATTCTTGAAGTGTTCTTTGGAGAAGGCGGAACTGGAGGGCAGTGGCGAGAGCCGAATACTTCATTAACCGACTTCAACAAAGAACACCAAATTTATTCTTTTTCTTGTTAATTTCATTATGAACTAATTCTATTTTGTATAGTTTTGATGTAGCCTAGCACTGAACACACAATTTATATTCCAAGTTATTTTATTTTTAATATTTCCATGATCGAGTATTTATTCCTTATTCTTAATGACTGCAATTTTCTGGCTAACTATTGCTCGATCTATTGAATCACAATGAGACCGAGAGGTGATTTGTGATTAAAGCTATAGGATTAAACACGATTAGTTGAGCAAAATCAGAGATGCTTTACCGTGACTAGAGTGATTTTCAAGAAAGATCCAAAAAACTTAATGAGTCTCTAATTAGTTAAATTCACATAGAGATATGTAATTATTAGTTGGAGATATTTTTGGTATCGTTCGAGAGAAAATATTGAATAGTTAAGGGATTTTTATCATCAACTTGGAATCTATAACAAGGAAGAATAAATTGTGTGAGATTTGATAGGTGAAGTCAAATGGTCTGGATCTATTCTTATTATTTTAAAAATCTTAATTTTAATGTTCTTTTCTTTAGTTTAATTTAGATAAACTATTTTTCAAATTTTGGTTTTCCAAATAGTAATTAATTCTGTCAATTTAAATATTCAATAGCATAATTAATCCCTGTGGGTTCGATAACCATTTTCTTTAAAACACTTTACAACTTGTTACGATTATGTGCACTTGCAGATATATTTTTATGCAAATAACTTTTTGACTCCGTTGCCGGTGACTAATTATTTGTTATTGATATTGATACCAGCTAAATTTTTACTACTTTGGATTTTATTTATTTTATTTTATTTAAAAAAACATTTAATTTGATCTTAGTTTGATCTTTTTATTTTCAGGAATCAGAAGTGCATGCGTTGATCTAAATCATTAGAGCATACACTTTTTGATCGCGATATTGAAAGGACCTTACGTTGGATCAATAAAGAGAAAAAGAAAGAGGATGCCGCCTGTAAAGGTAATGTGGCTGACCAGGAGCACAAGGCGTTGAGAGACTATTCGATGCACTTGGTCAATGGGGCGACGTCCATCATAAGGTGACCAATTATACAAGCCAATAACTTTGAGATCAAGTCGGCCATCATTCAAATGATCCAACAAACTGTCCTGTTTGGGGGGCTGTCACAAGATGATCCTAATGTCCATATTGCAATTTTTTTGAAAATTTGTGATACTTTTAAATACAACGGAGTGACAAATGATGCAATCCGGTTGATTTCCCTTTTTCACTTAGGGAAAAAGCAAAAGCTTGGTTGAATTCTTTTGTCGTCCGACATCATCACCACCTGGGAGGAGTTGGCACAAAAGTTTTTAGCAAAGTATTTCCTTCTGACCAAGACAGCGAAATTAAGGACTGATGTTACTACCTTCACCCAATTTGAGGGCGAATCATTGTATGAGGTGTGGGAGAGATACAAAGACTTATTGCACAAGTGTCCACTTCACGATCTCCCTGCCTGGCTTCAAGTACAGACATTCTACAATGGTTTGGGACACACAAATCGATCTATGGTTGATGCAATGGCTGGAGGAACATTAATGAGTTAGACCCATGAAGTCGCATATGAAATTCTGGAAGAATCGGCATCCAACAATTATCAATGGACTGCGAAGAGAGCAATGCCAAGAAAGGCGGCTGAAGTTTTTGAACTTGATTCTATTACCATACTAGCAATGGCTCTTTTATAAGATTAACTCTCAGGGCAACAATTGTGTTAGTCATCTAGGCAACAATTAGTATCAGAGCAATGTCTCTTTTATAAGATTAACTATCTTTTGAGTTAAGATTTTTATGGCTAACATTGCAGCTATTTTATGTGAAGGTCAATCCGGTAGTCAGCCTCTACTATTTTGTAGAGACAATTACACATTTTGGAAAGGTAGAATGAAAATATTCATTCAAGCTCATGGTCTAGAAATTTGGAAATGCATTGTAAATGAACCTTATATCCCAATAAAAGTTGTTGATGGGGGTAAATGTCAAAAAGGAAGAAAAAGAGTTTGATCGTGAAGATTAGAAGATTAGATAATTCAACGGCTATAATTTCCAATATAATGCTCTCGATGGGAATGAGTTTAATAGAATAATGGCTTGCAAAACAGCAAAGGAAATTTGGAATAACTTGGTAGTAACTTATGAAGGAGTTTCGCAAGTCAAGGAATCAAAAATTTATATTCTTACTCACGAATATGAAATGTTTAAAAAGAATGGCGATGAATTTATTTATACTATCGCCCTAAAGACACAATAGGCCATAAGTTGCCCCACCCTTGGAACGTTGAGCACTTAAGAAGATACTACATTTAACTCGTGATGTATTGATTTTGGTACAATAAATTAGTTTCATTGGAAAGCCTATGATTTTATCTCATTACTTTGCACACTTCTATTAATTTATTTGATTTCAAAGCATTTTATTATGTCTTAATGCTTCACACACACTTATTGTCGGGATTACGCAGTCGAGTCATCCTCCTGTTACACCAATCATTAGAGTTACACGATCAAGACTCCTTCCTACTGCACTCTTATCACCAAGGTTACGTGGTCGAGGCATCCTCCCACTACACCAATCGCCAGAGTTATGCGGTCAAGGATCCCTCCCACTACCCTTTTATCATCAAGGTTAAATGGTCGAGGCATCCTCCCGTTACATCAATTGCCAGAGTTGCACGGTTGAGACTCCCTCCAGCCATTCTTATTGTCAAGGTTACATGGTCGAGGCATCCTCCCGCTACACCAATTGCCAGAGTTACATGGTCAAAGCTCCCTCCCGCTACACTCTTTTTGCTAAGGTTACGTGATCAAGGCATCCTCCCGCTACACCAATCGCCAAAGTTACGTGGTCGAGGCTCCCTCCCATTACACTCTTATCGCCATGGTTACGCGATCGAGGCATCCGTCTGCTACACCAATCACCAAAGTTACGCAGTCGGGGCTCCCTCCTACTACACTCTTATTGCCAAGGTTACGCGGTCGAGGCATCCTCTCGCCACACCAATCGCCAAAGTTACACGGTCGAGGGTCCCTACCGCTACACTTTTATCGCCAAGGTTATGCAGTTGAGCAACGGTTACACTAGTGACACACTCTTCATAATGAATATCTAACAAAAACACTCAAGGGAGAAGCGTCCAAAAAAAAATTAAATAAAAAAACATAAAGCAACACAACATCGAAACAACATTCACATCATTAAGATAGGGATAGTTCTCCAAAATGTAGTTCTCCAAAACATATACAGTATATCATCCAAACATACAAAGAAAACATTCTTTAAGAACTACGAGGAGAAGGAAAGGCGTCCACATGGTGTCCCTTCCAAGGGAATAGAAAACATGATAAGCGGAGGAATTGACTCAGATTTACTTCCAATCCAAGGTATGAAGATCCGTCTTGGGATGATTAAGCAGGAATTCCAGCAATGGTTTGATCCTGAGCTTAAATCCAAGACCCCAGGCCTGGCCTTGAACGGTATAGGTAGCTGTTAATCGAGGAAGAATGTGAGCTACCTCACTCTAAGAGTGAACTAACTCAACATTCAACTTTGTCGCTTTTGATTCTGAGTCCGACAACTATTTTTTGTGGGACTCCAAGATCTGGTTTAGCTGCAAATAATGGCAATCATGTTCCTTAAGCTATTTTTTTGCGGCTACCATAACTCGTTCGACCCTAACGTTCTCGCTCCTCCGCTATGCTTAGGCAGGTATTGGCTTCTCAGCGTCCTTCCTTAGGTCAGCAGGCAAGCAGCGTAATTGGTCTTCGCCTTCTTAAGTTCCTCAACCTCTCTCTCCATTTAGTTGAGGCGGGCGACTAGATTGTTCCATTATGCTTCACTGACTTTTGCTTCGCGTCAACACTGGTTCACTTCTTTAAAGGTGCTGGTCACCTCCGATCTAAACGAATCAACCTTACCACGTAAGGAGGCCACCTCATCCTCAAGCTTACGAGAGAGAGACTTAGCTTGAGATAACTCCTCAACCATCCCCTCCTCCTCGGCTCGTGCTGTGAGGACAACACTATGAGAACTTTCGATGAAAGACCGCATGGATTGGTTCTCTTCATCCAACTCCAAGTTGTCCTCAACCAATGTGGCCACCAGGCGATCAACTCCCTAAAAATCCAACCAAGTCAAAAGTTGCAGGGTAAGGAAAATAACACCCTAAGGCAAAGGAACTTACCTGCGAAAGGATGCTTCAAAGATTACAAATGCTGGAAAGAAAAGCCTCTTCTCGGTGAGCACACAAAGGCTGAGAGGAACTAGTTAGGGACTCTAAAAGACGCACTAGCAAAGCTCTCCAAGGTGGGGGTGTCCTGAACAAGCATGGGTGAAAGAGTGGGGAGTATGTGTGCTCACCTGAGTAGTTGTTCCCGCCGGTTGATCATGGGGAAGCACTGCATCATCTTTATGAGCAGGTGATACCCAAGAAGGATTGGCAAGAGGATTGTCCACCAAGAAAGCCGGAGAGGGCTCACCACCCCCGGTGGAGGAGATGCTAAAAGGTGAGGAACGGATTGACACCTTACTTCCACTAGCTGGGGATAGAGTTGGAAAGATGAAAGACATCTCGGGGGTGATCCCTCCCGAAACAATTAAGATGAGTAATGAGCCAGAGACAGCGGATGTAGCCCCTACTAGTGGATCTTCAATATCTTTGAAGCGTAAGGATTCCCCAAGCTTGCACCAACTAGATGTGAACCTCTTCTACGGAAGAAAGAATGATCTCAAAACCACACTCATCAAGAACCGAAGTCCATGAAGCCCTAATGGGGAACTTTTGATTTGCGGCCTCATACATAGGAAACTCTTGACCGTCACCAGATACAAAGAAAAATGTCCTCTGCCAATCCTTGGTGTGGGAATATTTGCGCTCCAATTGGTCCGATTTGTTGCGAGCCCTACAACTACAGATATTTCCTTCCAAATATCTAAAACCATGTAGGGAAAGGAATTCATGAGCTGTGAGATCAGGGTAGTCATCACCCGTGGGCTCCAACACTCACCTCCAAAGAATGCAGCAAGCCATCAAAATCAGACAAGCGTTTGGCACAAGTTAGGCCAGAGTAAGACCCAAGACGTCTAGTATGTCACGAATGGGTCGAACAATGAGCAAACGGAGCCCCATCACAAACATAGCCAGGTAGAAAGCAACGGAAACGACCATACCTCTCACATCGACATCACCATGACGCTGGTCAAGCAGACCCAGAGCCACCAATTCTGGGATATTGAAGCTATCCCTCGAGGATTCCAATTCATGACAGGAGATGGTTGAAGACCATTGATGGCCTTCAAAAATTGATTGGGGAATAGATCCCCCTCTATGGTAGGGTTAATGGCTACCCCTTGGGGCATGTAGGAGGGTCGTGGGGTCGTGAAGAACCAACCCCTCAAGATGAAGACAGAGGATTGCTTTTAGAGGAAGCTATGGATGCACAGTGAAGTTTAGGAGAAAATGCAGGGAAGCAGAGTCACTGAAGTTTGAGAGAAGATGCAAAGAAGTAGAGTGCTCAAGAGAGGAAAGAAGAGAACAAAAATATGAGAAGTGAGAAAAAGGGTGCCTGAAGACAATAAATACCCGCGACGATTAAGTGGAGTTTGCGAAATGGAGCAAAGATGAAGTGACATTCTGATAAGGGGGCACGAAAAGACGGAAAACCTAGACAACGAAGCGGTGCTGTGATTACAAGTCTCACGCATGATGAGACTTCGCGAGGTAACTAGAAAGGGTTTAATCCTCTCCAGGGCCTACCAGGTTGTATCACGGGCTTGAGCTACAGCTCAGCCCAATAAATATACATCACAAACATAGCTAGGTACAAAGCAACGGAAACGGCCATACCTCTCATGTCGACAGCACCACGACGCTAGTCAAGCAGACCCAGAGCCACCGATTCTGGTATATTGAAGTTATCCCTCGTGGAGTCCAATTCACGATGGGAGATGTTTGAATACCATTGATGGCCTTCGAAAATTGAGTGGGCAACGGATCCCCCCTCTACGGTAGGGTTAACGGCTACCCCCTCGGGGCGAGTAGGAAGTTCGCAAGGTCACAAAGAACCGGCCCCACAGGATGAAGGCAAAGGATTTCTTTTAGAGGAAGCCATGGATTCACGATGAAGTTTGGGAGAAAATGCAGGGAAGCAGAGTCGATGAAGTTTGTGAGAAGATGCAAAGAAGCAGAGTGCTCGAGAGAGGAGAGAAGAGAACCAAAAGAGGAGAAGTGGGAAAACGGGTGCCTGAAGACAATAAATAATCACACCGGTTAAGTGGAGTATATGAAAGGGGGCGAAGAAGAAGCGACATTCTGACAAGAGGGCATGGAAAGATGAAAAACCCAGACAATGAAGCGATGCATTGATTACAAGTCCCACCACGCTATGCGTGATGAGACTTTGCGGGATAACTAGAAAGGGTTTAATCCTCTCCAAGGCTTGTCGGGTTGTTTCACGAGCCTGAGCTACAGCTCAACCCAATAACCCATCAATCAAGGGCCTAGCCCATTTCAAGCATATAAGAGTTAACACTGACAGAATAACCGTCAAGGACTTTGGGGAAGAGGGGCCATCGGTTCATTTGGAATAAGCTAAGTACCAATATCCCAAGACTCGAATTTCAAATAACAGATGAGAAAGTTATCACATAAAAACAAAAATATCGTGGGCTTTATTTATACTACCCAGGTATGACAATGAAACCCATCTAATTCGTTGGCTAGAAAAAGATCTCTATTGCTATTACTGACTTAGGTATCAAAGACATTCCCTCGAACCCCCAAGCCACACATTTCTTTAGTTGCAGGTGATCGTGCGTGAGAAGATGTGAAACACGTTTACAACATGGAAAGTTGCTAAATGGCTGCGTGAGATTAACTTTTTCATTAAGTCCACTAAAACTCTACCTAGAATAATGAATCTTGATATTTATGCACATCTCAAAAATTGCAACGAAAGTAAGAAAACTATTGCTGGTTGGATAGATGGTTTCCCCTTCTGGTAAGATAGAATTAAACATTGATGGTACCTCAAAGGGATATTAATTCGGGGCTTGCCAGTTGTGATGGTTTTATTAAAGACCATCTTGGAGCTAATTCCTTGCTTGTGGTCAATTGCTTCCAACAAGGAAGGTAGCCACTATGGTAGTTTTTTCAGCCTTGGCATGACAGTATCTCGTTCCACAATTTAATATCCGTTCATGATGTATTTCATGTTTTCATGGAGGGCAATAATAGTATAGCAGATAGATTTGCAAACTTAGGTTCTGCTGGATATTATGTATCTTTTTCCATTGTTTCTCAACTTCCAAAGCATCTCTATAGTATCTTCTATTTGCTTGATAAATCTGGTTTGCTATATTTTAGAATTAGATGACTTGTTTTTGTTTAGATACCTTTTCTGTTTTATAATGTTGTATAGTCTAAATTTTGCTTAGGTTAGATTGATTACTTGTTTAGATGATAGTTTAGCTTACAATTTTCTCATAAGAGTTTAGTTTTGGGATTTTATAACTCCCAAACTTTCTTTTTTATATGGTATTTCTCCACAAAAAATATTGAGTTTAGATGCCTATTTTCTAAGGAATTAGTACCTTCTTTTACCCATAATTACTGAAGAGGAGATCCTCATCAAATGCCTGAAATTCATATAGTTCCAATGCTTACCTTAATGTATTAGGGTCCTCATTCAATAGATGAAACCACCATCAATGTCGCTTCTTTAAAAACAACAAGATGACAAATATGGGATTGGAACCGTTAGGTTCCCAGCTTGTCAGTTTTTTCTTTTTATTTCATTCATTGTAACATTAGTTTTGAGTTGGTTGTGCGTCCCTCACCCCAATGTTATTGTACTTTATTTTATCCATGACTAATGCTAGGAACAAGCTCCAAGTGCACAAGTGCAAACATTATTAGAAAAGATTGCACAGATCAAGCAAAGTCAAATATTCAGAGTCCCAGTTTAGAATCATAGCTATTACAATTCTGTCATTTATTGTAAATTGTATCTCTTACAATATTACAGCCTTCGTACGTGTGTAATTACCAAATATAGACTCTGTAACCAAACTATAATTCAGACAAGATGATTATCCAGGTTCTTGTGAGTTTTCTATCCCAGCACTTATGTAATATTATTATACCATTTTTAGATCTCACTAATGATGAATCCATTCTATGCATCATCTTTGCACATTAATTCTTTTACTTAAATTCTTGGCTAACTTTTAATGGAGATTAATTTTTTTTATCATTAATAGCTTTGGCAGCTTTATTAATTGGATTACTGCTCGGTAAGAATATGTACTCTCTCTCTTTTTATCTTTTTTAATTGTTTTAGTAAATTAATCATTCTTTCAACTACGAAAAAAGAAATAGTTAGAAATCATTATTAAATTAACAATAAAAATAAACATTGTGCCAAATCACAAGAATTTTGAAAGGGAGTAATTGGTTGTGCAACAACATGATCAATCGCTTTCTTATAATTACTTTTACGAATTCCTTTTCAGAGTGGTGTTTGCCAATCAGTGTATTAGGCGCTCCATTTGTGATTGAATTTTTTATATATAAATGGCGAATGAGGCACTTATCCATGTATGACAATGTTGATGAAGTTCTGCAAGGCCAAAATAACCTCATGCCAATAAGGTACTCTTTCTCATAAATTAAGAAAATGACCAAAGGTTTTAGAGAAAGATTAGGTGAAGGAGGGTTTGGCACAATATTTAAAGGAACACTTCGAAGTGGACGTCTTGTAGAAGTAAAGATGTTAAGCCAATCCAAAGCAAATGGGCAAGATTTTATCAATGTAGCAAACATTGGAAGGATCTATCATGTGAATATAGTGCAACTCATTGGTTTTTGTGTTCATGGTTCAAAGTGTGCCCTTATATATGAGTTCATGCCCAATGGATCTCTAAACAAACACATTTTTTCATCAGAGGCAAATATCCTCCACTACGAGAAAACATATGATATTGCTTTAGGAGTGACTCATGGGATTGAGTATTTACATCAAGGATGTGACATGCAAATTTTACATTTTGACATTAAGCCTCACAACATTCTTCTTGATTAGAATTTGAAACCCAAGGTTTCGGATTTTGGCTTATCGAAATTGTACCCGGTGGAATATAGTATTGTTCCTTTGACTCGTGCAAGAGGAACGTTTGGATACATGGCTCCTGAAATGCTTTACAAAAATATTGGAGGCGTTTCATACAAAGCTGATGTCTATAGCTTTGGAATGTTGTTGATGGAAATGGTGAGCAAAAGAAAGAACTTGAATGCATCAATTCCATGATGGAAAGAATATAAAAATACAAGATGCCACTGAAGATGAAAGGAAAATATGTAAGAAGATGATGATAGTCGCATTATGGTGCATACAATTGAAGCCTAGCGATCGTCCATCAATGAACAAAGTCATCAAAATGCTTGAAGGAGATGTTGAATGCTTACAAGTTCCTCTCAAGCCTCTCCAACCATCACTAAAGAGAGAGATAAAGGGTGATAGAGATAATTCAAATCAAGCTTCGTCATCAATTTAATCAGACGAATAAAGTATTATTTAATTTTATTATTTATCTTTCTAAAATTGAACTATCTCCTTCTATCCTTTCTCTTTTTCAACATAAGACTTTGTACTGACCGAACTATGAAAGTTTTGCTTCAAACCCACAAAAAAAGAGAAGATTGACAATATAAAGTTATAATATTTGTACGCTTGTCATAGTATACTACGCAGTGCCCTAAAAATAAGCATCAATCTAAATACGGTTTGATGCTACTCATCCATGTATAAATTTTTTATACATCTCTCTCTCTCTCTCTCTCTCTCTCATTTATTTTTCTCACTTTTTTCATCTATCTATTTTTATTATTTTCTCTCTACTTTTTTTCATTTATTTAATTTTTAGATAAGTTGTTGAATCATGAATGGTACTCTTAAAAAATAGTTAGTTAAAATAGGAAAAGTAGGATGTAATTAGTTTTTCAGATAAAAAATTTAGATTAACCATTGGAAGTGCTCTTACAATATCATGTAATAGCAAGTCATGTTTGGTTTTGATCTGTGATAGCATTTGTGACGCCCCCAAATTTCGCTTGGGATCGGACGGACATTTGAAGCGTCGAGACATACAACACAAGGTTACCTGCCCCCGTTCATGAGATATAAGATGTAATATTCCTAACATGCATATAGCATTATACAATATTCGTAGCGGATAATTGTTTTCTTCAGCAATACTATGCACCAAACAGAAATATCTCAAAAACTTAAAACATATTTCATACATAATGACGTACTAAACAACTAAGATCACAACACTAGTCCAAAATGGTTGTGATCAAAATAGTGTTGGAGATTGAACACCACAAATACAAGTAGTAATGAGGTAACTACTGTACTACCATCTACGTCACACCATTGTTTAGTCGATCATTTCCAGTTGGTCGATTCTCGATTCTCCTTCAGATCCTGTAACAAAATCTACCATTCGGGGGGAATGGTAGTTGTGACTACTACAGTGAGATTTGATTACAAATCTTAGCAAGTTAACAGGAAACTTCCACACAGGTTAATGATGCATGCATGGTAGTAAAAGCATGAATGCATAATCAAATCATAAGTAATCATAGCATAACTTGACATACAATATAACATAACTGACATAACTTAAACTGAAACTGAAGCTTAGCATGAACGTGACTTAAAATATAGCATAAACATGAACTTGGAACATAACATGGACTTGAAACATAGCACGAGCGTGAACTTGAAACATAACATCGACTTGAAACATAACATGAATGTGAACATGCATAATTTGAATATGAACTTGAAACATAACATGAGCTTGAGCGTGACATAACATAAATGTAAACTTGGAACATAACGTAAACGTGAACATAACATAACATGAACTTGAAACATATTCTTGTCTCATGGGATTACCATAATTGCGTGAACGTAAACTTGAACATAACATAACGTGAAACATGACTTGAACGTGAAATACATGAACTTGGAATCTTATTCAATAGCCTTAATCATTAAAGTGACCATATGGGTGCTACACAGGTCCCCTTGAGCCGTGTGTCCCTACCGATTACCGCATCACATCACAGGTTTCTATACCAGCTGTGAGTGCGTTAATACGTACTCCACAATTGTTGTGGCCCCACGTATTCTATGTGTCACAATTGCTATGTCTCACGTAGTGTATGATCCACAGTTGTTGAGGCCCCATACTTCATGCTCCACAGTTGTTGTGGCCCCATGACTTATTTGTTTCTACCACACCTGCTGTAGACACACGTAAAATAAAGTTTGGCTCCATCGGTGTTAGTGCCTGGTGCGCTCTGGTGACCAGCTAATTAGCCCCATTCGCAACCTGTTAACTGTACTTCGTCAACCTAGGGAATTTCTCACCTATTTAGACACTCTAGTGTGAACAAAGGAGTTCCACTAGGATATTACTCCATCCTAGCGTTTAGGGTCGTGATTGACATGAATGACTTAACTGGCACACATGACATTTCGTAACGTGACGTAACATGAACGTGACATAAAAGACAGAAGTCCTACGTAGCATAACGTGACATGAACGTAAGACGACATACATGACATACTTTGAAACATAAATATAACAGACAATATTTCATAACATGGCATACATGTAACAGACAATATTCCGTAACATGGCATAACATGTGACAATGAATATTACATGACATGCAATACATGTAACATATGGCATACTTAACTTAATATGACATACTTGCAATGTATAGAAATGTATAGCAATACGTGACAGAATATCTTGTGTAACAGATGAATAATTTGTGACAGAATAAATTTTGTGTAACAAATAAATATGTAATGACTTGGCATGGTACATATGATAACGTGCTTATATAGACTTTAGTTCCCTTACTTATCACTCATACACATTAAACTGATAGTAAGTTAAAAGCTAACTTACCTCGATCTTCGCACTTCGAGACAAAACTCAAGTGCGATCACGAGAAACTGAAAGTAGTGATTTCTAAAAATTAAAACTTAATCATTGTGATGCCCACAGATTCAGCTTGGGATCGGACGGACATCTGAAGTGTCGGGATATGCAACACAAGGTTACCTGCCTCCGTTCATGACATATAAGATGCAATGTTCCTAACATGCATCTAGCATTATGCAATAATCGCAGCGGATAATTTTTTTTTTTTGTTTAAAGCAATACTATGCACCAAACTTATAATATTCCAAATACTTACAACATACTTTATACATAAAGACATACTAATCAACTGAGATCACAACACTAGTCCAAAATAGTTGTGAACACAAGAGTGCTGGAGAGTGAACTCCACAAAATACAAGTAGTAACCTAAGGCAACTACGTCTAAGTCACACCCTCGCTTAGTCGACCGTTTCCAGATGGTCGTTTCCCGATTCTCCTTCAGATCCTAAAACAAGATCTACCATTCGGAGGGAATGGTAGTTGGGACTACTACAGTGAGATTTGATTACAAATCTCAGCAAGTTAACAAAAAACTTCACACAGGTTAATGATGCATGCATGACAATAAATGCATGAATGCACAATTAAAGTCAATAGTAAACAATACATAACCTGACATAACATGGCATGAAATAATAAGCATAACATGCCTTGACATAACATGGCATGGAATAATAAGCATAACGTGACTTGACATAACATGGCATGAGCTGACATAACTTGAACTGGAACTGAAACTTAGCTTGACGTGACATAAACTTGAAACTTGACATGAACGTAAACTTGAACATAACATAACATGGAACATGACTTGAACGTGAAATACATGAACTTGGAATCTTTCTCAGTAGACTTAATTATAAGTGACCATATGGGTGCTACACAGGTCCCCTTGAGCTATGTGTCCCTACCGATTACCGCAACACAACACAGGTGTCTATACCAGCTGTGAGTGTGTTAATACGTACTCCACAGTTGTTGTGGCCCCACGTATCCTACGTGTCACAATTGCTGTGTCTCACGTAGTGTATGCTCCACAGTTGTTGTGGCCCCATACTTCATGATCCACAGTTGTTGTGGCCCCATGAATTGTTTGTGCCACACTTGCTATGGACACATGTAACATAATGTGTGGCACCATCGGCGTTAGTGCCTAGCGCGCTCCGGTGACCAGCTAATTAGGCCCAATTCGCAACCTGTTGACTGTACTTCGTCAACCCAGGGAATTTCACACATATTTAGACACTCCAGCGTGAACAAAGGAGTTTCACTAGGATATTACCACATCCTAGCGCTTAGGGTCGTGATTGACATGAATAATTTAACAAAATTGTTCTCGAGATACACAAACTGTATTCGAGACGGGATGACATGGTTACAAAAAGACAGAAGTCCTGACGTAGCGTAATGTGACTTGAACGTAAGATGATAGACATGACATAGTTGGGACATAAATGTAACAGACAATATTTCATAACATGGCATATATGTAACAGACAACATTCCGTAACATGGCATAACATGTGACAGTGAATATTACGTGACGTGAAATACATATAACAGATAGCATACTTAACTTAACATGATATACTTGCAATGCATAGCAATGTATAGAAATACGTGACAAAATATCTTGTGTAACAGATGAATAATTCATGATAAAATAAATTATGTAACAGATAAATATGTAATGACTTGGCATGGCACATATGATAACATGCATACATACACTTTAGTTCCCTTACTTATCACTCATACACATTAAACTGATAGTAAGTTAAAAGCTAACTTACCTCGATCGTCGCGTTCTATTAGAATAAAGCTCGAAACACGAGGAACTGTAAAAGGTTATTCTAAAAGTTAGAAATTAATTACTAACAATTAGAAATGTGAAAAGAGACAACTTAGACTAAAATTACCATTTTACCCTCTACATGTGGGTAAATGACAATTTTACCCCTAACTTAAGGATTTGATATCCTAATTCCAAAAATTACCAAAATTTACATTCCTCATGTAAATTTTATCCCAAACTCAAATATCAACTCAGAAAAATTTAAGACCAATCACAACTATGAAAAACTCACTATGGTCGAAACCTACATAGGTCATTTGTCTTGATTTTGGTTGCAATTCTTTCAAGTTTCAAAACTCATGAATAAACCAAAATCCTATAACAAAGATCTTCCTATCCTAAGTTTAAAAACACCCCTAAAAATATATATTAAGAAAAAGCTAATTATCAACACCAAACTTTTGTAAAAAGACCCAAACTTTTTAACAAAAAGTAAACCTTAAATCACAAGTTTTGACCTTAATAAAAACATCTCCAAAAAATCAAATCTTACTTCTAACATATTCATAACATCATCCTAAGATAAAAAAATGCTTTAAATAATCAAACAAAACTCACCAAAAATCACAAAACAACACTTGGAGTTTTTGGTTTTAAACTTAGTCCAAAACAGAAACTGTTTTTCCCAACTAACTATGATCAATCTCTTGATCCATGGCTTAAAAACATGTGATTTTCAAAATAACACATCACAAGGTTTAAAAAATGTGTCCTAAAGAAGATCCAACCATCAAACTTAAAATCACATGGCTAAAATTTAATAAAACATGGATCTAACATCAAAGTTTACGCCTAACCGAAATCCTCTTGCATAGAAAATCATATCTTTAAAAATTATACTAAATATCTTTGAAATAGCATCCTAACAAGTATATAAGAGGTTTAGGATCATCATATAAAAATATCAAAGCCTTTGGAATAAGATTAAACCACGAAATATTCAAACTTTCACAAAACAGAAACTGTTTTTCCACTTCCAGTTTTCAAGTTTCTAACTCTAAGAAAATCTATCATCAAAAGCTTTATTCAAGCAACAAAACCTCAATGAACATTCATAAACACATGTTAACAACACTCCATAAAATTTTCGGATCAAGATATGTCCATTAGCTTGGTCAAAACTTCCAAAACATAACATACTCTCCAGTTTCAGGCCCAGAAAGACCTTTCTATGGTTAAAAATACTTTTGACCGATCAAATGAGCATGGAATGAGCCTAATAAGATATCCATGGAAACTAAATTCAAATACAAACAACTTATGTGAAGGAATAATCATGCAAAAATACTTACAAAGGGTCGTAAATGGCCACGCAAAATGTCCCAGAAATCTGCCCGAGAGAGCTCTTTTGGGTTTCTCTCTAAGAACGGGGGAAAAGAAGTGATAAAATGGAATGAAAAGTGCCTTGCACGACTATAGACTCCTGGAGGGGGAAGTTGTGGGCTGGAATGACCCTTGATTGGAGGTGGCTATGTGACATAAAGTGGAGAATTGTGAGGGGCAGAGACTGCTTGCAGCAGCTGTGAAAGATGGAGGTTGATGGAGTGGATTTCTCCTTCACATCAAGGCACTATTGGGTGCAGCCAATGGCAGTGGATGGTCTGCCATGTGGGGGAGGAAACTTCTCCAAGAAGCTTTGCCAAGGTGGCCAATTTCGTGGGCCTTGGTGGGCCCCACCAAGTGGGCTTCAATTTGGGGTTTAAAGGGGGTTTAGTTAGGGTTTGAGATGCTATCAAGCCCAAAATAACTTTTCTTAGCCCAATCAAATTCCAAGGTTTAAAAGGTTGAATAATGATGTCATAACAAGGAATTGATTAATTAATAGCATGTGGAAGTGATTTAATCAAGTGATTAAACACAATGCTAGAAATCGGATTAAAAAGGGTTTGGAGGCCAACTTTAGGGTTTGGGAAAACTATATAGGGTTTTGGTTTCAACCAAGCTTTTGGGGTTTCAATTGGATTCCAACCATTTAGGGTTTTGCTAGGGTTGAAACCCTCTTTGGTCTGGCACAATTTGGTTGAACAGATGAAACACAACTTTGCTTAGGTGGCATGATCTCACACATTGATTCCTTCACAAATCTATCTAATGGTTCTTCTTTGTGCCAAGTGTCTAATACCATTTACTAAGTATGGCTAAGATCTTGCCAAGTGTCCAAATAAAACTCCTCCAATCTAATTTGGACATTTCACATTATGATTTTGAAAACACTGCAGTGGGTACGCTTATCGAGGTTACTATTCACTCCAAAAAAATACATAATAAACTTAGTACTAAAAATTCTAAATATTCATATTAACCTATAGTGAAAATTTTTTACCGAAATTCAATCCCGAAGTGCCCCAAAAAATAATTTCACAATTTTCAACAGATATTTCGTCCGAAATTATGAAAATAGGTTATTGTGCCATAAAATCCTAAATAATGCACTGAGTCTAATGTCGCAGACCATAACTCATTCTGGCACTTCTAACTATCTCAAATAATTAAACTCATAAATCTAGCACCATAGTGAGTGATAACACTGATCATGATGACAGACTAAAACCTAAGCGATTGGTAGATTCATAAAAACTTATGGGTTTTCACCAGATTCCTAAAGTCAATATAAATTCCTCCAATGAATTTATAGTGGGCTATTACAATCACCAACAATTAGGAATATGAAAAAAATATCAACTTAGAGTAAAACTACCATTACCCTCTACATGTGGGAAAATAATCATTTTACCCCTAACTTAAAGATGTTGCATCCTAACTCCAAAAATCACCAAAATCTAAATACCTTATGTAAATTTTGTCCTACGCTCAAATATCAATTCAGAAAAATTTAAAACTAAACGCAACCATTAAAACTCTATAAGGCCGAAACTTACAAAGGTTATTTCCTTTGATTTTTGTTGTAATTCTTTCAAATCTCAAAACTCATGATTAAACCAAAATTTTTCTTCTACTATACTCATAACATATTTCTAAGAATAATCATGTTTTGAATCATGAACAAAAGTCATCAAAATCACTAAAACCATACTTGAACTTTTTGGTTTCTCTTCTAAGTTCAAAACAGAATTTTGTTTCTAACTTGTTTTGATCAACCTCTTGATCTATGACTTATAAAGAAGTGATCTTCAAACCAAAATATCCCATGGTTTAAAAGGTGTCCTAAAATAGATCCAAGCTTAAAACTCAATATCACATGGTTAAACATCACCCAAAACATAAATTTAGCCAAGAACATCATCACTTTGGCCTAACCAAATATCTCAATGCATAAAATTTCCTAGCTTCGAAACTAACATCAAATATCTTCAAAATGACATTCTAACATGTATATAAGATGCATAGGATCTTCCAATAAAAATATCAAAGCCATTGGAATAAGATTAAACCATAAAAGATTTAAACTTTCTCAAAACAGAAACTGTTTTTCCTCTTCCAGTTTCTAAGTTTCTAGACCTAAGAAAATATTTCACCAAAACTTTTAATCATGCCACAAATCCTCAACCACTAATCATATACACATGTTAAAAGTACTCCATAAAACTTTCAGACTCAAAATCTATTCATTAGCTTAGTCAAAAACTCCAAACTATAACACACTCTCAAGTTTATCGCTCAGAATGACCTTTCTAGGTTCTAAACGACTTTTTACAAATCAAATGATCTCCAAATAGAACAAATAAGGTATCCACGTAAACTAGACTCCAAAATAAACAACTTTCATGAAGGCAACTTTTCGACAAAGCACTTACAAAAGCTTCGAAACTGGAGTTCAAAAGAGGTAAGAAAAACTGTCCGAGAGTGTCTTTTGTAATCTATGGATGAAAAGTGTAAAGGAGAGTTGCTTTTCATGGGAAGTGGACTGGAGAGCCTCTTACACAAGTTATGGAAAGTGATAGAACTGAAGGAAAGGTTGAGTGTTGGCCTTTTCTTCTCATAAAAATCAGTCCAAGATCTTTTCTCAAGGTGGAGTGTAGGAGTGAAAGATTGAGGTGGCCCTTTAGCTTTGTATTTCAAGAACCTTCTAGGCCCTTCTTGTAAATATCTGGACAGCCAAGTGGGGGTACAAACCTTAGCCATGAAGCAATGCCAATGTGGTCAATTTCGTGGGCCTTAGTGGGCCTAAACAGAATGGGCCTAAATTTTGGGGTTTAAAGAGGGTTTGGATTGCTATCAAGCCCAAATCCAATATCACTTGGTCCAATCAATTTTTCAAGGTTAACAAGGTTGGATAATGATGTTCTAACACAAATTTGAAGGATTAATAGCACGTGGAAGTGATTTAATCAAGTGATTAAACACAATGCTAGAAATCGGATTAGAACAAGTTTAAAGGCCAACTTTAGGGTTTTGGGGAAACCGTTTAGGGTTCCAATTTCAACCATGCTTTTGGGCTTTCAAATAGATTCCCACCATTTAGAGTTTTACTAGGATGGAAACTCTCTTTGGTCTGGCACAATTTGGTTGAGCAGATGACACAAAGTTTTGCTTAGGTGACATGATCTTACACCTTGATTCCTTCAAATCCATCTAACGCTCCTCATGGCGTCAAGTGTGGCTAATATTATTCATTAAGTGTGGCTAATATCTTGCCAAGTGTCCACATAAAAGTTCTCTAATCTAATTTCGATATTCCACACTGTGATTTTGAAACACTGCAATTTGTGTGCTTACCGAGTTACTATTCACTTCGAAAAAGTGAATTATAAACTTAGCACTAAAAATTCCTAAATATTCATATTAACCTATAGTAAAAATATTTTACTGAAATTCAACCTCGAAGTACCCTTAAAAATAATTTCACAATTTCTAACAAACGTTTCGTCCGGAATTATGAAAATAGGCTATTGCGCTATAAAATCCTAAATAATCTACTGAGTCTAATGGCGTAGACCATAATGTATTTTGACACTTCTAACCACCTCAAATAAATAAAACTCATAATTCTAGTACCATAGTGAGTGATAACACTGATTATATTGACAGACTAAAACCTATGCGATTGGTCAATTCGTAAAAACTTATGGAGTTTTTACGAGATTCCTAAAGTCAATAAAAATTCCACCAATGAATTTCTAGCGGGCTTTTACAGCATCAATATTAGTTTATTCAGAAGTGATCATACTAATAATTGGTAGTAATAAATAACCATAGCATGCAATAGATTATACATGACTTTTTACAATTTTTTTCTTTTCTTGTATTTTTTTATTGAAAGTGATGTATAGATGAGAATGTCATGTGAATATAAGTACAATTGGCATTGCCCACTACAAGAGATTTGACTTTTAAGGATGAAATTTGTTAGTATCGAATTAGATTTCATCCCTTAAAGTCATTTTTGGAGACTCTCCAAAAATGCATGGGCTACTAAATTCATTCTAAAGGATAAATATCCATTCGAACAAGATATTTTGTGGCGAACAAAATCGTCTCAAAAAAGAAAAACCGTTTGAATGGAACAAAATAGATTTGAACATGGAATTAATGTATGTTCGACAGTATATAATATGTTCAAATAATAATATTGGCGGGAAATTAATTTATTTTTCCTGGAGAAAGTTAATAACCGTTCAAACTTAAATTTATTTGTTCAAAGGGACATTTTTTTCATTAATTTGTTTATCACCATTAATTTGTGCATATATTTTTTCCATTAAATTAATAAATATTTTTTCCATTAATTTGTTATCATTTTCAACATATAAAAAATGTGTATATATTCTATATTATGATTTGCGGTGAGTTAAAATATTTATAAATTTATAAATTAATTTTATGCAATTAATTTCAAAAATTTATAGTGATTACTTTTATGTTAAATTTATATAAATATAACTTTAAAGATAATATCATTTTTTATATTATCATGAACGACAAGTAAAATGAAAAAAATAAACAAGGTAGCAAACACGAAAATAAAAATAATACATTAATTACATCCCAAATATATAATGTTCAATATAACATAAAAAAGTAAAATAATAATTAAAATGATTTATTTGCCAAGTAGATCAACATCCTCTTGTAACATTTTAATGCATCCATCCAGATCCCTAAGTTTCTTCATGAGGGGCTCAACGAAGTCCACAAACAGAGCTCGTACCTGATCCAAAGTAGCCCAATGAGGCTGTCTCTCAACAGGTAGTACTACTAGAAGCTGGATCGGCCGGCGTGCCACTAGGCTGTTCTGGTGCGGTCTTCCGCAAGTGCCCCTTGCTCTTGCTAAATGTGATCTTGTTATGGGGCCCCTTCTATGGCGACCTCCGCTCAGTCACAGACACTGTAACTCCCGATCGGAGTAGGAGGTCATATATTAGCAGTGCAAATGGTAGATTACCTCCACTGGAATAACGTGACTCCGATCGAATACGGATGAAGAAATACAATCCAGATCAATGGGGTCTCCCATGCTATCCGCAACAAAAATCTAGCTCGATCAATCCCGAAATCAGTCTTATGTTTTTTGGGATCGTTGTTATAGCCAACAATCAAATTAAGCATTCTGAAAAATGCTACACAATCAGCAAATGAGAAATACAGTCTGTACAGACGTTCGAACAATAAAATATTTCTTCGAGCAACATTAATTTTCAAAACACCGTTCAAACGGAGAGAATTTCACAAAATAAAATGTTTTTCGAACGGACATAATTATATTCAAAGAAAAGTCATTCAAACAAAATTGGTTCGAACACTCCGTTTGTTCGAACATGGTCAAATATGGTTATTTGTTCGAATGGACGAGTCGGTTCAAACAGACAAATATCCCATTCGAACAATGTTTTGAGACAAAATTGGTTTGTCTAAAAAAAACTCTCGTCCGAACAATTTTGACTAGTTCTGCCAAATTTCGTCCCTAAAAGTGATTTTTTGAGACGAAAAATTGAATTTTGTCTCCAAAAACATTTTGAGATGGTCTTTTAAAGACAAAATAGAGATGAAAATTTTTCAACTCCAAAACCATTTTGGGACGAAATTGAAGTTTTTTGAGACAATTTATGTCTACCATTACTTATATATAAATAAATATTATATATATGTACTATATATATATATATATATAAGGGTTGAGGTGTTATATATCTCCGATCTAGCTAACATATCACGTTTTAAGTGTCTTTTTTGTGACGCCCCGACCCCCTCGTACGGCAATGCGGGAATCTTAATGTCGGGATGATGACAACACAGGTCACACATCCCAACGATAAATGTCAAGTGTTTGTACATGCAGAAAATGTACAACAAAAATGCAGCAGATAATTTAAATACGTCGACTAAGTACCAGAATTATTTAATACAAATATTCAAAATAAATTACCTTTAAAAAGTTATACAGTTATCCGTAAAATAAAGTAGAAAGCCAAATACATAGACAAAAGGGGGAAACAAATCCCATAATCCAAAAGCAATAACGTGTCATTCCCTTCACAGAGCCAATCCCTCAAGCACTTCGTCCTCATCTGTATCAAAATCTACAATACCATAAAACGGTACCGCAAGGTATCGAATACCGTGAGATTATGAATCTCAGCAAGTAATCAACCAAGCAACCCAAGAGATAAAAATGCACTAACGCAACCAACAAACATGAGTACATGACGAAGCACAAATGTGACCCAAAACCTCATTTTTCCCGAAAATGATTATTTTCCAACGCACGTCAAAATCTCATTTTGGCCCAAAAATATAATCCGACATTTTCCTAGAAAATGATTCACACAAAATCCAACCCTTTATCGGACACTATAGACGGTAATCGCAGGTGGGACTATTCCACCATCCCTACAGCGTTCACCGTAGGTGGGAATCACAGGCGGCCACCATAGGCAGGACTCTACCATCATCCCAGCTTACCACCATCCCTACAATTCATTTCCACACAATGAGTACCTATCAGAGCACTGTAAACGAGAATCACAGGCGGGACTATACCACCATCCCTACTGCGTGCACCGTAGGCAGGAATCACAGGTGGGACTCTACCACCATTCCTGCTTACCACCATCCCTACAAACTCTTTCCTTTCTCTCACATGAAAATCCAGCTTTTCAAGTATACACATGAACATGTATGCAATTATGCGGAAACCCAGTTTTTAGTTACAAACATGAACATGCGTGCAAATATGCAATGTATATGATACAACACATTATCCAACAACTAACAAATCATGACACAGTCCAATAACACAAACAACTCTATCCTTCAATCCAATCGACCCCCTTACTCATCGGACTCAGTCTGGCACAACCAACCAAATCACAGTAAATATGAGTTAGTGAAAAAATATATTTAAATCACGAAAGTTCTTTGAGAAAATACTTACAATGCTATAATATAATTTTCGAAGGATTACAGAGGTGCAAGAGGTGGCAGCATAGCAATAGAACAGTGCAAAATACACTGGGTCGTGGGTCTCAAAAACTCACTTTTGATTAGGGACAAACTAAGACTCGAAATTACTAGGGAAGAGCTTAGAGATGTCGACGAAGTTAATGGTGGTGGTGGTTGGCCGTGGGTGGCTGCGTAGAGGGCGGTTGAAGGCCAAAATGCTGAAAAAGGAAATGGAGTTGGTGGAGCTTCACTGATGGCGGATCGGAGCTGGGGATGGGTGGGTTAGGTTACTAGGAGGTCAATGAAGATGTGGTGAAGAAATGGTGGCCGGAGGTGGCGCGACGGCGGTGCGCGAACACAAGAGGTGCCAGGTTTGATGCTGTGCATGGGGGCTCACGGCGGCAGTGGTTGGAGGGCGACAAAACTGAGGGGGAGGGAGGGGCTACGCGCATGAGAGAGAAGCAGGGGAGGAAAAAAGAAAAGGAAGAAGAAGAAAGAAGAAAGAAGAAAAAGAGAAAAGGGAAAAAAAGAAAAGAGGAAAAAGAAAAAGGAAGGGAAAGAAATGAGATCCAATATTTCAACTCGAAGTCTCGAAACTGATCCAATGAAAATGATTTCAAAACGACAATTTAAATAAACTAATTTAAACACAGCGACTAAATAAAAATAAAAGAATTAAATCCAACAATAAGCTAATTTAAAATAAAGAGCAATTTAAATGCATAACAATAATTAATATTAAGGAAACACATCAAAATAAAAATCATAAAAATAAACAAACTAAAAAATCCGACAAATTTAAAACAAGAGAATAAATTTTTTGAATTAATAAAAATAATCCTTCAATTAAAAATATACTAAAATACGGGATGTTACTTCCTCCCCCCCTTAAAATAAAATTTTGTCATCGAAATTTGTGGGGTCAAACATTAACACCAAAGCAGGATACAAGATACAACCCAGAACATGCTCGAGGCAAACATACCATCAAAAACTCCCAAACAAACATGAGTAATGCTCTCTCGTGTCTACTCCTATAGGCGATTACATCATACTCGCACTAGTCCCCTAGTGAAAAATCATGCCAAGTATTCCTAGAGTGGCTATGTTATCCAAAATCTCATTTTCCACAAGAACCTTAATACAACCTCCAGTAATTTCCAATGATTAATAGCTCCATACAATAATCTAAGCCAACCTCAATCGACTCCTATGCTATAACTTCCAAACCTTCCGTGTATTCTACAAGTTGATAACCTATTAGCCACATCCAAAGTTAAACATCAATAAGCATTTCCATCATCCAGACCTATACCCTCAAAATCAACAAGAATCATATCCTAAATCCGCACCATCAAAAGTTTAATCTCTAATTACAAGTATCATCTCAAATTTTCACATCACCAATAATCCCTTAAGATCAACACAAGGTTTGAATCCTTTAATTATATCACAAAATAACACCATTGAGTACGAGGTAGCCCAACACCTACTAATCAAAAAACTCTTACCACATTTTGGTAGAAAATTCTTAATCTCCCAAAATCATGAATTATTACACACTTTCCTCAAAATACCAAGAATTCCTTCCTGAATCTGCACCAACTATTATCCTTAAATTCGATATGAATCAAATCCCAAAACCTGCCACTATAACCTCGAACTAATAACAATCATTATCCAAACTAAATAAATACCTTCAACCCTCAAAGAAATACTACCCTTGAAAATCTCTATATCAATAACTCAACTGTGATCAACCCCATTTAAATGGTCGTAGACTAACTAGTCTCCAAAATAAATCAAGTTAGCACACCAAGCTTGTGAAATAAAAAACTTAAATCTTATTACAAATCAGTCATTCAAATCTACATTTCTAAAACCTTAAACTATATTAGAATCACTTTTTGAAATCTGTAAAATCGATAAACTTATATCCAATAATAAAATAATCGACTCCTGAAGCCTTCAAATTCTAAAACATTAAATGATAACAAATCATTTCCTAAAGTCTGCAAAACCTTAACCTTTGGTGAAATTCTCGTAAATCTATCAATAGAGTTTGTTGAACTTACAACCTCCTATTCTAAAGCCTCATGTCAAATCTCAACGAAATCTAAAGCCTCAATTATCCTACTCCCCAAAGAGATCACCCAAACCAAGCCGTTCCCTACAAGCCAGAAGATTACAAAAGCAAAGCAAGTCGATAAAAGTTCAAGCCTACTACACTAAATATTTATACCTAACAATAACATTCTCGATCGTATGATCTTCCTGCCATAGCATAACCCTTAACCCCACTTTCAACTCAAAACAAATAAAAATTTAACTATAGCAAAATAAATTTAAATACAACAAGATAACAAGAAATAAAATAGAATAAAACCAACAAAATATAAAAACATACAATAAATTAAAACCATTAAAATAACATACTTCAAACAAAATAATTTCAAATCACAACTTTAAAATATTCTGGTACTACACCTATGGGACATGTGACTTTACCCAAAGCCAAACTGCTCTGATACCACCAGTGACATCCCGACCCCCTCATACGACAACTCGAAAATCGTGACATTGGGATGATGACAACACGAGTCACGCATCCCAACGATAAGTGTCAAGTGTGTGTATCAAACATGAACATGCATGCAAATATGCAATGTACATGATACAACACATTATCCAACAACTAACAAATCACGACATAGTCCAATAACACAGACCCTCCAATCCAACCGACCCTCTTACTCATCAGACTCAGTCCGGTACAACCAACCAAATCACAGCAAATATGAGTTAGTGCAAAAATACATTTAAATCACGAAAGTTCTTTGGGAAAATACTTATAGTGCTATAATATAATTTTTGAAGGATCATGGAGGTGCAAGAGGTGGCTGCACAACAACATAACAGTGCAAAATGCACTGGGCCATGGGTTTGAAAAACCCACTTTTGAACACGGAAAAACTAAGACTCGAGATTACTAGGGAAGGGCTTAAAGATGTCGGTGAAGTTAATAGTGGTGGTGGTTGGCCGTGGGTGGCGGCATAGAGGGCGGTTGAAGGCCAAAATGCTCAAAAAGGAAATGGAGTTGGTGGAGCTTCACCAATGTTAGATCGGAGCTGGGAATGGGTGGGTTAGGTTGCTAGGAGGTCAAGGAAGACGTGGTGGCCGGAGATGACGCGACGGCGGCGCGCAAACACAAGTGGTGCTGTGGCTTGAAGCCGTGTGTGGGGGCTCACAACGGCGAGGGAGGAGCTGAAAACTAGAAGGGGAGGTCGCTCGCCGGAGAGGAAGAGAATGAGAGGGGCGGTGTCGACCACGACGACAGTGGCTGGAGGGCGACGAAACTGACGGGGAGGAAGGGGCTGCGCGCGTGGGAGAGAAGCGGGGGAGGAAAAAAGAAAAGGACGAAAAAGAAAGAGGTAAAAGAGAAAAGGGAAAAAAGAAAAGAGGAAAAAGGAAAAGGAAGGGAAAGAAATGAGATCCAATCTTTCAACTCGGAGTATCGAAACTGATCCACTAAAAATGATTTCAAAACGACAATTTAAATAAACTAATTTAAACACAGCGACTAAATAAAAATAAAATAATTAAATCCAACAATAAGCTAATTTAAAATAAAGAGCAATTTAAATGCATAACAATAATTAATATTAAGGAAACACATCAAAATAATTTTTACAAAATAAAAATCATAAAAATAAACTAACTAAAAAATGCGACAAATTTAAAATAAGAGAATAAATTTTTTTAATTAATAAAATAATCATTTAATTAAAAATATACTAAAATACGGAGTTTTACATTTTTACTTTGATAAAACTCTACGAAGACACTTAAAACAAGTTACAGCAGATGCTTCTCCGAGCCAGAAAGTCAAAGAATGACTCGAGAGTACTGATCTACAGTAACAGAATATTATGCATCTTCTTATGATTAGGGTTTTGTCCGGTATCCCAGTACGTACTTACGTAATTGCGTATTAATTTCCTGTTGGATTAATATTATACCTTTTTTAGATCTCACTAGCGATGAATTCATTCTATGCATCATCTTTGCACGTTAAGTCTTTTACTTCAATTCTTAACTTTTAATGGAGATTTTATTTTTATCATTAACAGATTTGGCAGCTTTATTAATTGGATTACTGCTCGGTAAGAATCTGTACTATCTCTCTCTTTTTATCTTTTTTAATTGTTTTAGTAAATTAATCCACAAGAATTTTGAAAGGGAGTAATTGGTAGTACTGCAACAATTGGATCACTTTCTTATAATTACTTTTGTGATTTCCTTTCCACAATTGCTTATGCTAATCAATGTAATAGGTGCTCCATTTGTGAATGTATTTTTGATATATAAATGGCAAAGGAGGCAATTATCCATGTATGCCGACGTTGAAGAATTTCTACAAGGCCAAAAAAATCTCATGCCAATCAGGTACTCTTTCTCAGAAATTAAAAAAATGAGCAAAGGTTTTAGGCCGGAAAGATTGGGTGAAGGAGGATTTGGCACAGTATTTAAAGGAAGACTTCGAAGTGGATGTCTTGTAGCAGTAAAGATGTTAAGCCAATCTAAAGCAAATGGGAAAGATTTTATCAATGAAGTAGCAACCATTGGAAGGATCCATCATGAGAATATAGTGCAACTCATTGGTTTTTGTGTTCATGGTTCAAAGCGTGCCCTTATATATGAGTTCATGCCCAACGGATCTCTAAACAAACACATTTTTTCATCAGAGGCAAATATCCTCAACTACGAGAAAACATATGATATTGCTTTAGGAGTGGCTTGTGGGATTGGGTATTTACATCAAAGATGTGACATGCAAATTTTACATTTCGACATTATGCTTCACAGCATTCTTCTTGACGAGAATTTGAGACCCAAAGTTTCAGATTTTGGCTTAGAAAAATTGTACCCTGTGGAATATAGTATTGTTCCTTTGACTCGTGCAAGAGGAGCGTTTGGATACATGATTCCTGAAATCCTTTACAAAAATATTGGAGGCGTTTCATACAAAGCTGATGTCTATAGCTTTGGAATGTTGTTGATGGAAATGGTGAGCAAAAGAAAGAACTTGAATGCATCTAAAGAACATTTAAGCCAAATTTACTTCCCCGCTTAGATATATGATCAATTCCATGAAGGAAAGAATATAGAAATACAGGATGATACTGAAGATGAAAGGAAAATATGTAAGATGATGATAGTTGCATTATGGTGCATACAATTGAAGCCTAGCGATCGTTCATCAATGAACAAAGTCGTCAAAATGCTTGAAAGAGACGTTGAATGCTTACAACTTGAATGCTTATGTAAGGTTTAATCCTCTCGACAAGGCCCGTAAAAGGGTGTCATGTTTGATCTCTGTGGTAGCGTCAATAATATGTTATTCATAAGTATTCATATTAATAATTGGTAGTAATAAATAACCATAGCATGCCATAGATAATACTAGGCTTGCCAGTTAAATAATAGGAAAATGCCAAATGTATCACAAAACATAATTTACAGATCTATGGCTTTTTATTTTTTTTTCTTTTTTATTTTTAATGAAAGTGATGTATAGACGAGAATGTCACGTGGATATGTAAGTTTTTCTTTTTGATACAATAAGCATTGCGCGCCACTATAGGAAAACTATTTATTTGTGACAAGTTATTTCCAGCCAAAATGATTATATTCTATTAAAATGAATATTTTTTTTTCGTAAATAGTCGTTATCATCGCAAATAATTCAACACAAATACTTATTTTATTGCCCTAAATAATATGGCAATAGGAGTAGTTCGTAATTAATGCTATTAGTCAACTTTAGTGCCTCAAATTGTAACGGTCCATATAAAAGTGACCCAAAATTAATATAAGGTCACCAATAATAATCAGCATTCTAAACTAACGTCTATACTATTTTTATATGCTTGCTAGCTATGGCTGTTCATGAAACACCCCGACTTGAAATTAGTAAGGGATTATTGAGTGGGCCTAAAATTATCTTTAATAAGCAATGTTGGGCGAGCCTATGATTTAATATTTATCGAGGTTGGCTTGAAATTTTAGTTAGGTCCATAGGCCCATAATTTTAATAGATATGGATTTCTTAGAATAAAATATGTGATATAGTTTCCCCTAAACACATGGGTAATCATGAGATATACATAAATGAATTATAGCTATTTGAAAAAAAATGGGGATTGGGGCGAATGCTGGAAATGTAAAGTAAATGTATCCATATGTAGATGTCTATAGGGAATCATACAAAGTGGATCTTATTACTTTAGATCTGGGATTTGGGGTTATGCATTTGTTTTTACGGATGAAGACTGATTGAGCGTTTTGGTCATTTATTTGGTGATGAACTCGAACTAGCTTTTAAAATAATTGTAGTTGGAAAATTATGAAATTGTGTTATGTGCAATCTGGTTCTGAGTTGTGATCAGATTATTTATGAAGCATCATAATTGATCTGTAGCGATAGCTATGAATATGTGAAGTGGCTGAGGGCCCAATGGAGTGTTGGGAACAAATATTAATTTGTTATGAATATCATCCAAGTGAATCATAGGGAATGAAATTTGCAAAGGTTGTGAATTTTGGGAATTGACTTGTTGTGAAATTGTGTGTTTTTGTTTTAATTTATAATTAATGTTTTTGATATGTCATTCAGACATTAACAGTTGCATGTCGTCTGCTTTATATTTGTTACATGTCAATAATATTTATGTAATTGTGCTATGTTTCTATATATACTAAAACATGTAAAATTGTTGGTTTTTGGTGTCAAAGGATTATTTTGTAGGTGTGTGTGTTTCATGAAGCCAAGTCAAGATGAGGTATTATCTTGGTGGAGCTCCTTTGGTCGCTTAGGAGTGCGTAAAACTAGGTGACATCCACTACAACGAGCTCGGGCGAGGAGGTAATGCTCTACTTTGTTGCCTATCCGTTGTCGGAGGCTAGAGGATGTTTGGTCACGTACATGCTAGGAGCAGAGCTTCGCTTGTTACAAAGTCACACGCGCGGTTGTTACCTATGGTGTGATGAAGGGAGCCAAGAGTGTGTGGATGGTCCATAGGAATGACCATGGTGCATACCTTAATCAAATGGGTACTTGCAAATAAAAAAAATGTGATTTTCGGGTTCGTGGTATCTTGTGTGAGAAATGGGTATACTCTGTGTTTTAGAAAATTGGCAAATGTTATACTTCTTTTAAATTTTTTATTTTGTATAATTTCATATTTTCCCACTTGTCTGTATTTTATGTATTAATTTTGGTTTTACTTATTGAGATTTTGTGAAATTTCACTTTGGTGTTCCCACCTGTGGTTCCACAGAGCAGAACTGTAGACTTTGATGCAAAGGATGTCATGTACAAGTATGGAAGTCCATTTTGTTTGAATTGTTGTTGTTTGACTTAATTTTACTTGGATGATTGTAATATTTTTATGCTGAAATTTGGAAGACTTGTGGCTTATAGATATTTACTTGGTGATCATGTAGCTTTAATTTTTGTTACTGTCAGAATTAATGGCTGCTAAAATACAAGCAGGGGTAGAAGGAGCCACAGTTCATCATATACGTTCTCTTCTTTGTGATTAGTGATTCTTGCAAAAACACATATAATTAAATAATTAGATTAATGATATCATGTTCTCTCTCGCTGCCCAATTAGTTGGTTTGAAATCAGTTCGAACCTCACTAATAAATCAACATATTTTACTCATAGCAATCCACCGTAATCAATCTAATTATCGAATTCAAACACATTTTGGTAAACAAATACTACTCACTGATGTTTTAAACAAATTAATTTATAAATGTTACAACCCTCAACACCTGCAAGGTAATTAATCTTATTAAATTAAATTGTGAAACCCACGTCGACCCTTCAGTACTTCACCCCAAATCTAGCTTCCAAGCAAAAAGAATATCCAACCTTTCAACAACTTCTTCCCTTACCAATAATTTTGTGATTAAAAAACAAAAAACAGTTTGCTTTAATATGAGCCTACTTCACGTGTCTTTTCCCTTTGATCTTTCGTCCTTGTTAATTATTACTGGATATAAATTTGCAAGTAAACAAGGTCAACTTTCTACGCCATGAATGCAACTTCAGCATGCCTTATTTTTTCTTGCTTTTCTATGTATGTAGTATGTCATCACTGCCTAACGTTTTTCTGCTTCAACTTCACCTCTTTCTCTCTCTGTCATCTTCACACGCTTCTGTGTTAATGAGGGTACTGGTGGATAGGCCTGATGTACGCAATAGATATGGTTAGTCAGAGGGACTGCATTTTTAGTACTAGAGCAACATAAAATCAATGTACCTAAAGAAAAAGGCTTGGGACATGAGAGGTGGTTCCGAGAGTTCCTACTGATTTTGAATTTTTATTTTTATTCACTTAATAGTTAAAGAAGTTTTAATGAGTTTATAAAATTTATTTTAAAATATCTAAAGAGATTTAAAGATAATTGAAAAAAAAACACAAAAAAAGAGAGTACAAAATGCACTTATCGATAGAACTCTCAGACCTACCTCTCGGTGGCCCTAGCAGTTACCGTACCTAAATTATATATAAGGTTGTTGGAGGTTGCCAAACCAGATTTTGTTTGGAAGCTGCATTCAGCTAAATTCCACAAAATATTTTCAGATTCTCATACATATATATACACGAAGACATGTAGAAGAAACTTCATGAATTCTCACAAAATCTCTGGCAAGTTTTTTTTATTTGTCTTGATCTTCCCAAGAGAGAAATAAATGGCTGGTGGGAATTGCTAGCTTGCTGGAGTGGAGTTTGTTAGATGCCATTAATGGGACTTTCCACTGAAGTGAAGCACAGCCATGAATGGAAAAGCCACTTATTTCACTTGTGTATATGTATAGCTACTGTTATTATAATGGCTTTAATTTTTGTCAATTTATGGCGGGTGGGATTAAATTGAGGCTAATCCCTGTAATCTCTGGTGCAGACTTTGATCGAAAGCAACTATCTTTGAAGATTCTCAATAAGATTAAGAATTTAACCATTTTGGGAGAATTATTATGATCTAAAGCAAGGGACAACTTTCTGTAGATTTTGGAAAATTAGGATCTCGATTATAAATTTACCCAGTATTCACACGTGGATTAATGAATAATATTGGTTTGGAGATCTTTGTCGACTTTTGATGATTCTTAATTTCAACAATAACATGAGATAGAATGATTGGTTGGTCTAAAGGTTAAATGTTCCTTTCAGGTGGCTTCGAGTCCTTAAGTTTTGCTCTTTTTTGGCTTGGGTTGGAAGATCATAAATCCCGTCATATAATCCTATATTCATAATTCGTACATCTACCCTTTGAAATCAAGAACTTTGAATCCGTGTATTCGTCAGTTCTTTATTTTCTTTGGCTTCTAAAACTTGAGTCATATATTTAATTAGTATATCTTCTTCTTCTTCTTCTTCTTCTTCTTCTTCTTCTTCTTTTTTTTTTTTTTTTTTTTCCTTAAGGATATGAAAATTTGTCAAGTATCATTAGTGTAGGTAGCATATATATTTTTGCAGTATGACAACCAATGACACATGACATGGCCTCATGAGTTATTGGAAGCTTCATTCAAAAGGATTCAATTAAGCATATGAGAGTAGAGAGAGAAAGAAAACGAGATTATGTGTTTGTATGGAAATTATATATGGAATAGTGTACAACAAGATTGGAGTATGTGGTATTGCTTTAGCTCTTGCTGTTTTGCATCTTCAATTTTGGGCTCACTTTGTTAAGATTTTTGGAGCCTCTGGATTGTATATAACTTTGAATTGGAGGGACAAGTTAGGTACATGATGTTCTTTCTTTAATAATGGCAGTCTAATTTATGTTCTTGCCCATCTTGTTTCATGTTTAATTCTTTGGGAGCTGTGGTTGGCTCGAAATTCTACAAGGCACGATGATATGGTTAAGCCACCTTCAGTAATTATTTGGAATGGAAGGGGTTTAATCCTCTCCAGGGCCTGCCGGGTCGTATCATAGGCCGGAGCTACAACTTAGTCCAATAACGCAATCAATTAAGGGCCTCGCCCATTTCAAGCACATAAGAGTTAACACCGAAAGAAAAACCATCCGAGGACATGGGAAAGAGGAGCCATTAGCTTATTCGGAATAAGCTATGTCTCAATATCCCAAGACTTGAATTTCAAATAACATATGAGATAGTTATCGATGGCAACAGAAATATTGTGGGCTCTATTTATACCACCCAAGTATGACAGTGAAACCCATATGATTCATTGGCTATAGAAAGATCTCCATTGCTATTGCTGACTTTGGCATCAGAGGCGTTCCCCCAAACCCCTAAGCCACACATTTCTTTGGTTGCAGGTGATTGTGCATGAGAAGTTGTGAAACACATCCACAATAGTTGGCGCCGTATGTGGGATACCTTTGTCCTATAACCAACGTACTTTTCATATGCCCACTACTACTTGATCTCAAGCAACCAGAGACCAGAAGATTACATCAAGAAATATGGAGGGAAGGCTCGCAGAGATGGAGGCACTAGTGAGGAAACTTAATGCTGAGGTAGAATCCCTGCGGAAGGAGAACGAGGCCCTCAAAGCAAAGAAAGGGTCGTCAGGAGAGGACACAACACCAAGCCAGGCCGATGGGGTTGACATGGATGTGCATAGTTCAAGAGCAGGCAAGGCTCCCCATGAAGATGAGGAAACAAAAAAGATGTACCGCGCAGTTTGATGGATAAATATGAGGAGATGGCCAAGAAGATTGGGACATCTTCCTCGTTTGATTAGTTGCTGACTAGCATCAATCTGCCATATAGCCCAGAAATTATGGCGGTACCATTACCGCCAAAACTCAAACTCCCTGTGATAGATATGTACGACGGGTCCAAAGACGCAGTAGAACATTGGGAGACCTTCAAAGCTCACATGACGCTTCATGGGTTTCCCGGTGAGATTGCATGTAAGGCTTTCCCTTTGAATTTAAAGGGGATGGCTCGAGGATGGTTAGGAGCGTTGCAGCCGGGCTCCATCGAAAAGAACTAAGCCCAATTACCATGCATAACCAATCATACTTGTGAAAATAAGTTAGTTACCTCGCAAAGAACAGCCAGTCCATCGAAAAGAATAGTCAGTCCACACATCTCTCATTCATCTGTAATGTTATATATAGTTTTGGAGTGTGTAATCCATGCGTACTCCTTTTAAAAGAAATTGGGGACCATGATTAAAAAAATAATTTTTTCATCTGGATCTTAGATATAACCACTTTTTTCAAAAGTAGTACGCAAAGACTGTAAGAAGAAAAACCCGGCTTCTTTCAGGCAGTACCATTATCTTCTTCCAGGCTAAACCCAACTTCTTTTAAGTCAAGGCAAATACACATCCCTATGAAAGAAGAAAAACTAAATGACAAAGACTTATCCTTTCGATAACCTTGATTGGTAATTTTAGTGTTAAAGACCCAACTGTAACAAACCACCTAAAGGAATGCCACAAGAAGAGAATCCATAAATTAGGTCAAATACCTTAATGGGCCTAAGGCACGGCTGAAGTCCATTAATAAGCCCAAAACTCATTTTAAGTCCAACCCTCCTAGCAAGTTTCCTAGAAGGTGCCTAGAAGGAAGATTCCCTTGAACTTCCTTGTTCTACTAAAATTCAAAATTTATCGTCACTTAGTTGGTCATGGAAGTCAATTCCACCAAGGCATTCCACTTAGGTTGTGTAATCCTTGTGCTCCACATTAATTAGAAATTAGTTAAGATTAAACCAAGGACAAAACGGAAACATAGCATGTCAACATGTCCATGTATGGTCCAACCTCACCACTTTGTATGAACCAAACTAACATGAGTGAATGTGTCATTTTTATATAAAAACACCTGAACTACCTAGTAACTAAAAGCCAACACAAAATCACATGATAGAGACATGACTCAGACGCATAGGACCACATTAGGCCTCATTCTTCTAGGAGGACACTTGACACATCAACTTAAGTTTATACAAGACACAACCTCATGTCAAGCCACCTAGCCACATGTCAAATGGCTTAACCCTCCCACAACACTAAGCGAACTAACAATCCCTCATTTCTTCTTAGCTATACCCCTATCTAAGAACCAATGGTTTGAGTCAAGTGCAAGAGAGAATCTCCTAAAGAGTCCTAACCAAATTGAAGTCTTTAAAGGTGCAACTAGACCAGCAAAAAGAAGGAAAGAATAAGTCACCTTAAGATCCAACCGAAAGTGTAACTATAGCTTAGGCCTAGCCGATTCACCCTTGGGAGTTTGCTTCCAAACTTCCCAATATTCCCTCACTCACTTCCTCCAAGTGAGGATGAAATCTACAAATATTCATCTCCAAATGACACATAACCATGGTTTGAAACTATGGAAGAAGAAGAAGGAATAAAAGAACATCAAAGGGAGGACAAATGGAGCTCATCGGCTTCACACCTCACCACTTCATCTCCAAGTTTCTTCCATCTTTTGGATAAGTGTCCCATCTCATCCCCCCCCCCCCTTCTCTCTCGATCTTATGGAAGAAGGAAGATCAAGCAAACCACCACAGAATTTAGGAAAAAACCACCATCGGCCATGGGTTGGAGGAGGTAAAATCGAGCAACACTTGAACCAAACCATGAACTATTCATTGTTTTTGCTTGCCTCCCATGCCCAATAGATCATAGAGCTAGATCTCCCACATCATCCATAGAACATCCTTGAAGAAGGTCCTTGCCAACCAAGCCATATCACCATGGTTAAGAGCAATCGGCTATCCCATTGTAAGTAACCTTAGCCTTCAAGAATGCCTATAAATACAACTCCAAAACCTCACTTTGTCTTCACTACATTCACAAGAGTCTCTTAACAAAATAGTGAGTGAGTGTTTAAAGGTGAGAAAGAGGAGCCTAGCCATGCCATTGTAGGGAAGCTGATCGGTGAGTGTTATTACCTTGTCTTGAGTTTTGGTTTCAACGCATGCACACACTCATGTATAGTTTATGTTTAAAGATTCACACACATGTGATTCGGGTATATGAAGATCAACATGAGTTCACACACTATCTTGGGTTGAACATCACTACCATCTTGAGGTCACCATGTTTCAAAATCCAAGCACTTGCACCCATGTAGATAAACACTACTAACATGAACACCAACATGCATAGCTAAGCATGCCATGGTTTGTAAGGGGAATTAGAAATTTTATCAAGTTCTAACCCATGAAAAACATTTCTTAATTTCAGCCACTTCAATCACTCAAGAACTTTGTAAGTTGGTCTCTAACTTACTCTTAGATAATATCTATATGATGATGTATAAACAAAGCATTCATGTATAAATGTTGATTTTGAGCATGAATTACCTTACATTTATCTCATGAATATTCGGATTCTATGAGGTATGTGATACTTTTATAAATTTTTACATATCCAAGCATTCTTACAAATCGATGTTCAAAGTTATGATGTTTCATGCAATGTTGATTCCTTGAGCAAAAGCACATGCCATTCACTATGTTTGTCATATGCATAACATGAAAAAGTAATTTTATCATGACCCCAAATACTAGGACAGGGAAGCATCATAGTGGAACTCCTATGTCAACTCTGGAGTGAGTAAAAATGGAGTGGTAACCTTTGAGTTGACAAAAAAAGTCAACAAGCAATGACTGGATCCCCTTTCAAGGATTCGAGAGTGATTGTAATATGTACATGGTACCTAGGGCTGGTGGGTACACCTATGAATGAAAGAATCAAAGTTTATCTGTGTAGATATGATGATATAAATCCAGCAGGTACTCACAATGCAAAATGGGGAGCTGTGATGTTACCATATATTAAACAAAAGAAATGCAAAACTCTATTTCTTTGAACAAGTGCTCTCTGTAAGAAAATGTGTTATGTTTATCTGAAAGTTATTCAAAACATGTTTCCACAAAGAAATCTGGATAAAAAAACAAAGTGTGTTTTCTGCATTCATGCATTTCTTGTTTATTATTTATCATATTTATGTTATCTCATTGTATGTTGGTTGCTAACTTACTAAGATTTCTATAAAATCCCACCCTTTTATTTTTCTAAACTGCTATTCCAATGGATCGGCAAAAGTTGTAGCAGGATCACAGGATGGATATGGATGTGAGTTAGTTGATCTGGGTATTAAGAATGGATTGCACCTGGATCAGCAGATAGAGATGATGCTCATGTTTCTAAAGAAGGCCCTGCATATCATTCAACACATCAAACAGATGCTCTGAATAAGAGTCTTTATAAAGTCCCTTCCAAACAAAGACGTGAATAAGGAGATATATATATATATATTCTCCATTTAATAATTTTAAACTTAGTGTGTAAATGCCTCAAACTGTACTAAGAGGCTAAACTATGATTCTTAAGTATTTATGAAGTTATGTTTTTAGATATTCTTGTGCAAATTTTTATGAATTTGACTTTCCGCTGTGATTATTGCATATTGCTAGATCATCAGTAGGTTGCATTGCATGTCATGAATGGGGATGTGTGACTGTTTGTTGTATATCCTAACGCTTCAAATCTCTGCCAAATCACAAGTGGAGGTTAGGGGTGTCACACCAACCATTGATCCAAAAGCCCTAGGTGATCCCTTTCCCTTTTGGCAACTTCATTCATCTATTACTATTTAATGACTTGACATTTTAATCCAGTTTATAGGTTGCCCCCTCCGTGACTTGAACTCTTGACATGGTCCTTGCACTGATACCAATTGTTACAGACCCAACCTTTAATCCAAAAACCCTATGATTATTGGATACTAGTTAATTTGGTTACACATTTAGAATACCAATAACTTACATTGATAGATCAGGACCGAGAGTGGGAGGAAGAATAGAGACAGATCGAGGACGTAGAGAGGCTTACCGGTGTGAGGTGGCGCGACAGTGGCTAGAATGGCATAGGTGGCGACATATCCAAACCAACAAGGAGGGAGTGAGATGCAAAGACAGAGAGAGAGAGAGAACCAGAGAGACTGAGGGGGCTTACCAGCCTAGTCTCGATGTTGGATGACATCAGTTGCTGATGGTGTTGCCAAAATTGGGGGAAGAAAGGAGGGAAGAGAGAGACTGAGGAGAAGATTTATCGATGGCTTCATGCGACGTTGTTGACAACGGTGGGGCAAGGCTTTGGTTGCAGCGGCGCATAGGGAGAGAGAATGTAGAGAAGAGCTAGATAAGAGAGAGAGAGAGATAGAGAGATAGAGAAAGGTAGGGCCAACAAGAGTAGGGGAGGAAAAGAAGAAACTGAGCCCTAAAGAGGGGGGCACAGAATTGTGTGTTGCACCACTTCTTCCATGGGCTTGTGCTGGGTTGGGCATTAGTGTATATATGTGAGGCCAGAGTGCACCGAATGAATTCCCATACCCAACCCAATCGAGATGGGAATACTACTTGTTTGTAAGGATTTAAGTTTTCATTGGGAAAACTTATAATTTGCAACAAACCCATTACAAATAAGTTTCTTTTGCAAGGATGAAAAAATCGTTGCAAATACGTATTATTGACAACGATTATTTGCAAGGACTTAACCTTTTGTTGGGAAAATTTGTTTGCAACAATTAACCTTTCGTTGGAGAACTTGTTATTTCCAATCCGTAAGTTTCTTTTGCAAAATACTCATTATTAACAATGAAATATTTAATTCGTTGCAATTAGACACTAATTTGCTAGGATTTAACCTTTCATTGGGAAATCTTTTTATTTGCAATCGGAAGTTTCTTTTGCAAGGATAAAAAAAAAACCATTGCAAATATCCATTATTAATAGTGAAATATTTAATTTGTTTCAGTCAGACACTTATTTGCAAGGATTTAAGTTCTAGTTGGAAAAGCTTGTTATTTGGAATGAGTTTTGACCCATTGCAAATAAATTTTAGAATGATGTATTAGTTTTTATTTGTAACAACACTTATTTTGTAGTTACAAACTTACACACTTATTTTCTTACAATTACACACTTATTTGAATGGATTTGAGTTTACATTGGGAAAAGTTATTACTCGCAATAAGGTTTGATTTGTTACAAATAAGAATATATATATATATATATATGTATGTATTACTATTTGCAATGAATTTTATTCGTTGGAAATGTATATTCTTATTTACAATAGCCATCTTTGTTGCAGTTGCTAAAAATATCGTTGGACATAATATTCAGTCCACTATTCATGGTTAATACCAATGAGAAATTGACGTTGCAAAATTTTCATTGCGGAAGGCCATTTCTGTTGTAGTGAACTATATTTTGCAACAAACAAAAATGTGGACACAATAGGTCCTGAAACAGTAGCATCATTTTCATTTAATTATTTTGGTATTTTCTTTCTAGGATGACATGTGGCCATAATCCCTATATTAGGCACTCCATTTGTGATTATATTTCTTATATATAAATGGCAAAGAAGACATTTATCAATGTATGATGTTTTTGAATAATTTCTGCAAAGCAATAATAACCACATGCCAATAAGGTATTAGTACTAAAAAAATTAAGAAGTTGACCAAGGGTTTTAGGGACAAATTGGGTGAAGGAGGATATAGCATAGTATCTAAATGAACACTTTGAAGTGGATGTCTTGTAGCCATGAAAAGGTTTGACAAGTCCAAAGCAAATAGGAAAGGTTTTATCAATGAAATGGTAACCACGGGAAGGATCCATCACATGAATGTAGTGCAACTCATTGGCTTTTGTGTTCATGGTTCAAAGTGTGCCCTTATATATGAGTTCATGTCTAATTGATCTCTAGGCAAAATTATTTTTACGTCACAAGCATATATCCTCCTCAACTATAGGAAAACATATAATCTTTCTCTAGGAATGACTCGTATATGAGATTGAATATTTACATCAAGGATTCAACATGCAGATTTTGCATTTTGATATAAGCCTCACAACATTCTTCTTGATGAGATTTTTACACTAAGGTTTCAGATTTTGGGTTGGCAAAATTATATCTGGTATAAGGTTGTACAGTTTCTTTGACTACTACGAGAGGAACGTTCAGATACATGGCTCCTCAGTTGTTCTAGAAAATATTAGAGGTATTTAATACAAAGTCGATGTCTATAACTTTGGAATGTTGTTAGGAGGCCAGGGACGAGCAAGCCTTCGAAAAAGTGGAGCCAAGCAAGCCACTTGAGTTGGCTCCCCCAGACCCAAGCCTCCCCGAGGCCAAAGTCAAGATCGACAGCAGAATGGGATCGATCCTGGCATAATCCAACACCATCTATGCATAGACCCCAAGGCCAGGAAGGTCAGGCAGAAGTGTTGAAGTTCAGTGCCGAGAAATGTGCCGCCATCACCAAGGAGGTCAACCACCTATTAGCCGCAGGGTTCAGCTAGGAAGCACACTACCCGGATTGGTTATCCAGGGTCATGCTGGTGAAGAAGGCTAACGAGAAATGGAGAATGTGTGTCAACTTCATCGATCTAAACAACACTTGCCCAAAAGACTGTTTCCCTCTTCCCCGAATCGACTTGATAGTGGACACCACTGCTGGCCACCACATGCTGAGCTTCATGGATGCTTATTCAAGATATAACCAGATCCTCATAAACCCCGACGACGAGGAGAAAACGTCATTCATCACCGACAGGGGGCTGTACTGCTACAACGCCATGCCTTTTGGTCTAAAAAATGCTAGAGCTACTTATCAAAGACTGATCAACCGCATGTTCAAGGAACAAATAAAGCGAAACATGGAAGTCTATGTAGATGACCTGCTCGTTAAGAGTAAGACCCCTAAACAACACTCGATCGACCTGCGTGAGGTCTTTGCAGTGCTTCGGCTCTACTAGATGAAGCTCAACCCTGCAAAGTATGTGTTCGGTATCTAATCTAGAAAGTTCCTGGGTTTCATGACTTCTGAGCAAGGGATGGAGGCCAACCTAGAGAAGGTGGAATCCATACTCAACATTGCCCCACCATGGAACATTAATGACGTAGAAAGACTTGACGGTCGGGTGGCAACCCTTAATCGGTTCATGTCTAGGTCGACTGAAAAATGCCTACCATTTTTCAAGGCCATGTGGAAGGTGCAGACTTGGAACGATGAGTGTGACCAACCATTCGAGACCTTCTATCAATACCTCACTAGCCCACACTTGCTCACCCAAGCTAAACTAGGAGAAGCCTTGAACTTGTATCTGTCTATGTCCCCGAACGCAATCCCAACGACCTTGGTACGAGATTGAAAGGCTCATAAAAGCCAATTTACTATACCAGCCAAGCTTTTCGGGAAGCGGAGGCGAGATACCCCCGCATGGACCAACTCGCCTTCGCCCGAGTAATGACTACCTACCTACTCAAACCATATTTATAAGCACACCCAATACGGGTTCTGATCAAAGTCCCTTTAAAGAATACCGGTTGGTGAACTGGGCAAAAGAGCTGACATTGAATACGTCGTCAAAAACTATAAAAGGGCAAGTGCTGGCAGACTTCATTACAGAGTTCACTAGCTTCCCAAAAGAGGTCCGAGATGCACCTTCCGTGAAGCCCTAGCAGGTCTTTGTCAATGGCTCATCCTGCTGGGTTGGAGGGGGAGAGGGAGTGCATATCGCTTAGATGCTAGAGAAGAGCAAAACTACACCATCAGCCTGGCGTTCAAAACCACAAGCAATGAAGCAAAGTCTGAAGCATTGCTAGTCGGGTTAGCAATTGCCGAGTCACTAGGTGATGATGAAGTGGAAGTACATGCTAACTCCCAAGTGGTCATCAACCAAGTGTGGGAGGAATTCACCACAAAGAGCGAGAAGTTGAAGAAATATTTGACTTCGGCGAGAGAAAGAAGCAGCCACCTTCGGTATTTCTAGATTCAGCATGTACCCAAGGAAAAGAAGTAGAAGGTCAATAGGTTGGCATGAGCTGCGTCCAGGTAGGAAGACACCCCTCTGCAAAGCAGACTGTGAACAAAACGATGGATGCCCCTGCAGCAGGGGCTGAGAGCTCCAAAGTAAGGTCAGGAACTCCAAAATGGGCATAAGAGATAATCAGATACCTAGATGCCAATGAGCTGCCCGATGAAAAGTGGGAGGCAAGGAAGGTTAAGAACAGGGCAATGCGCCTCACCCTCATAGATAGAGTTCTATACCGGCAAGGTTACTCGGCACTTTTATTGAGATGTATTTTTCCCAAACGAAGCATAGTATATGTTGTAGGAGATATACAAAGGAGTGTGCGGGAACCACTAAGGTGAGAAAGCATTGGTGGGAAAGGTAGTGAGGGAGGATACTACTATCCAGGCACCCTTAAGGACGTGGAAGAATTTTTCTAGAAATGCCAGAAGTATTAGGAGTACGCCCCAATGCCTCACTGCCCACCAGACGAGCTTACATCTATCGTGTAACCCTGGCCTTGTGCTGTGGGGAGTTGACCCAGTCAATCCCCTATCCCTTAGCAAAGGAGGTGTGAAGTTTGTAGTCGTGGTTGTTGACTATTTCACCAAATGGGTGGAAGTTGAAGCTCTCACGAAGATAACGGCAAGCAATGTCTCATGATACCTGTGGAAGGCCATAATATGTAGATTTGGGATCCCTCACTACATAATCTAGAACAATGGTAGGCAGTTCAACTCAGATCACTACTGCAACTGGAGCAGAGACTTGGTAATCAAATCCTTGATACACATACCCGGCACACCCACAGGCCAACGGGCAAGTTGAGGCGACCAACAAAACGTTGCTTGCGATACTAGGGAAAAGGCTTGACAAAAGGAAAGGGGCTTGGGCAGAAGAACTCCCTGGAGTGCTTTGGGCCCACCGAACCATTATCAAAACTCTAACAAGGGAAACCCCTTTCACCCCTTCCACCCTTGCAGGACTAATTACCTTCCTGTGGAGAGTCGACGGCAGGTCCAGCCTCATGCTGCCCAACCCCCTCATAGCGAAGCGCAGGTCTAGACCCTTGGCTGGTCAATATTACCTCCCCATGGGGCTCAAAGGGGCGAGTTTAGTCTCCAGGCTATTGGACCTTTATCATTGAGGAGCGTGGGTCTAGCCCTTGGTTGCTTGAACTATTTACCTTCCCATGGAGTGTCAACAGGCGGGTCCATGCTCAGATTGCCCGATCTCCCTCACGGCGAAGTGCAAGTCCAACCTCCTGGCTTCCCAACCTCCCTCACAGTCAAGCATGAGTCAAGCCCCTGGTTGCCTGATACCTTACCTCCGAGTGCGGTTTAAATGGGCGAGTTTAGTCTCCAGACAGCTAGACCTCTCTCACGGAGGAGCGCAGGTCCAGCCCTTGGCTGCCCAAACTATTTCCCTTCTCATGGAGAGTCAACAAGCAGGTCCAGCCTCAAACTACCCGACCTCCCTCATGGTGAAGGGCGGGTCCAACCCCCTGATTGCCAGATATCTTACTGTCTCGTGGAGAGTCAACAGGCGGGTTCTGCCTCAAGCTGCCTGACCTCCCTGATAGTGAAGCGAGGGTCCAGCCCCCTAGCTGCCCAACATCGTACCTCCTCGTGAGGCTCAAAGGTGTGATTTTAGTCTCCAAACTGCTAGATCTCTCTCATGGAGGAGCGCAGGTCCAGGCTCATAGTGCCCAACCTCCCTCACATCGAAGAATGGGTCCAACCCCCTAGCTACTCGACATCTTACCTTCCCTTAGGGAGTCAACAGGCAAGTCCAGCCTCAGGTTGACCAACCACCCTTAAGGTGAAGCGCAGGTCCAACCCCCTAGTTGCCTGACATCTTATATTCCCATGAGGCTCAAAGCGGTGAGTTTAGGCTCTAGGCTACTGGAGCTCTCTAAAGGAGAGGTGCGGGTCCAGCCCTTGGCTGCTCGAACTATTTACCTTTCCGTCAAGTGTCAATAGGTGGGTCCAACATCAGACTGTCCGACCTCCCTCACGATGAAGTGCCAGTCTAGCCCCCTTGTTGCCTGACATCTTACCTTCCAGTGGAGAGTCAATAGGTGGGTCTAGCCTCACGCTACCCAACCTCCCTCGCTATGAAGCGTGTGTCCAGCCCCTGCTTCCTTATATCTTACCTCCCCATGAGGCTCAAAGGGGAGAGTTTAGTCTCCAGGTTGCTGAACCTCTCTCACTAAGGAGCGCGAGTCCAACCTTTGGCTGCTCGACTACTTATCTTCTCGACCACTCAACTTTGATCGTTTCGCAGTTGAAGTTTGGGTTGTTTATGACCACTGACTCAGTATACTTTAGCATGGTTCGCACCCCATTCCCACTACAAGTTCACGACAAAGCACTGAGCAAAGGGGATCCTTATAACCCTAACAACCAAAAGGAGACCAGTCCACACCAGCATCCCACCAATTAAAAGATAAGGGATGGCATAATGATGAAAAGGAGAAGGCAGAGAGATCACGAAATATCATTGGTATATATATATATATATATATATTGTACAATGAAAGGATACAAGCTTACGCGTACAGAAAAGGAATCCATTACAAATGTCTCTTTACAGTAAAAATAAAGAAGAAAAGTACAAAGGGATAAAGAAGTGAAAGATTAGCTAGCGGGGTCGTTGGGAAATGCATTCGTCACCAAGTCATTGCCTATGGTAGTGCCATGCTTCAACACCACTACGTCCAGGGGAAGAGACACCAGATGCGTTGACCTCAAGTCATCTTGCTAGTTCTCCAGCCCGTGGTCCCTCATCCTTTCCAAGCCCTCCAGATAACCGAAAGACCAGGCTTGGTTGTTGATGACCTTAACTTGCTTCAGCTGGTCGTTCATGCTGGCAATAATATCTTGGACTTGGGTCAACTCTGACCTCATGTCCTTGATAACGGTGCTGTGGGAGGCCACCTGATGCTCCATCTTGCCCAACCTGGCTTCCAACTCCTCCACCAGCAAATTCCCTGTCTGCTTTGTGGCTAGCCAGGGACATCTTGGCCTCTAGATCCTTTATCTGCTGGACCTTGGACTCTAGCTTAGCCAACTTACTCTTCACCATCTGGGAAAGGGACATATAGTTGTTGTTGAGCCAGTTTTGTGATCGGGTGTCGGAATCATCTTGCTTCTCCAACTTTAAGTTCTCCTCCTGAAGCTCCTTGGCCACCCCTTTCAGGTCATCGAACTCCTCCGCCTGGCGGTCCAACAAATGCAATAGGTTGTCCCATTCCCATGCCTCCCCACAAAGCTCTACGTCGAGGCGATGTTGGCTGACCTCCCCACAAAGCTCTACGTCAAGATCAGACCTCAGTTGGGCCTTCTGAGCGGGGCATTCTGATGGCGAAACCTGTCAATCCTCTTCTACTTTTGCCGACGGTTAGACTCCATCTTAGTAAAGGTCTCCACCAATTTCTCTTTCTCCTTGCTCACCTGCCTGGCGTGCCACCTGACCAAGTTCGATAGGGAGTGGGGTGCTCGGTTCTCGTTCTTCAAACCTCCCCGGTCATCCACAATAAGGGTCGCCAATTGCTCCACCCCCCGACATATACACAAGTCAGCATAAGAAAAGGAGAGAAATGAGAAATAGAAGGATACACCAAAACTTACCCTGGATGTTCCCAACACGAGCTTTCTCAAACCTAGACACAGCCCTTGGGACCTCGCTCCCGTTAGCCTCCCAAGATGACCCCATGCGACCTAAATGTATGGAAGGAAAAACCTCATGGACAAGAGAACTACTCGACCCCTCTGGGAAAGGACCAAACGGAAACCCAACATCACCTATCGTCACCCTGGGGCGCCTCAGGAGCCTTCTCCCTGGTGCCAACTTTGGGACCTGTCCTTACCTCAGCCTCTAGGGAATCCAAGATGACCTTCAGTTCCTCTGCCACCATCGGTTTCTCAAAATCCTCCGCTGCTGCCACCTCAACCACAATCTTTGGCGAGACCACGACTGAGGCCGTGATGGTGTTGGTGAAGGTCAGTGAGGTCTGAGCCTTGGGCAAGACTACCAAAGCCTCATTGGCCTTCACTGAAACCTCCCTGGCCACCTATGTCTTAACCATGGGGACCTCGCCCTCCTTCGAGACTACCACTAGGGGCGTTTCCATCCAAGTGACTTCATGCTTAGGAGAGTAGTCGAAAGGGGACCTCGTTGAGATCAAAGACATCCTAGCCCTTGCCTACCTATGCCTGCTCCCTCGACAGATGGAAGTCCCTCTCCCTCTACAGTGCACTCACCTCCCTTTAGGGAGGGAATCATCTCGACATTGACCATGTGCAAACGGACAACAATCTTGGACTCTCTTAAGGGGTGGTCCAAGAGAGCCCCGTAGTAATGCAGCGCTAGCATCTCATTAGCCTGAGTGAGGGTCTTGGTCTTTCCCGCATTGCCCGACAAGGTAGGAGAAGAAACGACTTGAGAAACCAGAGGGGGTGTCACAGTCCATGGAGCTTCAACCATCTCAAAAACAACTCGAACCTCCAAGACTAGCATGCGACAGCGGAACTAATAGGCGAGGTGGCTAGCCGAGTAGTCTTCAAAGCAAAGGACGATGTGTTGGGCCCAGCGACCCCCGCAGCAGCCAGGTCTTAGCTAACAAACAACCACAAAAACAAAAGGTTGTCTAGGAGGGGATGGTGGAATAGAGTTGGTCGTGCTATCCCCAGACTCCTCAATTCGAGTTTTTTTCCCCTTCCCCTCCAATGGCTGGCTTGGACGCCCCATGGGCCCTTGGGGGTAGTGGGTCGCAAGGGAATACGACGATCATCAAAACTAGCATGTGTCGGGGGAACCAGATATCACCTTACGCTTGCCTCCTCCAACAAGGCCTCAGAGTAAACGTCCTCCTGGTGCAACTTTACCTAGGCTTGAACGATCTCCAGCCAACTTTCCTCTTCCTTGGTGGATGTCAGCTAGACCTCCTTATCTTATGCCACGATCCCCCAAATGGTACGAATGGGGAACTCTTGCTGAGTACTTTATTTGATGGGAACTTCCACACCTTGCCAGACAAAAAGAATAACCGTCGATTCCAGTCTTTGACTCGGTTGTATTGCTACTCTAAGCAGGCCACCGTCTACCCTTAACGCAACCAAAAACAGCAAGTTTTCCCCTTACGCCTCAAGATGCTGTGGGTCAGAAGGAACTCCAAGGCAGTGAGTTCTGGGTGCTCTAGGTTGATTTCCTCTAGTGTCTGGCTCTATACAACACAGCGGCTCATTAGAATCCTCCACGCGTTGTGGAGCTACACGAATGCGAGAATAAGGTAGTCCAGTACGTCATGAACCAGTCGGCAAAAAGGAAGCCGCAGTCCCCTGGTAAAGATGCTCGGATATAATGCCACTTTCATAGTGTAAGTCTCATTGTCTACGGCCACTTCACGGGCAGTAGGAACCTCAAAGAGGACGGAGTCTAGGACTCCGAAAAAGGCCTTCAGTGACCTTAAAAGCGTAGAAGTAGGCTACGACCTCTAGCCAAATTATCAAAATGCTTGGACTCAGTGCGAACCTCAAGAGGATCCATTCTCCTAGGGGTCCTAAAAAGATTTGAGGGCAGGCAGAGCTCGATACCTAGGGAGAGGAAGTTAAGCAAATGAAGAAGAGAAAAGTAAAGGCTAAAGAACTTCAAGAAAGAGTGAAATCAAACAGACTAAAGAAGGGAACATGGGTGGACTTAAATAGTTGCCAACGAACCAGCACATGCTACGAAGGATAAAGTGACGGCAACCTCTAGCCAAATTATCAAAATGCTTGGAATCGGTGCGGACCTCAAGAGGATCCATTCTCCCAGAGGTCCTGAAAAGATTTGAGGGGCGGGCAAAGCTCGATACGTAGGGAGCAACACGAGAGGCATGCGTAGGAGCAATGGAAAGGCTCAAGAACTTCAAGAAAGAGTGAAATCAAACAGGCTGAAGAAGGGAAGAGGGGTGGACTTAAATAGGTGCCAGCAAACCAGCACGCGTTGCGAAGGAGAAAGTGAACAGGTGCAAGTCCCACGATATCCTCTACAGGAAGCGACGCAAGAGGGAAATCATCAACTGTAACCCAAACAAAGGAAGCAGAACGGGCACACTCAAGTGCATAATAATTTGTCAAAGACGTGCCTCTGAAACATCCCCTAAAATAAAGGAATTCACACCAAAAGGAAATATACCACACTGGAAACAAGTCAAAGGGGATAAACAGGATGTGCCAACCCTAACACTCGCCTGCAATGACTAATATTAAAGGATCTATATCGGTAAGTGAACAGAAAGCACGAGCAACCCTCCATTCTTTGCGATGGGGACAAGAAGTGACCGCACCAATCACCAACCGTCAAGATACAACTCAGGAAGCCATGCCACATTAATGGCGCCACCTAAGACGCCACTCCACATTAAAGGTAGTGATTGGGGTAATTGTGGGTGCACCACATGAACCTAACACAAGGTACGAGAATGTCCCCTCGAAACCTCGTATAAAAACCATGCTCTAGATACAAATGAATCTCTCTTAACTCTGTTATTTTCTAGCAATTCTCTCAGGCGAAGTACTAAATTTGGTATCAGAGGATCCCCGGACCACCACTGAGCCCATCTTTGTCTTTGAGATTGCAGGTAGAAACATCCCAACCCAGGTTGCAGAAATTTAGCAGAGGCGTACAAAACACAACCTTAACATTATTGATGGAAATTATGAGCAAAAGAAAGAACCTTAATGCTTTTGCAAAACATTCAAGCCAAATTTACTTTTATACTTGGGCTTATGACCAATTTCATGACAAAGAAGGCATAAAGAGAGAAGATGCCACAGAGGATGAAAAGAAAATATGTAAGAAAAAGATCATAGTTGCATTATGGTGCTTCAAATGAAGCCAAGTGATCATCCATCAATGAAAAAAAATGGTCAAAATGCTTGAAGGAGAAGTTGAAAGAGTGCAAATGCCTCTCAAGCGTCTTCTATCTTCACCAAAGAGAGAGATAAGGGATGCTAGAGATTATTCTAATCAAGCTTGCTCATCAATTCAATTTGGTGATCTAAGCTAGTCATTGAAGTGAGATTTAAGAAGTTTTAAATTTTGGTGGCACCTTCTTGTCTTATCTTTATGGAACTAAGTTATGATCTGTTCCTTCTTTTCAGAAGATTCTCGACCAACCATGTGACGCCCCGACTCCCATGTATAGGGACGCGAGAATCGTGACGTCAGGACGATGACAACATGGGTCACGCATCCCAATGAAATGTGCCCAAGTGTGTGCAACATGCAAAAGTGCACAACAAAAGTCGCAGCGGATAATATAATAAGTCAACTAAGTACCAGAAATTTAAATACAAGTATCCAAAATAATTTACCTTTAAAAAGTTATACAGTCATCCCAAATATATTACAAAAGATAAATACATAAAAGAGTAGGATAATAAATCTCGATACACGAGAGCAATCCCAGATCACTCTTCCAATGGAGCCAAAGCCTAAGGCTCGTCATCCTCATCTGCATCAAAATCTGCGATACCATAAAACGGTACCGCAGGTAAGTAATAATCCAAACAACCCTCGAGATAAAAACACATTAAAGCAAACAACTAACAAATCCCAAAATCTCATTTTTCCCGAAAACGAGTACTTTTCCAACACACGCTAAAAATCTCATTTTTAGCCAAAACGTAAAATCCAACATTTTCCCAGAAAATGATTTACACAAAACCCAACCATTTATCAGACACTGTAGGCGAGACTCACAGGCGGGACTATACCACCATCCCTACAGCGTGCACCATAGGCGGGAATCACAAGCGGGACTCTACCACCATCCCTGCTTACCACCATCCCTACAGTTCCTTTCCACACAATGAATACATATCAGAGCACTGTACACGGGAATCACAGGCGGGACTCTACCACCATCCCTGCTTACCACCATCCCTACCGCGTGCACCGTAGGCAGGAATCACAGGCGGGACACAACCACCATCCCTATCTCGTGCACCGTAGGCGGGAGTCATAGGCGGGACTCTACCACCATCCCTGCTTACCACCATCCCGACAGTTCCTTTTCACATAATGAATACATATCAGAGCACTGTAGGCGGGAATCACAGACGGGACTCTACCTACATCCCTGCCTACCACCATCCCTACTGCGTGCACCGTAGGCGGGAATCACAGGCAGGACACAACCACCATCCCTGCTTACCACCATCCCTACCTCGTGCACCATAGGCAGGAATCACAGGCGAGACTCTACCACCATCCCTGCTTACCACCATCCCTACAGTCTTTTTCCCTTTTTCTCAAACCAGTCAATCCAAACATTTCAAACATACCCAAAATCATTTCTCACATGAAAACCCAGTTTTCAAATAAACACGTGAGCATGCATGCAATCATACGAAAACCCAGTTTTCAGTTACAAACATGAACATGCGTGCAATTGCAATGAACACAACACGACAACAATAACCAACAACCAACAATGTCAACACAATCCAATCACACAAACAACTTCATTCTCTAATCCATCCGACCCCTGTACTCCTCGGACTCAGTCCGGCAAAACCAATCAATAATTCAGTACAATGTAATGAGATAGTGCAAAAATACATTTAAATCACAAGAGTTCTTTGGAAAATACTTACAGTGCTATATAGCAATTTCCGAAGGATCATGAAGCTGCAAGAAGTGACGTCTGAGCAACGTAACAGTGCAAAATGCACTGTGGCCGTGGGTCTCGAATACCCACTTTTCAACAGAGACAAACGAGACCTAAGAATGATAGGGTAAGGTCTAGGGATGTCGGTGAAGCTAGTGGTGGTGGTGGTTGGCCGTGGGTGGCGGCGTGGGCGGCGGTAGAAGACCAAAAAGCCCAAAACGAAAATGTTGTTGAAAATGCTTCACCGGTAACGGATCGAAGGTGGGGTTGGGTGCAATGGGTTGCTAAGAGGTTGAGGATGATGTGGTGAGAAGATGATGGCCAATGGTGGTGAGACGGCAGCGCAGCGGCGGAAAGAGTGCCGCCGCTTGGAGAGGCTCGTGGTGGCTAACGGCGGCGCGAGGGGAGCTGAGGTTGGTGGGGTAGTGTCGCCAGCCGGTGAGGAAGCTAATGGGTTGGGCAGTGTCGATCACTGCCGGCTCGTGGCGGCGCTGGGTGGAGAAGAACGAATGAACGGAGAGAGGGAGGGGGAGCTGGGTCGCGCGGGAAGAGAGGCCGAATGGAGAAATAAGGAAAAAGAAAAGAAAAGAGAAAATAAAAGAAGAGGAAAGAAAAATTGAGGAAAATAAATGAGGTCCAATCCTCATAACTTGGGTCACAAAAATGATCTAACGGAAACGATTTCAAAACCACAAGTTAAATAAAATAATTTAAACATAATGGTAAAGTGAAATTAAAATAATTAAATCCCATAGTAATTAATTTAGAATAAAGAGATTTTTAAACGTATAACAATAATTAATAATAAGAAAACACTTCAAAATATAATTTTCACAAAATTAAAAATCATAAAATAAACCCACTAAAAATCCAACAATTTTAAAATAAGAGAATAAATTTTTGAATAAATAAAAATAATCCTTCAGTAAAAATATACTAAAATACGGAGTGTTACAAACCATCTTGTGGAAATTGTGCTTCAAAGCATACATGCAAGATTGATGGTGTTTAATTGTAACTGTAAAGATATTAGCCGAGTCCAAAGCTGTGTTTGAGTTTGAAATTTTATTCAAAGAGAAGATTTTTCTCACTAAATATTAAATGTAGTTATGACATCATCATTACTTCTCCCTATGCGAAGAGACTTTACTTTTTTGTAAATTATCTTTTATCCATCAGGTGGTTTTGTGACTTACTCGGGTGTTTCTTTCTTTGAACCTTTTTTTTTTTTTAGCAGAAGCTAGGGTTGGGCAAAAACTTCACCCACTCTAACTTTGTCCGAGCTCCGACGATCCTCCGACTCGGAGGCTTCAAAAATCAAAGTCGGAGTTTGGAGGCCTAATATTTATAACTTATATATTAGATATTATAATACATATATCAGGTAGCCAAGTGGCCTAATGGTCGAGATAGCATTTTGGCAACATGAGAACCTGCGTTCGAGTCCCTCAGGCCCCAGTTTCGTGTTTTGCAATTTGTTTTAAGATAACCTGAAATGATGTCGTTTTTAATAGGGTATATATTCATCTCTTTCAAATAATAAAACTCTAGCCTATGCATTTCCTGTCTTCTCTCTTCCCCCTCCAGTGCCTCCAATCATTCCTCCACTCCATCATCACCTCCACTCCACTCTGCCAAAAAGAATCTTTTTTATTTCTTCTTTAAATGCCTTCCATCTGTCCAAGAGAATGGGTTCGGCATCCGTGAGTGTTTTTCTCTCCCTTTGCATCAGTGCATGTCTTATATGAGAAAATAGAAACAAGAGAACAATTAAAAGGAAGAATAAAATATTAAGGATGTGTTTCGCATGTGAAGAAATATTGCCCAATTAAATCACAAGTTGGATTTATGCCTCTTAACTATTTTTCCATCTAAAACCAATAACAATGTCATGAAATAATTAAAATATTGGTTCTAGATATATAAAAAAAATGTAATAGTTCAGCTCAATCACATGCTCGATCTTCATCTTCTTCATCTTCTCCGTCGTCCCTTTTCCTCTTGGTTGGTTTTGAACACTTCATCTCCTTTGTCGTCCCTTCAGGCTTCAACTTCTTCATCTTCTCCATGGTGACTCGTCCCTTCTCCAACAAGATTCAGATTTTCCAAGTGTTTTGCTGCTACAAGGATGTCATGCTCATGTTCTTCCTCGTTATTGGTCCCTTGCATGTTCTTCAAGATTCAACCACTGTAAAAACCCGCTAGAAATTCAATGGTGGAATTTCTATTGGCTTTAGGAATCTCGTGAAAACTCCATAAGTTTTCACGAATCGACCAATCACATAGATTTTAGTCTGTCAACATAGTCAGTGTTATCACTAACTATGGTGTCGGAAGTGCGATTCTAACTATTTGAGTAGTTATAAGTGTCATAATGTGTTATGGTCTGTGCCATTAGACTCGGTTGATTATTGAGGATTTTATGATGCAATAAGTCCATTTTCATATTTTCGGACGAAACACCTGTTTGAAACTATGAAATTATTTTTAGGGCCAGTTCGAGGTTGAATTTTGGTAAACGATTTTCACTGTAGGTTTATATGAATATTTAGGAATATTTAGTGCTAAGTTTATGATTCACTTTTTCAAAGTGAATAGTAACCTCGGTAAGTGCATCAAATGCAGTGTTTCAAAATCACAATGTGGAATGTCCAAATTAGATTGATAAGTTTTTTTGGACACTTGGTAAGATCTTAACCACACATAGTGAATAGTATTAGACACTTGGCAGCATGAGGAACGTTTGATGGATTTGAAGGAATCAAGGTGTGAGATCATGCCACCCAAGCAAAAACCTTATTCCATCCGTCCAATCAAATTGTACCAAACCAAAGAGGATTTCCACCCTAGTGAAATTCTATATGGTTGGAATCCAACTAAGACCCCAAAAGCATGATAGAAACCAAAATCCTAAACGGTTTTATCCAAATCATAAAGTTGAGCTCCAAAATCCTAATTTGGTTGGTTTCTAGCATTGTGTTTAATCACTTGATTAAATTTCGTCCACATACTATTAATCCATCAAATTTATGTTAGGACATCATTATTCAACCTTTTTAACCTTGGATAAGTGATTGGGCCAAGAGAAATTAGATTTGGGCTTGATAGCAACCCAAACCCTCTTAAAGCCCCGAAATTTAGGCCCATTCGGTTAAGGCACATTAAAGCCCACGAATTTGGCCACATTAGCATTGCTTCTTGGCTAAGTTTTTGTACCCCCACATGCCTAACCAAATTAGTTCAAGGGGGCCTAGAAGGTTCTTGAAGTAAAAGGCTAAAATGTCACCTCACTCTTTCACTTCTACACTCCACCAAGAGAAATATCTTGGGCTAATTTTCATATAATGTAATGGGAAGAAAAGGCCAACACTCAAGCTTTATTTCAGTCCTATCACTTTCCATAACTTGTGTAAGAGGGTCTCCAGTCCACGTCCCACGAAAAGCAACACCCCTTTACACTTTTCTTTGATAAAACATAAAAGACACTCTAGGACAGCTTTTCTGAACTACTTTGCACACCTGCTTATAAGCTTTTTTAAGTGCTTTTACACAAAGTTTCCTTCATGAAAGTTATTCCATTTTGAGTCTAGTTTATGTTTATATCTTATTTGTTCTATTTTAAGATCGTTTTGTTGGTAAAATATTGTTTGAACCCCAGAAAGGTCATTATGGGCAATAAACTGGAGAGCGTGTTATATTTTAGAGTTTTTGACCAAGCTAATGATAGATCTTGGTCTGAAATTTTTATGGAGTATTGTTAACATGTATATGATTATTTTTTGAGTATTTTTTACATGATTAAAAGTTTTGGCAAAAGATTTTTCTTAGTTTTAGAAACATAGAAACTGAAACATAGAAACTGGAAGACGAAAAACAGTTTCTGTTTTGAGAAAGTTTAAATCTTTTATGGTCTAATCTTATTCCAATGGCTTTAATATTTTTATTTTGGATCATAAGCCTCTTATATACATGTTAATATATTATTTTGGAGATATTTGATGTTAGATTCAAATATATGAATTTTTATGCAAGACGATATTCGTTTAGGCCAAACTGTTGATGTTCTTGGTTAAATCCATCTTTTGGTTGACTTTTAACCATGTCATCTTGAGTTTCAAGCTTAGATATGTTTTAGGACACCTTTATAAACCATTCGATGTTTTTCTTTGAAGATCATATATTTTTAAGTCATGGATCAAGAGGTTGATCAAAATAAGTTGGAAACAAAATTCTGTTTTTGAACTTAGAAGAAAAACCAAAAAGTTCAAGTATGGTTTTAGTGATTTTGATGACTTTTATTCATGATTCAAAACATGATTTTTCTTAGGAATATGTTATGAGTATATTAGAAGAAAAATGTTTGGTTTAATCATGAGTTTTAAAATTTGAAAGAATTGCGACAAAAATCAAGGGCAATAGCCTATGTAAGTTTCGGCCCCTATAGGGTTTTAACGCTTGTGTTTAATTTTAAATTTTTCTGTATTGATATTTAAGCTTAGGACAAAATTTACATAAGGTATGTGAATTTTGGTGAGTTTTGGAGTTAGGATGCAAAATCCTTAAGTTAGTGGTAAAATAGTCATTTTCCCACATGTAGAGGGTAAAATGGTAATTTTAATCTAAGTTAATATTTTCCATATTTATAATTATTAGTGATTAAGTTCTAACTTTTAGAAATCACAACTTTCAACTTCTCGTGATCGCACTTGAGTTTTGTCTAGAAAACGCGAAGAACGAGATAAATTAGCTTTTAAGTTACTATCAGTTTAATGTGTATGAGTGATAAGTAAAGAAACTACAGTGTATGTATGTATGTTATCTTATGTGTCATGCTAAATCATTACATATTTATCTGTTACACAGAAGTTATTCTGTCATGAATTATTCATCAATTACACAAGATATTCTGTCATGTGTAGCTATACATTGTAAGTATGTCATGTTAAGTTAAGTATGCCATCTATTACATGTATGTCATGTCATGTAGTATTCACTGATGCAAGTATGTCACGTTAAGTATGTTGTTTGTTACATGTTATGTCATGTTACGAAATGTTTTTATCTCAAGTAAGTCTATATCTTTTGAGTTACGTTCAAGTCAATTATGTCTAGGATACTCACTATGTAATTACTATGATTGTTTGAGCATCTTCATTTGTAATTCACGCGAGATACTTCTGGCAAAATCATTTTGATTGTCAGAATTCAGTTAAGTTCAGTTATGCAGATACTCCTGGCGTAATCATTCTGATTGTTCATTATTCCTGACTAAACGACTGGCGGAACATTCAGATTGTCAAAATTCAAGTCCAAGTTCATGTTAAGTAAATAAGTCAGTTCAAGTTCATGTAAAGTTAAGTTTTAGTTCAAGTTCAAGTTAATGTGAAGTTAAGTTTCAGAATTCAAGTCCAAGTTCATGTTAAGTAAAGAAGTCAGTTCAAGTTCATATAAAGTTAAGTTTCAGTTCAAGTTCATGTCAAGTTAAGTTTCAGAATTCAAGTCCAAGTTCATGTTAAGTAAATAAGTCAGTTCAAGTTCATGTAAAGCTAAGTCTCAATTTAAGTCCAATTCAATTTAAGCAAGTCAAGTTCAGTTCACGCTTTAGTTTAAGTTATGTCAATTATGTTATGTTGTTTGTCAAGTTATGCTATGATTATTTATGATTTTGATTATGCATTCATGCTTTTACTGTCATGCATGCATCATTAACCTCTGTGAAGGTTTTTTGTTAACTAGCTAAGATTTGTAATCAAATCTCACTGTGGTAGTCCCAACTACCATTCCCCCCCTCCGAATGGTAGATCTTGTTAGAGGATTTGAAGGAGAACCGGGAATCGAGCAACTAGAAGCGGTTGACTAAGCAATAGTGCGACATCGATGATAGTATAGTAGTTAACTTAAATTACTACTTGTATTTATGGACAAGTACAAGTGCAACCTAGCGACAATGCAACCTAGCATTGTGATCTCAGTTGTTTAGTATGTTTGTTTTACATGTCTCGACGCTTCAAATGTTCGTTCAATACCAAGCGAAATTTGGGGGCGTTACAGCCACTCTTTCTCAATTTCTTTGTAGCTTGATATGTGCATATAATTTCTTGTTGTGGGTGGTTTTTGCAATTTGATTTGGATTGGTTTTTGTTTGTGTGTGATTTTGACAATCAAATTTGGATTGGTTTTTGCTTCTGTGGGTGACTTTCGCAATCAGAGATTTAGATTTACATTTTGATTGGGTTTTTTTTTTCCCGTTAGTGATTTCTCTCTATGACTCCGATGTCCAGAGTCCAAGTCCAACAACTCCGATTGGGGTTGAACTCTGACTCTGATTGGAGTCAGAGTTGGAGCGATTTTGACCACTAGCTCGAGTCGGAGTCAAAGGTCAGAGGTGGGCATTCCAAGTCTGTTGTAGTCGGAGCCCACCCCTAGTGAAAGCTCAAAGAAATTTCTGAGCTGCATTTGGATATAAAACTACAAAGATAAATTGTTTGGGTAGAGCCACTCCAACAAATTATATTTTAGGAAAAAATTTTCAACTCAAAATTTTCTATTTCATCCGATCCCTAAAATCATTTTGGGACGAAAAGGTTTGGTATTCATTTTATCCCAAAAGGTCTAAAAAATTTAAATTGTTTTAAAATGAAATTTTTCAAATTAATTTAAAAGCGAATTATTCATGGCGCTCTTAATTCCTCCACACCTTGGGCGCACCGAGCTAAAGTATTAGCTATAAAAGAAAGCTTCAGTTTCCTACCCCATCGGTAATTAGCCAAGAGATTTTAGCCCTAAGGGATTGTTTGGAAAACATAACTCATATCAACTCATTTTGTTCAAAATATTTTTCTCAAATATCATTCAAACACAAACACTTTTTAATTTTTAATTTTCAACTTTTTTATCTAATTATTACAACTTTCTATTACTTCCAAACAAAACATAAAAAAACAATTTAACTTTTTCAAATCTCAAAATAAAAATAATTTTAAAAAAAATATATTCTAATAATATTTTAACTTTGGAAAATGCTAAATTTACTTAAAAAAAAAACTCACAAAAAATTTATTTCTCCGCATGTTAGTTATTTATAGGCTGAAATCAAGAAATTTAAAATATGAATTTAAATGAAAACTAACAAAATGAGTTTTGTAAGTAAGAGTGTAACTATAACTAGAAGTATATGTAGCACTATTCTTTAACTTTATAATATTTTTTATTCAACTTTTTCTCTTTCCTTTTCTAAAATCCAATAAAATCTTAACTCAACCCATTTCATTACTATTCTTAAAATTCACATCTCATCTCATTTTCTAAGCGCAAGCATCCCATAAAAAAAAAGCGCAGGAGCACAACATTGTACTTACCTGACGAAACTATATCTACAAGAGTAATATTAGATATATTCATAGGTTGTGCAAGAATTGGGCACTCTGTTTGAAAAAGAGTGGGATCCAGTATTAAAAGATTAACTTTTTTCATTCAGATCCCATATTTATCAATTTTTTCACAATGAGTGTGCTGCACTTGCGCATTCTATGACTACAAATATAATTTTTCATATATAAAATTGGCTATCTCCGTGTGAATGGTTTATTTTATTTTATGGAAAAAACTATCTTTTGAGTTCAATGATTAGTTCCTCTTGTTTTTTTCATATTTTTTAACTGTCTATTTGCCTTAATTGCATTGTCTCTTAAATAAAAGTATATTTTTACTCCTGAAGTTTCTTTTGGGCAAATTTTAGGTAAATAATTTGGTCATTCCCGTGTGCTATGACATGCTTAGGAATAGGTTCATATCCGATTATTTTAAGGAAGAAAAATGTTAAACGTATTGAAGAAAAACTTATAAAAAAAGTTACAACAAATTTACTTCTCCATATATCAGTTATTGATACATTGAAATTTATAAAATTTAAAATTCAAAATTTAAATTTAAAAAAAAAAAAACCTAGTAAAATAAGTGTTATAAGTAAAAGTATAAATAAATTATTATAAGTACATGTAGCACTACATTTTAAAGAATAACACCATGTGGTAAGAGTTATTTAGAAATAAGATCATTTAATAATTTTAGCCCATTAACATATACAAAAACGTGGTCCAATCATAAGGGTTGGCGTAGTAAAGAACGTAACGTTAGTTTATATATATGATACATATAGGCTACAATAATAAATGTTGAAAGTTGACTTCACATATCCCAATATTCCAAAGGCTACATATAATACTGGCAGTTGGTGGTGCATCTGTGAGATTTCAAAATGTCCGGTTTCACGCATTCAACATCGTTCAAAATAAAAATATTATAAGTATAGACCAATTTCGCATTCAATTTCTGAATAAATATTGTAAGTATAATTTCGTAGCAAACAAGTTGGCTGACAAACCATTACCAATAAAAGTTTGTCTACATACAGCTGTGGAAACCACGCCCAAATCTCCCCTAATCCTCTGATCTCTTTCTCTGATCTCCCCGATCTCTGGCTCTCTCTGCTGTTGGGTCGAAGAGGAATGACTTTCCCCGCTGAACTCAGGGTCCTTATAAGTACTGTTCTTGTCCTAATCCTTGTTCCTCCATCTTCTAGTCTTAATAATACTGATCACTACTGTCCTCCTTCTTCCTGTGGCAATATCCCCAACATCAGCTATCCGTTTCGACTAAAAGGCGATCCCCCAAATTGCGGAGACCAAAGGTATGAGCTCTCATGTGATGAGAACAACTACACGTTGTTATCTTTACATGATGGTAGTAAATACTATGTAAGCCAAATCAATTACAACAACTACACAATCCGAATTGTAGACTCAGGTATTCAGGAGGATAATTACTCCTTCATCCCTCTTCATTTTCTAAACCGTCATAATTTCAGTTGGAGTTATTTGGATCCATATCAATTATATGGGAGTGCTTCCAATTTAACAATACTAACACTATCAGAAGTTGTGGCTATTGTGAACTGTGAAAAGCCAGTGACTTGGGCTTCCTCTTTGATCCATTGGGACACGACTTCTACGAAGTGTTCTAATATTAATAATGGATCTGTGCCTTCTTCCAACTCCTCTTTTTCTCAATATTCCAAATGGTATCTTATTTCTGGCAAGAGTGGAGTGAATGTGATGGATGTGGAGGAGTCATGCACGATAGAGCAAATCTCTCTGACATCGTGGCCAGGACAAATTTCTGCTGATCCTAATATTTCCTGTACGGACATCCTCAATGTATTCTCATATGGTGTTGAGCTTTCTTGGTACCGGATTTATTGTGGAAGCTGCGGCAAATACTGTAGTTGCTACCTTGACGAGTACGATAATCAAGTTTCTTGCTACCTATGGGGTGAGTAATTAATAAATTTGAGATTAGAATTCTAAAGAGATATTTATTATATATATGCTGATTGATATATCTCGTCATTAATTTGTTGTTCCAACTTGACTGAATTCTTGGATTTCCCACCCCGACTGATCATACATATATTGTATTTTCCTATTCTAATTAGCACTACCCGACACAATACCCATTTTGCAGTATTATAATTTTTAATTGAAGATTCCAGACGCTAATGTGATCCCATTTTTTCCTTTTCTTATTTTTTTTGTCAAAACATGCAGGAAATGCACCTACTTGGGTTGGTTTCTTACTAAAACAGGCCCGAACTGTAGGTGAGTTTTCAATCCCCATATATAAGATGTGTTTTTATTATTATTTGAGAATGAACATCAATATTATATTTATTAATAAAACTCCATCAAAGGAGGGAAAGAACACAAGATGGACAATCCTCCATCTGATCAACATTGGCTTCTCTTCTAAATCATTGATCAAATTGTAAAACATATTTTTCACATCTGTAAATTCCACTTACTAATTATAAATCCTTAAAACAAGCTGCTGTCAAAGAACTTTCTTGAATTTTCTTTGAATGAAAACACCACAGATCCTTTGCTGCTATACACTCCCAAAGAACATGTATTAATGTACTTTCTTCTTCTTCTTCTAAGTACAGTGGACAGTTTGGTGACTCTATTATTTTTCTTTTAAAGAGATTTAAATTAGTGGATAAGGCCTCTAAGCAAGCTCTCCATAGGAAAACTTCCTTGCAATTTGAATTTGAAGACTGGCTTTTATCTCGATCCAATATCTCTTTTCGTAAATAATATGCACTTTTTACCACAAAATTACCACTTGTTGATGAACACCACCATATTATCTTATCTCGACAATTTGAAAGACTAATACGTATATTAAGAAATTAGCTTCATTAATGAAAACTTGAAAACTAATACTATCTACGTATATTCCAGTGTTTTACAAAAGTGATTTTATACCATGATGCATGCGTCAGTACTCAATTATATATATATTTTATATATGAGTCTACATGATGAACTAGTTTTTTTTTTTTTTATTGGTAACATAAATGGATAGATTTGTTTATACAGTTTTGTTTAAATCACTTTCTATATAATTAATTAACTGATCACTAATTACCTTTATTTCTTTTCTCCATGTGCTGCAGTTCATTATGCTGGATTGTTATGGCTCATCGGTAAAATCCCCTTACACTGGATTGTTTCCCCACTTCATTGAAAATTTGAAAGTTAACTTTTGGTAGTATACAACTAGTTATTATATTTAATTGGACTCGTCAGATTATTTAAATCACGTTGTATATAAATTAATTGACCACTTACCTTTATTTCTTTTCTGCATCTGCCGCAGCTTATTGTGTTGGATTCTCAGGCCGGGACGTCGGTAAGAATTTGTATCTCTTTGTCTTCTTTCATCATTTAACGAATCATTCCTTGAGCAATAAAACATGAAAATAGTTTAAACTTTGCAGATAAGATCAGATATATATTAATTACATACAAACGCATATGCGTATATATATTTAAATATATATATATATATATATATACACACACACACACATACTGAGGATACTTAAAACATATCATATCTTAAGTAGTGTCTTTTCAGTTTGATGAAGTTACTTAAAACAAGTTATAACAGATACTGAGGATAATAAGATACAATATGAGAAGTTGAATTTCTAAAAAATTAAATAAATACTAACATGAAAAGCTTTAAAAGGCCGATACCCAAGAGCGAATCTTTCTGTCAACTCCTAAACCCGAACTTTCTATCCCATGACCTAATGACCCAACTTCCACACTGGTGTCATAGTAGGTCAAACCTCCTTATAGAAAATCCATTTTTCACAATTTGGCAGTAACGCACCCAACCAACCAGGTTTCAAAACCATGTTTTTATACCAATTGACTCACAAGTACTCCAAAATTGCTCATCTTCACACCTACCCGCTTACTTCCATCTCCAAGTCAACAACCAGATTCTATCCAGCCTCATTGAAACATTACAACAACCAAACCATTAATCCACTGAGCAATGCAATTCAAACTCCAAAAATTCCTAAAATTGTCTCGTCACTACACAAAACATGTTAGCCACAGTCTTAACATATAAAGAAAAAGAGTTTCTTACCGACCTTGCAGAAGTGGTCGACTGGATATGGTGACGGGGAAGTGCAACAAAAATGGAGTGGTGGGGAGTAATTGAGCGTGTGGTGCAGGGGCCTCCACTTGTCAGAACGGAAATCTAGTGGCAACTTGGTTGTGGTGCAAGGCTTGGGTGGTGGCGGTGATGGTGATGGGTTGCAACACAAAGCAGGCAGATGAGAGAGGGATAGGCATAGATAGAGAGAGGCTGACAAAAACAGAAATCGAATTGAGAGTGTGTAACATAGGCGAAACCGAGAGAGAGAGAGAGAGAGAGAGAGATATGAGAAGGGGTCGAGGGGCTTACCAGCAACGTGCTTGTGGTCGGGAGGAACACTGGTAGTAGCAAGACAGTGAGCGAAGCAACATGGGACTGAGGCGTGAGGCAAAGAGTGGCGTTTAAGGTGTAAGCAGCTTGACTCTAGTGGTGTGTGGTGGGGGTGGCCGCTGCAACACTACAACGCAACAAAGAGAGAGGCGGGAGATGGCTGGAAAGCAAGATCGAGAGAGTGGGTGAGAGTTGCAGATGGAGAGAGAGAGAAGAGAGAGATACAAGGATGAATAGAAACTTACCAACATGATGAGCGGCAACTGGCAACAACAAAGGATTGTGGCGGCACGACCTATAGAGCAAGGCCTTGGCAGCGGCAGTGCAAGACGGGCTGCGACACAAGGGGGAGAAGAGAGAGAACGAAGTGAGAGAAATGGAGAGAGAGAGAGAGAGAGAGAGAGAGAAGAGATTGAGAGGGAATCAAACAAAGAGAGATAGATGTTAGGGTTGGGAGAGAGGAGAGGCATTCGTAGTGGGCGTTGGAACTTGTGACGGCGAGTGGGGGTGCATGTTTGACCAGAACAGAGTGCTTTTTGCACCAAAAAATCGACCATAGTTCAAGGAATCAATCTGTGGTGGTGGTTTGTGCAAACACGATGAGTATACAAGTCGCACAGTGCATGAGAGTAAACCGATGTATGTGATTGATGATGAGAGAGAGGGCAGCAATATATTAAGTTCTTAAAAAGTTTCTAGAGGACATATGGTTAATGGAAAAAAATACCAAATAACACATTACGTATGAGACTTGCTAAGCACTAGGAAATCGGTGGCTTTGATGCCATGATAATCAAGTTAAAAGGGAATTAAGAGAGAGAACAACTTGTATTTCTTTGTATCTAAATGTATAAAAGAATGCCATATATAAGTGAACATGGTTAGAGGAATAATGAAAATTCAATAAATACAAAATAAGCCAAAGATAATATTTCATATATGCTAAATATGGTATAAGTAAGGCATATTACAAAATAAGGTTTACTACATTTCACAAACCATTTCACTACTATTAACATAATTCTCATCTCATATTCTTATACTCAAATAAGTCCTTAGTGTTCAATTTTTTCCTTTTGGCACTCGTTTCAAGAGAAAGAAATTTGAAATAATATTATTAAAATCACCTACGTTTTCGAGTATATATAACTCATCATGTATTTAATGTGAACATAACTTATCACCGCTTTAGAAGTGTTCTACCCTATCTAGTACTGATGACTTTTAGCTCCATAATTGAAAGAACTGATCAAATTCTGGCTAACAAAAAATAAACAAATAAAAGGAAAGGACGATTGTAGAAAAAGAACTCAAAGTTCTTCTGCCATCTTTACCTCTCATAAAATTTTCATCATCATTCAACTGTGTTTCATTTTAAATCATGTATTTGGAATATCTTTATTAGCTGTAAGCTTTTTTTATTAGATTCTTGTTTATTTTGAGTATTGTTTGAAGTCTCAGTCCTATTTTTAGTCTTTTAATTTTAGTTCTGTTGTTGATTCAAGGTTATATGTAGCTCATTGTTGGCTCAGGTCCCGTTTGGACTTAGAGTAATCTCAATTCATCTCATCTAATCATTATAATTTTTCTAAATTTTCACACAAAATATAATAAAAAATTAAAAAAATTTAAATCCAAAAACAATAATAATAATAATAATAATAAAATATTCTAATAATATTTTATTCAACTTTCACCTTAAATCATCTCAACTCAACTTATTATCCAAACCTCACCCAATCTTTTAGCATATTGTTAGCCTTTGTTGGCTTTGGTTTATTATCAACTCATTACTGACCACAACTCCAAATTTGATATTTCAGCTGCTAGGCACTTCATCATCAATATCACTTTCAACATCTCATGACAATCCATCAATGAATATGAAGACTATACTCAAGTTTCAAACTAAAATATTGCCCAATTCTAATTAGCAGTACCATTATTGATCATATGCTTACTTCTGAGGATTAACGTTGAACTTATCTTTAACATCACGAAACTCAATTCTTACTCAATACCCGAGGCATGAATATCACATTAACTTGTTTATTTGTTCTCATTTATTTTATATGAAAATGACTATTTTTTATTAAAATGAATCTATTTTCGTCACAAGTAGTAATTCCTATAATGATATATATTAGGACTACATTTATCGATCTTAGTTTAGCTAGCATTATAATAAGAAAAATGCTACTTTGCCCACTCAATTTGCCTCTTCATTTTGACACCTCATATATTTTATTTTATTTTTAATTATTTTTTTACTTAATAGTTAAGGAAATAACTATTAGTTTATTGATATTTTTTTATATTTTCTAAAAATGTTTTAAAATGATAAAAAAAATTATGAATAATAAAATTGCAAAACAAAATAAAAACACAATTTTAGCCTAGCGGTCAAAACGAGCGGTGCTACTCTGGCGCTCTTATAATAATTAAGGCCTAATTGTGAATTATTGAATTCAGATGCTGACGTGAAACTTTCTTTTTTGTCAAACCTGCAGGACCCGAACCAATCTCACAATGTGAGTTTTCTATCCCAGAAAGATATCATATGTATTATATATAATTGGAAATAACACAATTGTTGGCACATTAATTCTTTTCCTTCTTTTGCAGATAATTTGGTAGGTTTATTAATTGGATTACTGTTCAGTAAGAATCTCATGTACCTCTCTCTTTTTATCTTTTTTAATTGTTTTAGTAAATTAATCATTCCTTAAACTATAAAACAAGAACTTTGAAATGGAATAATTGGTTGTGAAAACTACCTATATATTTTTTCCAATGTACGACACAATGGTGACAACAGGTAGCTAGAGTAATAGTGCAACAATAATAGGATCGCTTTCGCATAATTAATTTTGTATTTTCCTTCCCAGATTGGCATTTGGCAATTAGTGTATTAGGTGCTCCATTTGTGATTGCATTTTTGATATATAAATGGCGAAGGAGGCACTTATCCATGTACAATGATGTTGAGGAATTTCTGCAAAGCCAAAATAACCTCATGCCAATAAGGTACTCTTTCTCAGAAATTAAGAAAATGACCAAAGGTTTTAGGGAAAGATTGGGTGAAGGAGGATTTGGCACAGTATTTAAAGGAACACTTCGAAGTGGACGTCTTGTAGCAGTAAAGATGTTAAGCCAATCCAAAGCAAATGGACAAGATTTTATCAGTGAAGTAGCAACCATTGGAAGGATCCATCATGTGAATATAGTGCAACTCATTGGTTTTTGTGTTCATGGTTCAAAGCGTGCCCTTATATATGAGTTCATGCCCAACGGATCTCTAAACAAACACATTTTTTCATCAGAGGCAAGTATCCTCAACTACGAGAAAACATATGATATTGCTTTAGGAGTGGCTCACGGGATTGAGTATTTACATCAAGGATGTGACATGCAAATTTTACATTTTGACATTAAGCCTCACAACATTCTTCTTGATGAAAATTTGAAACCCAAAGTTTCAGATTTTGGCTTAGCAAAATTGTACCCGGTGGAAGATAGTATCGTTCCTTTGACTCGTGCAAGAGGAACGTTTGGATACATGGCTCCTGAAATGCTTTACAAAAACATTGGAGGCATTTCATACAAAGCTGATGTCTATAGCTTTGGAATGCTGTTGATGGAAATGGTGAGCAGAAGAAAGAACTTGCATGCATCTACAGAACATTTAAGCCAAATTTACTTCCCCACTTGGATATATGATCAATTCCATGATGGAAAGAATATAGAAATTGAAGATGCTACTGAAGATGAAAGAAAACTATGTAAGAAGATGATAATAGTTGCATTATGGTGCATACAATTGAAGCCTAGCGATCGTCCATCAATGATGAAAGTCATCAAAATGCTTGAAGGAGATGTTGAATGCTTACAAGTTCCTCTCAAGCCTCTCCAACCATCACCAAAGAGAGAGATAAAGGGTGCTAGAGATAATTCAAATCAAGCTTCATCATCAATTCAATCAGATGAATCAAGCCTTGCTTAATTTTTATTGTTTGTCTTTTTAAAATTGAACTATCTCTTTTTATCCTTTTTTAAGAGAAGTTTGCTTCAAGCCCACGAAAAAAGAAAAGATCGACAATTTAAGGTCATAATCTTTCTACGCTTGTTGTAGTATATATACTTTGCAGTGCCCTAAAAATAAGTATCAATCTAAATATAGTTTGATGCTACTCATCCATGTATAAATTTTTTACACATCTCTCTCTTTCTCTCTATTATACACATCTCTCTCTTTCTCTCTATTATTTTTTTCTCACTTCTTTCATCTATCTATTTTCATTTTTTTCTATCTACTTTTTTTCATTTATTTAATTTTTAAATTAAATATATAAAAAACTTAGATAATTAAGTTGTTGAATCATGAATGGTACTCTTAAAAAGTAGATAGTTAAAATATGAAAAGTAGGATGTAATGAGTTTTTTCAGATAAAAAATATATATAGATTAGCCATTGGAAGTGCTCTTACAATATGTAGCAGCAAGTAATGTTTGATCTCGATCTGTGATAGCATCAATTTTATTTTATTCAGAAGTGATCATATTAATAATTGGTAGTAATAAATAACCATAGCATGCAGTAGATAATGCTGATTATTGATTATTTAGCATTGCCCTAAATAATCAATAGGAATATTTCAAAAAATAAAACATAACTAATGCTATTAGTCAACTTTAGTGCCTCAAATAGTAACGGTCCATATAAAAGTGCCCCAAAATTAATACAAATTCACCGATAATAATCAGCATTCTAAACTATCGTCTATATTATTTTTATATGCTTATTAGCTGTGGTTGTTCATAAACTATTCTAAGGGATTATTGAAGGTAATTTAATTGGGCCTAAAATTATGTTTAATAAGCAATGTTGGTTGAGCCAATGATTTAATATTTATTGAGGTTGATTTAAAATTGAGAAAAGTTCAATTGAGATTTATGGGATTTTTCATGAATAGGCTATGTTTCCAAAAATTTTATTTGATGGATTATGAAATTCGAAAATTTCTTGATTTTAATTGAGGTACTTAGGATCATAATTAGACAAAAAAAAATGCATTATTAGTTTCATTACAAATTTTAAAAATTTAGGTGTAATTATAATTATATTTTTTATTTTTGGATGTTAAGTAGACCAATAATAGAATGCCATGTGTCACCATAGTCTCAATATTAGCCTGTAGGACCTTCATATTAGGTACGTTGGATGACACACATTTGTGAAATGGCTTTCCGTTAATTTCTTTACTGTAGCACCAAATATTTAAGGTCTGTTTGAGATTGCGATAAGAGCTTTAAAAAGTATTTAAATAGCCTTAAAAGTTTTTTAACGAAAAAATTAAATTGTTTGGGTGTTATGTATTAAAACATTTTTAATCTCAAATAAATTAAAATGTACATTTAATCTCAAATGTATTTTTTCGAATAATACATAATATAATTTGAATTTTAAAAAGACCACTGTCAATGGACGAAAATATCCATACAACTTTAAGATAATTATAACTTTTCAAATTTTCAAGAATATGTTCATCATCTTTAAAAATTCAAATAATCGTTATTTTTACCTCGTGAGAAAGCATTTTTTAAATCTGTTTCAAAACAAAGATAACATGTTCAAAAGTGATTTAAATATATGGTTATCAAATAATAAATAATTTTTTAATAGTATAACTTATTATTTAAGTTATAAATTATAAACTCTAAAGTTATAAATTATATTTTTCACTGCATTCCAAACATGCAATTAGACTAGGAAAGAAGACCCTTGCATTAATATTAAACCAAACCATGGTTGTTGTTCCCTTTCCAAGTATATTATTCAATGAGTTTTGCTATTCATCATTTTCATATATTACACTTATTTTTATTTTTATTTTAATTTTTTAAAATTGTTTTTGATTTTATTCTTTTTAAATTAATTTAATTTTTTTACTCATCGTCGTCATCGTCGATACATTACATATTTGGTAGGAGCAAAAAATAAAAAAATTATATATAATATTATGTATGGTGTAAGAATAGTGAAATCCTTTCTGTGAAGCATGACCAGATTTTTTATTGTAATTGCAATAAAGACGTAAAGAAAGAAAGAAAAAAAAAATTCCAGACCCTTGTCGCACGTCCTTTCCGTTTCTTCTTTTTAATACTCGGTTATTTCATAACACACAATTCCTTGTATATTTTTTCCGAAATGCACATTCAGATTTAATTTATTACCAAAATGCCCATTATTCCCACCCAATGCATTAACTTAGCTCAGCTACTCCCTCTTTTCCCCGACAGACCATTTACTCTCGAGTCTTGCACTCTCTTCTCTTTTCCTTCTCCGCAGAAAATGAGAGTGGCTCTGACAGTCTTATCGATGGTTTTCTTTTTCTTTTTTTATGATTAATAAAGTATTTTGTAATGAGTTAATAATTTTTATTTTTTTAAATGTTTAAAACGTTTAAAAAAATGTGTAAAAAATAAAAATAAAAATTTTACTCGTGAAGATTCTCGGTCGGTGGCTCTAAGAGCAAATACCAGTGTATCACTCAGTCAAACTAAAATCATCTAAGATATGAGCTACAATAATTCTATCCTACCAGTCAAATATGAAGTGCACTGTAATAATATCAAATGTTTTTTTTATTATATTCGAGAAACCCTGTACATTTTCCTGCAGCTCTTTCTTCTTCTTCCCTCATTCTCTCCCGTGCGTGTACTTTCTCTCTCGCATGGCTCCTTCCCTCTTGATCTCTTTCTCTCCAGCTCGGTCACCAGCTTCTCTCCCGCATGATTTTTACAATCTGCGGAGACCAAAGGTATATCTGAGCCCTCGTGTCATCAGAACATGCAATCATGCGTCATTATTATTATTCTTTGGTCGAAAATACTAAAACCATGAATTATTACCATAATTATTTTATGGTTCACGTGCTTGTCACATGTCTATATAATTAGTTGATTTGTACATACTATAAATACACTATACTTCACTTCATTTTTGTATAACGCATATACACGGAATTGATGATCCTTCAATAAACTGAAGCTTTATTCCAAAAGGTTCCAGACCCTTCATTTAGTTACCCCTACATATATATGTTTGTTTTAGTTACCCTTATATCTGCATTATTACATATATATATATATATATATATATATGTTTGTTTTAAGTTTTTTTTCTTTTAAAAAAATACAATCTCTTAAATTTTTGTTCATAGAGTATCTTCTTTATTTCGTCTTAGACAAAATATGAGTTTGTTTAATTCTTAGAACAAAATATTGGATTTGTTAAATCTGTCTTAGGATAGTCCTATCTCTGAGATGGTTTGTCTGTGAAGAGTTATAATAATAGACTAGACCGTGTCAATAACAAAGAAATTTATGTATTAGGGAGTTTTAAAAGTAATAATTAGCTTGTATTTTATATATCTCATATCAAAATTATAATGTCCCGTTATAAATAAATGAAGTTTGTTCTACCTTAAAATAAAAAAAAAAAATTACTACGCATAGATTGGTGTATATGGGATTTGTATCAGAATTCATCAAGTTGTGATGATACAGTTTGCTTCGCAAGAGACGTAATTAATTTACTGATAAAAAAAAATGATCAGGAAGGAATGGCCAGTAATCTTGAATATATATACATTTCTGAGCCGGCCCTGGATGTAAAACTACGAGATAAACAAACTGAATGTTTGGGCAGAGCCACTCCAACAAAATTACCTTTTAGGACGGAATTTTTCTTTATATTTCATCCAACCCCTAAAATAATTTTATCCCAAGAGGTCTATATAACAAAATTAAAGCGTCAAATTCATCTAAAAGCGAATTATTTATTGCGTAGTTAATTCCTCCACATGGGGAATCTTCATTGGACTTTTAAACCATGAGTAGTCGCAATCTATTTAATTTCGTAGCGAACCAACAAACCACCGGTACTGCCATAATCATCAAGTTCATTGCTACCGAACATGGAGTGAGTAATTAATAAATTTGAGATCAGAATTCGAATGACATATTTATTATATGCTGATCGATTTATCTCGTCATTATATTTTCCCACCCAACTGATCATACATGTATTGTATTTTCCTATTCTAATTAGCAGTACCATTTGTGATCTTCGACAATTATTGAACATATTTTTGCATCATTATAATGACCTGATTTTTAATTGAAGATTCCACTTTTTCCCTTTCTTTTTTTTTTTTTGTGTCAAAACATGCAGGAAATACTTTCGTTATTTTCTTAGTAATACAGGTCAGTTGCAGGTGAGTTTTCTATCCCCATAAGATATATTATATATCTCTCACAGTAAATACAGACTAGCTAGAGCCCAGACTTAAGAAATATCGATGCGAGTATACAACTAGTTGTTTATATTTATTGCTAACAAAAATGGGTACAGTTTTTTTATAAAAAAAAAAATAATAATAAAAAAAAATATAAAAAAGACTACTCTAATTTTATTGAAATTATAATTTGTAACAACCCTTTTCTAGAGTGGGATGAGTTGCTACTTTTCAACCTGTTTTTTTCTTTATATATATATAAGTAATAGTTTATAAAAAGAGACTTGTATCACAAACTAAAATTTGGAAAAAGGACCTTCTCCCTTTCTATCATATTTCAAAGTCCCAAAATAACTTATTTATCAAAACATAGGACAATGCCATTAATTACAAGTTAAAACTACAATCATCTTCTGGATAGACACATCTACTTGGTTCACAAAATATTTTGTCTTAAAATACATGTCTCACAGTTTTACAACCAACCAAAATAAAATTCCCAACATCATATACACACCCAACACAAGCTAAGGGTAGGCTAGGCATCCAGCTCCCCCTCCCCTAACGATGTCTTGCTCCACAGTTTCTTCTTCGACATTTCCTGAATGTTTAAAACATTAAAATAAAGATGAGTCAAATACATAGTAAGTAGTCGACCAAGTAGTTAAAATAGCATACCTCGACTATTCTTTTCTTTTGAAAGAAAAGAAAAGCTTAAAACATTTACTTAAACATAAAACATTTACATAAGCATTCGAAATCAATTTCACTTTCTTTTGGTCGGTACACAATATTGCGTCCTGTGTGTTAGGGATGGTGGTCTTTTGGACCTGATCTCCACCCATGGCCACGGGTTAGGAAATCCCTCAATCAGGATGGCGCCATTGGGTGCACTACCAATGGGACCCATCTGGCATTGCAATCTGCCCCTTTCCTTTGGTACCCTAATCATTCAGTCGTTGGCCATTTAGTATTTTCACACATAAAACTTTCATTCATCTTTCTTTCCTTTCTTTCCATTCATAGCATTTCATTATCTTTCTTAGTCCAATGCACATGCATTTTCTTTCATAAATATATGCATTTCATGTCATACTTTAGTAAGGAAAATCATTAGCATTCAAGAAAACATGTGCATGATAAATCTCATGATCTAAACCTTGAATGTGCATGCTTTACATCATATATATACATACATTCATAATTCATAGGATGCTTAACCTGGGCTACCAAGAAGGCTTATACATTATTATACATACTTTCGTCACCAAGGAGCACTTGAACTGTAAATTAATCATTCCTTAAACTGTAAATTAATCATTCCTTAAACTACCTATATATTTTTTCAAATGTACGACACAATGGTGACAATAGGTAGCTAGACTGATAGTGCAACAATAATAGGATCGCTTTCGTATAACTGATAACTTTTGTATTTTCCTTTCCAGATTGGCATGTGGCAATCAGTGTATTAGGTGCTCTATTTGTGATTGCATTTTTGATATATAAATGGCGAAGGAGGCACTTATCCATGTACGATGATGTTGAGGAATTTCTGCAAAGCCAAAATAACCTCATGCCAATAAAGTACTCTTTCCCAAAAATTAAGGAAATGACCAAAGGTTTTAGGGAAAGATTGGGTGAAGGAGGATTTGGTACAGTATTTAAAGGAACACTTCGAAGTGGACGTCTTGTAGCAGTAAAGATGTTAAGCCAATCCAAAGCAAATGGGCAAGATTTTATCAATGAAGTTGCAACCATTGGAAGGATCCATCATGTGAATATAGTGCAACTCATTGGTTTTTGTGTTCATGGTTCAAAGCGTGCCCTTATATATGAGTTCATGCCCAACGGATCTCTAAACAAACACATTTTTTCATCAGAGGCAAATATCCTCAACTACGAGAAAACATTTGATATTGCTTTAGGAGTGGCTCGCGGCATTGAGTATTTACATCAAGGATGTGACATGCAAATTTTACATTTCGACATTAAGCCTCACAACATCCTTCTTGATGAGAATTTCAAACCTAAAGTTTCAGATTTTGGCTTAGCGAAATTGTACCCGGTGGAAGAGAGTATTGTTCATTTGACTCGTGCAAGAGGAACATTTGGATACATGGCTCCTGAAATGGTTTATAAAAATATTGGAGGCGTTTCATACAAAGCTGATGTTTATAGCTTTGGAATGCTGTTGATGGAAATGGTGAGCAGAAGAAAGAACTTAAATGTTTCTGCAGAACATGTAAGCCAAATTTACTTCCCCACTTGGATTTATGATCAATTCCATGATGGAAACAATATAGAAATACAAGATGCTACTGAAGATGAAAGGAAAATATGTAAGAAGATGATGATTGTCGCATTATGGTGCATACAATTGAAGCCTAGCGATCGTCCATCAATGAATAAAGTCGTCAAAATGCTTGAAGGAGATGTTGAATGCTTACAAGTTCCTCTCAAGCCTCTCCAACCATCACTAAAGAGAGAGATAAAGGGTGATAGAGATCATTCAAATCAAGCTTCATCTTCCATTCAATCAGATGAATAAAGTTTTATTTAATTTTAATTTTTTATCTTTCTAAAATTAAACTATCTCTTTCTATCCTTTTTTAAGAGAAGTTTGCATCAAGCCCACGATAAAAGAGAAGATCGACAATATGAGGTCATAATCTTTCTACACTTGTCGTAGTATATATATTTTGCAGTGCCCTAAAAATAAGTATCAATCTAAATATAGTTTGATGCTACTCATCCATGTATAAATTTTTTACACATCTCTCGCTCTCTCTCTTTCTCTATTATTTCTTTTTCTCACTTCTTTCATCTATCTATTTTTATTATTTTCTCTCTTACTTTTTTTCATTTATTTAATTTTTAAATCAAATATATAAAAAATTTAGATTAGTTGTTGAATCATGAATGGTACCCTTAAAAAGTAGTTAGTTAAAATAGGAAAAGTGGGATGTAATAAGTTTTTCAGATAAAAAAATATATATATATTAACCATTGGAAGTGCTCTTACAATATGTAATAGCATCAATATTATTTTATTAAGAAGTGATCATATTAATAATTGGTAGTAATCAATAACCATAGCATGCATTAGATAATACATGACTTTTTACAATTAATGCTATTAGTAAACTTTAGTGCCTCAAATTGTAACGGTCCATAGAAAAGTGTCCCAAAATTAGTGCCTCAAGTTCTAAATTAACGTCTATTGTATTATTTTTATATGCTTACTAGCTCATGTGGCTGTTCATATAACACCCCGATGTGAAATTACTAAGGGATTATTGAGGGTAATTTAATTGGGCCTAAAATTATGTTTGATAAGCAATGTTGGGTGAGCCTATGATCATTTAATATTTATTGAGATTGGTTTGGAATTTTAGTTAGGTCCATAGGCCAAGAATTTTAATTTTTGGCCCATTAAAATTTAGTTGATGATTTTAGATCTTATTAATAGGCTAAAATTGAGAAAAGTCCAATTGAGATTTATTGGATTTTTCATGAATAGCTAGGCTATGGGTCTAAATATTTTATTTGATGGATTATGAAATTCGGAAATTTCTTGATTTTAATTGAGGTACTTAGAATGTATTTAAATAACCTTAAAATTAGTTCTATAATGGAAAAATTAAGTTTTTGGGTGTTACATATTAAAGAACTTTTAATCTCAAATAAGTTAAAAAGTACATTTAATCTCAAACGTACATTTCCGAATAATGTGGAACGTAATTTTAATTTTAAAATGACTATCAATAGACGAAAATACTCATACTACTTTAAGATAATTGCAACTTTCATACTTTCAAAAATATGGTTATAATCTTTGTAAATTCAAATAATCATCATTTTTACTTCAGAAAATATATTTCTAATTTGTTTCCAAACAAACATAACAACATTTCTTTAGTTGTTTGAAAGTTTTTTTTTTTTTTAAAGAGACTGATCACATTAATAATAAGAGCTTACATCAACTCTTTAGTCACAACCGACTGAATATAAAGAGCTAACAACATTTCTTTAGACACAATAGTCATGATAAATGAAGGAAATACTTCAATGTCATAAAGATCCTCATAGCAGTCAAGGGCGAATTTTGCAAGATGGTGAGTAGCCATGTTGGCCCCTCTATAAGCATGAGATATTGTCCATCTGGCACAAGAATCCAGCACTTGCTGAGTATCCCCAATTAGGAAACTTCCCAAGCTCCAATTTGAGTTTTGGCTCTGCAATAGGTCCACCACATCTTTTGAATCACCTTCTAAACAAACCTGCTCCAAGCCTAGCTCCTTGCAAAAAGAAACTGCTACTAGTAAACCATAAGCTTCAGCATCAAAAGGACTTCCTCTAAGGGACCTAGGTCCACGAAGGGCACCAATGACTTGGCCTTGATGATCTCTGATTAGCACTCCCACACCAATCCTACCTTCCCTAGCCTTGACAGCAGCATCCCATTTAATTTTAAGGTATTCCTATGGTGGCTTTGACCACTTATGCACCATAGAATTAGTTTGCACTTGGACTACCTGAGAAGCTTTGAATGCCTCTTTGTAGGAGACCAATTCTGCTTTGGCATGTTGAGATAACACTGTAGGGTGCATGAAGCCTTTGCCATGTAGAGGCTTATTTCTCCCTGTCCAAATCCCCCTTAGTGTAGCAACAACCTCCTCAAGCTCTGCAGTATCGAGAAGTTCCACTAGTACTGACCAGATATCAAAGAACATCTCAATGTGAAATGTCATCTTTTGCACTTTTTTGCAGCTTTGGTTCCACACAGCCCAAGCAGCACCACAACCCTATAGAGCATGACCCAAGGTCTCAGGAACCTACTTACAGATGGAGCATAAGTTTTCTTGCACTATTTTCTTCCTTTTGAAATTAGCTAAGGTGGGGAGAGCCTCAGGCTCTCCAGATGAACATCTTGGCAGCAAGAGCAATCCTCAGTTTCTATAGGACCTTCCACACAAGTTTGTCTCTGATTCTACATGATGGTTCTACATGTGGACTGCAGGGGCTTAAATGGGGTTACAGTCAAGGACAAATTCCCTATACATGTGGTGGAGGAGCTTATGGATGAATTGCATGGTGCAAAAATTTTTTCCAAGCTGGATCTTCGATCTGGATACCTCCAGATCAGGATTAAGCCCTTAGGACACATGAAGAACATTACAACTTTCTTGTAATGCCCTTTGGCTTGACTAACGCACCCTCTACATTCCAAAGCCTAATGAATGAGATATTCCATTTATATTTGCGCAAATTTATCCTAGTATTCTTTGACGACATTTTGGTGTCCAGCAAAACAAAGGGTGAGCATGTGCAACATTTACAAGTGACCTTGGAGATCCTAAGGAAGAACCAGCTATATGCTAAACAGTCCAAATGCCACTTTGGATGTATAGCGATCTCTTACTTAGGCCATTTAATCTCGGGAAAAGGTGTCAGGGCAGATCCTCAGAAGTTGAGGGTAATGGAAGGCTTGCACTTACCTAAAACTATCAAAACATTGCAGGGGTTCCTTGGCTTAATGGGGTACTACCATAGATTTATCAAAGGCTATGGGGGAATTGCAGGACCACTAACTCGAATGTTAAAGAAGGACCAGTTCCAATGGACTGAAGAAGCCAAGATAGCTTTCAACAAATTTAAGGAGGTTGCTACCCAGCCCCCTGTATTAGCCCTCCCAGACTTCACTCAATCATTCACTATAGAGTGTGACGCTTCTGGCACTACTATTGGTGTTGTTGTAATGCATATGGGAAGATTAATTGCTTTTCATAGTCAAGGTCTGAAGGGTAGAGCCTTAGGACTTTCAACTTATGAAAATGAGCTGTTTGCACTGGTCTCAGAAGTGCAAAAATGGAAGCCCTACTTGTTGGGTAGAGCCTTTGTGGTCAAGACTAACCAACAGAATCTCAAATATATGTTGGATCAGAAAATAGGAAATCCCATGCAGCAAAGATGGATCACTAAACTACTAGGTTATGATTTTTTGGTTGAGTATAAAAAGGGGTGTGAAAATAAGGCTGTTGATGCCCTATCCAAAAAAGAAATAGAAATGGAGGTCTCCCTGATGCTACTGACTTTCCCCTCTATAGGGTGGGTGGAAGAACTACGAGCTCTCTATACTCAGGATGCTACCATGCAAGAATTGTTGGAACAGTTTCAAGATCAAAAACTGGGGCAAACCTATACTATGAATGATGGGCTCCTTTATACAAACACAGGTTGTACATTCCTTATAGTGAGGAATTCAAGCAAAAGTTATTGGAACTGACCCACAGTAGCCCTTGGGGAGGACACTCAGGATATGATAAAACAGTCCAGAGGACAAGAAGAGACTTCTACTGGAAGGGACTCAAGAAGGATGTTAAGAAAATAATCAAAGAATGTGAGATATGCCAGCGGGTGAAAGTGGAGAATTCTTACCCCAGTGGCCTTCTCCAACCCTTACCTATACCCAGCAAACCCTAGTTCCATATTTCTATGGACTTCATCGATGGCCTTCCACCCTCTAAGAGTTTCAACTGCTTATGGGTGGTGGTCGACAAATACACCAAATACAGCTATTTCACCCTTCAGAAACACCCATACACAGCCAAAACTGTTGCTGAGCTCTTCCTAAAAAAAATCCTCAAACTCCATGGTCCTCCCCAATCTGTTGTCTCTGATCGAGATAGCATCTTCACTAGCCATTTCTGGCAAAAACTATTTTCCTTACAAGGGGTGCAACTCGCTACAAGCTCAGCCTACCACCCCTAATCTGATGGCCAAATAGAGGTGGTCAATAAAACCCTAGAAGGCTATTTGAGATGTTTTTCCAGTGAACGTCCTACTGACTGGTCAAAGTGGGTGGCTTTAGCAGAATGGTGGTATGATACCACGCATCACGCCTCTACTCGGACGACCCCATTCGAGGCTCTCTACAGCTACCCACCCCCACGACTCCTAGACTATGTTCCTAGCACAACCAAGTGAGACGAAGTGGACCTAACACTAAAATCCCGAACACAAATCTCAGATCTGGTACGGGACAATTTACACAGAGCCCAAAACCTCATGAAAAAATACGCAAACACAAGATGGAAAGAGAAGGAGTTTGATAAAGGGGAGTTGGTATACCTGCGCCTACAACCGTATAGACAAACCTCTGTGAGCTAGCAGCGTGACTTGAAGTTAACCCCACGATATTATGGCCCCTTCCAGATCGTGGCCAGGGTGGGAAAGGTTGCATATACCTTAGATCTACCCCCGTCGGCACACATCCACCCCACGGTACACGTATCTCTGCTGAAGCAAAAATTAGGGTCTCGGTTCACAGCGATACCGAGCCTTCCCCTTGTCGACGAGCAAGGTGTTTTACGGCTCGAGCCAGAAGAGATATTGGGAGAAGGATGGTAAGGCCAGAAATCGAGCAAAAGTCAAACTTTTAGTTCGATGGCAAGGACGTAGCTTTGAAGAAGCCACTTGGGAGGGCTATGCATATCTCAAAGGACAACTTCCCACACCTTATGGACAAGGTGTTCTAATGGAGGATGGAATGTAACAAGCTGAAGGAGATTAGGGTTGAGAGAAGAGAAGATGGAGACGGCGGCATGAGTTCGGGAAAAGAACACAAGTGTTGAAGTGAAGTGAAACCTAGAAGCTAGAAGTGAAGTGGCCGTGGGCTTGGTGGGCTTAGCTTGCCTTGGGCCGGGGAGAATAAATTCTGAAGAAGGTTGCAAATTATTATTAGCCTTATAAGTCATTTAATGTTGGGTCGGGCCTCAGTCTAGTTAGCCCAGTGTCAAGTAGTGATTTCCTTTTAAGTCCAGTCCATAGTCAGTATTGTATGCACTGTAGCAAAGTAACCCAGAGGGGAATCTGTTACCAGCAAACGGAATATAAGGAGAGGAACATGTAATGAAAAGTATCAATGAGAATTCTATAGTATTCCTTTTCTCTCCATTATGTTTTCATCCCTTTCTCTGGATGACCACTCCCCTCCAAGTGAGTAGAATATTTACAATTTACAATAATTCACAGAGGTGTGTTACAGTGAATTATGTTTTCAGTTTTCTAAATATGAGATTGCTCGTTCTGCTGGTCCTCCCTGGATTCAATACGTTCTTTTATTCACTGCCGATGGAGAATTTCAGGTATTCCAGTAGTCTCTACGATGAGACGTCCACGTAATGTCTTTGTACGTATGTCTTTGGAAGCAGATTTCCTTAAAGCCTTATCCCGTGAAGCCTGTGATGTCGATGGGGTACCTTCTCGAGCTTTCCCCTGGAAACCAGATTTTAATGAAGATGAAGAATCGTTGCTAGTCCCTGTGTGGATTTCATTACCTGGTTTGCTACCTAATTTTTACCATGAATCTTTTCTTAGAATTCTTACGTCCCCGATTGGTCGTTTTATTCGTAGGGATAATCCTACAAGGTGTGCCACACGTACAGATGGTGCTCGATTATGTTTGGAGATGGATGCTGCCAAAGATCCGATTAATTATTTTTAGATAGGGACAACGGATCGGTTTATAGCAGGAAGCGGGAGCTGATATACGAAACTCTACCAGCGTATTGCACTCGGTGTAAATTACAAGGGCATAATGTTCGTACGTGTCGAGTAGAATCATGAAGAGAAAGTTTGGGTGCGTAAAAAAGTTATTGAGCCTAAGACTAACGAGGGTGATCCTGAGATCCCCATGCAGGAAGTAGCAGAAACTGGGAAAAAATTTGATGAGTCAGTCTGCAGGCGATAAGGAGACCACTCAGTTGAATGACAATTCAAATATCGTTCCATCAGTAGAACGAGGGGACGTGGTTCAGACGTCTTCGGTGGCTGCTGTGTTGCTGTCTCCGTTTGAAGCTGTGATGCCGATTGAGGTGCCGAATCCCATGAATGCAGTACCGAAAATTATGCATGAACCCGTGACGCAAGAGGGCATTTGTGCAGCTGAGAATGTGCCGAAATTTTTGCATGAAGTTGAGCCGAATGCTCTGCATGTAGCCCTGGCATGTAGCCATGCATGAAGTCATGCCGCAAGACTTGTATGAAGCCATGCATGAAATCAGGCCGCAAGTTTTGCATGAAGCCATGCATGAGACGGTGCAGCAATTTCTCCATAATGATGTGCATGCAAAACAAGCCGTGTCACAAGTTCTTGGGCCTGTGGATGGAAATGTGGGCTTTCGTGTGGATGGTACTGTATCTGAGGCCTTTGAGGTTGAAGGTGTAGCATGCGAGATGGAAAGGAATATTATGGAAGAATATCAAACTGAAGATGAAGTTGAAAGAGATAATTTGCTAGTAGATATGCAGAAACTGATTCGGAAGTCCCAAAACATAAAGCTAGAACATTTCAAAAAAGGTATTCCACTAAGGCGGTGAACCCCCATCCAAACTTAATTTATGATTAATCCAATTATTTTTTAGAAACTTAGGTGAGTGTGAACTTCTCAGTTGAACTTGAGAAAAAGAATTAATAAATACAAGCCTAATATTTTTAGCTCTGGCTGAGCCCTTTTTGATGGAGAATAGAATTCTCGATTTTTTGAGCAAGTTTCTATGTGAATTCTTTACTATGAATGAAGTGAATGATGGAAAGATTTGGCTGTTGTGGAACTCAGAAGTATCTATGCAAAGGTTGGCCAGCTCTAGCCAATTTTTTACCATCAAAGCGGAAAAGAATGGGCATGTTTTTATGATCCATACTATTGTATATGGCAAGTGTACTCAACTTGAGAGGATCAAAACCCACTGGGAGGATTTGGAGGCTAGTGGCAGTGATCATCTTCCATGGATATATAATTTGTGGTATTTTAATATTATCAAAGATGATTCAGAAAGAAGAGGTGGACGTCTTGGTCAGTTTTCAGCGAAGGCAGATTTCAACTTGTGTATTTAGATTGTGGTTTGTTGGACATGCGTTACAAAGGCCCGAGTATGACCTGGTGTAATGGTCTAGGTGGATTGGTGAGAAGCTGGGCAAAGTTAGATATATGTTTTCTTGATTCTAATTTTCTGAATTGTTTTTCGAATGTTTTTTATCAGGTTTTGGCTCGGACCACGTCGGATCATTCCCCTTTGGTGATTCAAATGGGAGAGGACCCGTTCAGGTTGGCCCTAGCCCCTTTCATTTTCAATTCATGTGGACTGATCATATTAATTTTCTTAGTTTTGTGGAAGGGGTGTGGAAGCAGGAGGGGATTGGTGTTGGTCTTAATAAATTGTCTTTTAAATTGAAAAGGGTTAAGGTTGCTTTAAGGGAGTGGAATCAACCTGTTTTTGGGAGAACTACCGCCACTATCCAAGAATTGGAGCAACGTATTGAGAGACTAGAAATTAGTCTCCATGGTTCTTTTAATGCTGAGGATGATAATGATCTTATGGTGGCTAAATAGGATTTATCGACCTGAATGGGTCAGGAGGATATGTGTTTGTATCATATGGCAAAAAAAAATTAGTTGAAAGACGATGATCAAAATTCTAAATTCTTCCATGCTATTTTGAATGCTAAGAACCAAAAAAAGGTTAGTGATATGTGTTTGTCTAATGGTACTTTTTTAAGTACTCCTGTTGATATTGATCATGTTGTTCTTGAGTATTTTCATATTTTTTGGGTAATAATAGTAATCGTAATTTGCCTTACTTTTCAGTATTCTCATTGATAGTAGTCCTGGCCCGAATGGTTTTCGTTCTGGTTTCTTAAGAGCTTGTTGGGATTTTGTGAAGGCGGACCTTTTGGAAGCCATATCTAAGTTTTTCCATACTGATTCCATTTCCAGGTTCTTCACTGCCTCTTATATTGTTTTGATTCCTAAGGTGGATAAGCCTACGGCCTTTGATAAATTTTGATCTATTAGTCTGTGCTCTATCTTTTATAACATTTGTGCTAAAATTAATGTGGGTCATACGACGAGCATGCTTTCTAAGATGATATCTCGAGAGCAATGGGCTTTTATTCCTAGCCGTAATATTTTTGAGAATATTAGTTTAATTCAGGAGATGGTCCATTCTATTAATAAAAAATCTATCGGGGGTAACGTGTTGTTTAAGTTTGATATGTCTAAGGCTTACGATCAGTGTTTTTGGTCCCGTCCCAGCCGGTATATGTCGTACCGGAACAGTGGCAGGTACAGATAAGTTCTTTGTTTCATACTGCCCAAGATACCAGCCGGTATTTGGTTTTTTGGCCAAAACAAGAATTACAGGCCGGTACAAGTTCTTCAGCAGACTTCAGTCGGTTTGGAATGATGGCATTTTTGTAATTTATGTAAATTTGCAAGGCTATTTTGGACTTTCATTATTTCATCACTTAGGTTTTTTTTTTTTTTTTTCATTTCAGTTTTCGTTTCTTCCCTAGTAGCCGCGGCATCTCCCTCGCCCAGACCTCCTAAATTTCACCCCTCCATCGCACATCGCCATCCGTCTCGCCACACGTAGCCATCGTCTCATCGCACATCGCCGTCGTGCCCAGCGTCTCCGTCAGCTCCTCTCGAGTCCCTCTTTTGAACATCTCTCTTCTCCCTCTTCTCCCATTGCCTCTCATCTCTCTCTCTCTCTCTCTCTCTCTCTCTGAATCTGATGTTTTATTTTCTTTGAAGATTATACAGGGTTTCGAAATCAAAGCTAGTCTCTTGGAAGAGTGAATCTTTTCTCTATCGCTAACTCACCTCTCTCTCTCCCTCTCTCAATATCACGGAAGAGTGAGTTTTTTGTTGTTTTTACTGATCTATTGGTTGTGAATCTGCGATTCTATGAAACTTATCTATTGTTTGTGATTCTATGAAAGTAATCTATTCGTTGTGATTCCAATAAAACTGATCTATTGTTTTGGCTTTGAATATGTTGGGTTGTGTTTATTTGGCTGTGTTTTTGTCAGTTTACAACTGATAAAATTGTGGAAAATCAAATTGATCTGGAAAATCAATGGATTATCAATGGGCAACCATTGCTGTTTTAGTATAACTCCAGTGAAAATGTGGGGCTGTTTTAGTCCAAACTCTAAGTAAATTAAAGTTTACTTAGATTTATGTTTTGTAGATGCATAATTAAAACTTTTGAACTCCTTTTTTTTAACATGATTTTGTTTTTCTAATTGCCTATGCAGTCTGCACGAAATGGGTAAATATTTTGATAGGCTTTTTAATTTTTTTGATAGGACGAAATGGGTAAAAATGAAGCTATAAATAGTCTAATTTTAGTATCATATAGTCTAATTTTTGTAAATAGTTATTGCTTTAATTCATTGGCTACTTATTGTGAAGCTTAGTTTATGAATTTTTTGAAATCTTGTTTAGGGATTTTTGTACAATATGTTAAATTTTGATTTGTTTTAAATTATTCATTTGTGAAGCTTAGTTTTAAATAGTTACTGCTACTTTCTACATTGTATACTATCTATAACTGTTGTTTACTTATAATTGTTAATTTTTTATATTTTAATAGTTAAAAATGTCTATTTGTCAATCAACAGGTGGTATGAGTATGACTTCAACACTTGCTCCTATAAGATCAGAAGATCCAGCATAGGCCCATGCACGTCAGTGCCAACGGCAAGAAATAATACTGAATGTTTATATTGTAATAAAGTAATTAGAGGTGACCGGATCACTCGATTGAAGCATCATCTAGCTGGGATTCCAGGCAATGTAGGAGCATGTAAAAAGGTCTCTGAAGATGTAAAATGGAAAATGATAGAGTTGCTTGATGAAATAAAAAAAACAAAGAGAAGAAAAGAAAAATAAGGTCAGAAATTGGAGGCGATATAGATTTAACATCGATGATATTGATGATAGTAATAGTATAGAGGGACAGTCTCAACTTTCAAAAGTTAAAGAGAAGTCGAAAGAATCTGAAACTAGAAAGTCAGTGGGGGGAATTGAGTAGATGTTTTGCTCCAAGAACAACTCTTAGGGCCCAACCTTCAATTAAGAGTTTTATATGTTCGAATGAGATGATTGTAAATTCAAAAATGGTTGTAGCACGCTGATGGTAAGATGCTAATCTGCCTTTTAATGCAGTTCAATCTAAGTTTTATCAACTAGCTATGGATGCCATGACTGCCATCGGGCTAAGATTCAATGATCATTCTTTATATGAATTGAGAGGAAATTTGTTAAAGATGGCTGTGAATGAAGTTCAAGATTATTTGCAACAAATTAGAAATGTTTGGAATGAGACCTGTGGTTCACTAATGGCAGATGGTTTGACAAACCAAAAGCAACAATCAATAATCAACTTTCTAGTTTATTGTCCGAAATGTACAATATTCTTGAAGACTATTGATACATCTGGCTTTAGAAAATATACTGAAACATTGTTTAATATTTTTGATAAGGTTGTTCAAGAAATTGGAGCTGAGAATCTTGTACAGTTCATTACGGACAATGATGCAAGTTATAAAGCTGCAAGAAAAAAGTTACAGCAAAAGTATGGTTCTTTCTACTAGTTGCCTTGTGCAGCTCATTGCATAGATTAGATGTTGGAGAATTTTTCTGATCCAAGATATTTTTTCCTTATTGATGATACTATAAAAAAGGCAAAAATGATAACAAAATTCATCTATAACCATGGTTGGGTTTTAGCAAAGAAGAGAAATGTAATGCCCCGTCCCCGAGGGTCCGGAGAGTTAGCTCATAAAACCTGATAATCAACTCTAACAACGCTAGAGTACTTCCAAAATCAAGGATATATATATATATTCCAAACTTCTAATCAACGTAAATACTTCAAATTAAATAAACCACATAGACTCATTTATCCAATTTTAAATCCAACAACCCAAATAAAAATCAACTTTTCTTCATGTCTCAAATAACAACTAGAAATAATATAACATTAACATAAGTCTCCATAAACCATCTAAATCCATTGACGCAAACTTAAGAAAAATAAATAACCTCCAACTTCAGCACTAATATCACGAGACACCCAACAACAATTCACTGCTAATCTTCTCCATAAACTCTAATACTGATCCTCAGCTGAACCATCGATGTCATCTGAAATATTATGAAGATTAACGGGGTGAGTTATCAACAACTCAGCAAGCAGAGAGCATATACTAGCATGTAAACATGAGCATTTATAACATTTGATAAGTAGAACAAAACATTTACTTTCGGAATGCAGAAACAAAACTTTGTACAAAAACATCAGAGCGAAACTTCCAGAAAATAAACTTATTCCCAAAAAGAAAATCCGCTGGCATTTCCAAACTGAAACATTATAATTAAATCATCTCTTAGCATCACATCGGGACAATACCATGTTTAACCCCCGTGGTAGGGTTATAAACCACCATTATATCCGTGGCTAGGCCATATTTCATGTTTCACCCCCGTGGTAGCGTTATAAACCACCATTATACCCGTGGCTGGGTCATATTCCATGTTTCACCCCCGTGGTAGGGTTATAAACCACCATTATACTCGTGCCTGAGCCATATTCCATGTTTCACCCCCGTGGTAGGGTTATAAACCACCATTATAGCCGTGGCTGAGCCTTAACAGAAACAGAACAGATTTCATTGGAAATCCGATTACAATCATATACAGAATCAGAAATTCATGCCAAGGTTTTCAGATGACACATCATATCAAAACAAAACACTGAAAAGCTTTAGATCATTCCACATGTTCGAGATAAACATAAACAAAATATTCTCATTTGTTCATAACAAAACTTCTAGATTTTTCATATTCGCTCTTTTACATAGTTCAGAAAGAAAGTGCACAAAATTAGCTCATGTCTACAAGTAACGACCCGACCCTATATTTTTTTAGGGATAAAATTTGAATAATTTTATTAAGGCTCTATTATTATTATTATTATTATTATTTCTGTCCAACCCTTGAATCCTCTTGTTAATACAACTCCTCTTGCCGGATTTTTTTCTTCTATTTTGAATTTCAAACGCGAAATCTAATCCACTCACATCACATGCACATGCACTCGCACGTCTCTTTTTTTTTTCTAGGGTTTTCTTCTAGGTTCTCAAACATATATTCATACGCATGGCAAGCCGCAAGTTCTCCTCCGTAAATCCTCCTCTCACGCATCAAACGTACGCATGCACGGCTCCTTTCTTTTCCTCCGCTTGCACGACACTGTATTTATTTATACACTCACGCACACGGAGCACCTTTCACAGACCTCCTCCCCACAGTTCGTCCACAGACTGGCCAGTTGCACCCAAGACCTTCTCCGTGTCGACCACCGTAAACCATAGAAATAACCTCACTTGCCGAGTTGGTCTGCGTCAATTTCTTCACACAGCAAACTCACGTTATCCCCACGCAAACCCAGACAACAAGCCCTCGTCGCTGCCCTCCACCATCGTCACGCAGCCAAGCCTTCACGTGCGCCACTGCACAAGCACGGCAACCACTTGCGACGCCTTTGTTTTCCACACTCAAAAACAGAGCACTGAGCTCTTCGACCGTAAGCCACAGCCCGGCCACCCTCAGCCACAGAACTCGCCGACGCCACCACTGACCACCATAGAATACATCGGATCACCCTCAGCCGCCAAGGCACGCCGTAGCAGCCACGGACGCACCACTGTTTTTGCACGTCCGAAACAGAGCATGCAGTCACCTTCTCCACAGTAGCCACCTCAAGAGGCGCCGAACCCCCTCTCCGAAGACACAGAAACCGCCGACCAGCACAACCCAGTGGCACCCAGTCGTGTCTCCGGTCCTTCCCCAGCCACCCAGTGCCGCCGTGCATCAGCTTCCTCTCTCGGTGTGCATCGCACCCTACCCGATTGCATGCATTTCCTTTCACGCATAAACCAGATCATGCAACCCGTAAACCATTCTTTTCTTTAGGTTAGTTATATTACAAAGATGCCCCTCTATTTTATTTTCCCAAAATGCCCATGTACAATATGTTATTTTTCCAAAAATATACTTGCTTATTTAAGACTAACGGGTAAGGCTATTTTAGTGTCGGGAAGTGTTTAGGTTTAGAAAATATAGACTATTTTAGTAGTTAGGTTTTTAAATAGAATCACTTGTTTAATTAGAAATTTATGCAAAATACGTGTTTATTTTTTTATAGGCGACCGATTTCGTGCCAAAAAAATAGTGGATTAGCATTGCAAGGTAAGTAGCATGATCATATCCTTACGCTTATGTACAGTGAGCTGTTTGTCTTTTTATAAAAGATATTATGCATGTATGCCCTTTATTGGAAACCCTTTTTACGTACCCAAAACATGATAAAATTATGAAAAAGTCATGATTTTATGTGAAAGATTATTCATGAAATTATTTATGAAATGCATGATTTTATGTGAAAGATTATTCATAAAATTATTTATGAAATGCATGATTTTATGTGAAGATTATTCATAAAATTATTTATAAAAGAAAAATCATGATTTTATGCAATGAAACACGTATCACGACATTTATGAAAGAATGCGATTTCGTTTGAAATCTATGATACGATATGACAAGTATGTATGTGATTTCTTTTGAAATCTATGAAATGACAAGTATGCAAGTATGATTTGATAAAATATGTAACGGCCTATGTTATGATATGAAAATGGTACCTATGTTATGGGCATATTGCATTGCCAGGTCGTGCATGCTGGTAGTGCACCCAGTATTGTCTTCCTTATGTATGGATTCCACAACCCGCGGCCACGGGCGGAATCGGAATCTTTTTAGATTCGCTAACCCTAACTCACGGGGGTCAACAGTGGGTAACGGCCTATGATAAGTGAAAGATCAGTTAATGTTCATGCTCATGATTTTTATGCATGTATTTATGAATATGCACGCTTTTCAAGACACCTTATGTTTATTTATGTTTACTGTATGATGTGTTGCTTATTGAGTATTCGACTCATTTTAGTTTGTTTTTCATGTTTTTAAACCCCCCCCAGGTGATGACATTTATGAAGATGAGACTGCAGGACAGGACTTGACTCCGGGAGACAAGGCTGAGACCTAGACAGATTTTGCTATGATTATTTCTATGGTTTAAATAAATTATTTTGATAAGCACATAAGACTTCTGTATTTCTTTTTTATAAATGCTTCTGCAGACTTTATTTTGAATTTTCAGTATTTATTGAAATTTGTTATTTTATAGAATTCTTTCGTATCTGGCGCGTTGTTAAAAAGGAAAAGCTTTTTTATATTTAAGTTTAGTAGTAGCACACTGGCTCCTCGAAAATTCTAAAATGTCTTTTCGGGAACAGGGTGTTACACTACACCAGCCATGATAGAAAATACTTTCTCTTATAGAATTTATGCATATGTAGAACAAACATCTGAGGTCGTTTTTAGATTTCTTTTCAAAAATAAATATGAATATTTTCAAAGTCAACCTCATTTCATTTCTTTTATGCAAAACTAGTATATGAACTCCGCTTACCTGACTTCTTCGTATTATCAACACCTTGAGTCGGAACTCTAGTAGTAACACCACCTAAACAAAAACATATATCCAACATTTAATAACCAATCTAGTGAGCTACTATTTATTGAGTAATAAATCAAAACGGTTCCTTCACTACTCAATAACTATCATAACAATTAAACCTGAACAACTCTCTCTTCAAACCATTCTCATTCAAAACGCAAAACAGCCACCTTTTATTAACGCTGAACCAACCATAATCACTTGCAAAACCAACAACAACAACTCCAATGATTCAAACATAATCCAAACCAAACTTCACCCCTTCAACTAAAAAATTTTCAGTGTAAGCATCACTATTTTAGTCATTCAATAATTCAAGACTTGCATAAAAATATTCAAAACAACTAGCTCAAAACACCCATCAATTTACACCAAATAATCTCAACTAATAATCCAAAACAGTCTCACAAATCCATCCAAATCATACTCCTCAACATCAAGCAACCTCCGAAGTATACACCCAGTATTGTCACAGAAAGCTCTAATGAAAATGCTAGTGGTCTACGCAAAGAAGGATTTATGAAGTTGAGTGTGTGCGTAACAGCAAGCAAAGCAGAGTGTGTGTGCGTGTGATCAAAACAGAGCAAAAACCGAAAATAGAAGAGAGACCCGCACGAGTAAAACCAGCAGAACAGGGAAAAGAAAGAAGAATAACCATAAAAGAAATAGAGAAAAGCCATAATGGAAGAAGAAATTACCAAGTTTTATTCAAAAGCCGAACGAAATTGCAGTGGAAATACAAATTGAAGATCCAAAATCTTGAGTTGAGCGCACGGTGAAGGGATGAAGAAGAGGAAAAATAGATGAGAGGAACCGATTGAAAAGTCTGCAGAAGTGAGCGAAACCGATTCTTGAGCGTGGTAAGAGATGAAAATCAACTGCTAAATTCATGGGTTGGTGCGCACGATTAGTGTTATGTGCAGAATTGCAGTGCAGATGAGAGAAACCGCGGAGAAGAAAAATAGTGCATCAGAAAAGTAAACTCACCCCAAAACGACGACGTCTGTCTCTCCACATGCTGCTCATGGGCTGGGCTTCGTGCATCCGACTAACTTCAAAGGGGCTGGGCCTAGAGCCCGGGTATTACATTCTTCCCCCCTTATAAAAATTTCATCCTCGGAATTTGTCACAAGCTATTAGGATCGTCGTCGAACAACTATGGGTACTTGACTTGCATTTCCTCTTCTAATTCCCAAGAGGCTTCACTGATAGCATAATTATTCCATACCACTTTAACCAATGGAATAGTCCGATTACGTAACACTTGTTCTTTTCTCTCTACAATCCGCACCGGCTCTTCTGTATAAGTCAGATCTTCCTGAAATTGAAGAGGCTCGTAATCAATAACGTGGGTGGGGTCGGGTACATACTTCCTCAGCATAGATATATGAAATACATTGTGTACACCTGAGTGCGGGTGGTAGGGCTACTCTGTAAGCCACTGGTCCAATCCGGTCGAGAATCTCAAATGGCCTGACGTATCTAGGGCTTAACTTGCCCTTCCTTCCAAACCTCATAACCCCTCTCATGGGTGCAATCCTCAAGAATACCTTATCCCCAACCTCAAACTCTAATTGGCGACGACGGTTATCTGCATAGCTCTTCTGTCGACTCTGAGCTGCTCTCATTCTAGCTCGAATGGTCTCAATCTTCTCTGTTGTCTTCTGTATGATTTCTGGACCCAAAATTTGTCTTTCACCCACTTCATCCCAATATAAAGGAGATCTACACTTCCTACTGTAAAGTGCTTCATAAGGTGCCATCTCAATACTAGCCTGGTAACTGTTATTATAAGCAAACTCGACCAAAGGCAAGTGTCGAATCCAAGTTCCCTTAAAATCCAGCATACAAGCTCTCAACATGTCTTCCAAAATTTGAATGGTCCTTTCCGACTGACCATCTGTCTGTGGGTGAAAAGTCGTGCTGAAATTTAACTTAGTGCCCCTGGCCTCTTGTAAACTTCGCCAAAAATTCGAAGTGAAACGGGGATCCCTATCGGACACAATGGACACTGGTACCCCATGCAACCTCATTATTTCCTGTATATATAGCTCAGCTAGTTTCTCCAACTTATAAGAAATTTTGATAGGTACAAAATGAGCTGTCTTTGTCAAACGATCTACTATCACCCAAATTGCATCTTGTCCTGTCGGTGTCCGTGGTAAGCCTGTAACAAAATCCATAGAAATATGCTCCCATTTCTACTCTGGAATCTGAAGTGGTTGCAATAACCCTGCAGGTCTTTGGTGTTCTACTTTCACCTGTTGGCAAGTTAGGCACTGCGCCACAAAATGAGCAGTCTCTCTCTTCATGCCTTCCCACCAAAAAAACTCTTTCAAATCTCGATACATTTTTGTACTACCTAGGTGAACTGTGTAAGGGGAGCGGTGCGCTTCTTCGAGGATGAGTCTTTTTATTACAACATTGTCCGGCACACAACATCTATTTCCAAACTACTTTAACACTCCATCTTCAGAAACCTTAAACTCAGGTTTATCCCCTTTTTCTACTTCTTCGATTAATCTCGCCAACTTAGAATCTTCTTTTTGAGCGAGCTTAATTCTGTCTATCAAAGCTGGTTGAACTATTAAACTGGCTATCAATGCCTGCTGGTCACCCACAACCACTTCAATAGTGGCTCTTTCCAAGTCCATTAATAAGTGGGGCTGAGTGGTAAGAGTTGCCATTACTGGTCCCACTGGCTTCCTGCCAAGTGCATCAGCTACAACATTAGCTTTGCCTGGATGATAGTTAATGTTGCAGTCATAATCCTTGACTAGTTCGAGCCATCTCCTCTGTCTCATATTCAGTTCTTTCTGAGTGAAAAAGTACTTCAAACTCTTGTGATCCGTGTAGATTTCGCACCTTTCACCATATAAATAATGTCTCCAGATTTTAAGTGCAAAGACAACGGCGGCCAACTCCAAATCATGTGTGGGGTAATTTTGCTCATATGTTTTCAATTGCCAAGAAGCGTAAGCTATTACTTTCCCATGCTGCATCAAAACACACCCCAAACCCGTGAAGCGTCACTATAAACCACAAATCCTCCTCTTTCGCTAGGGACTGTCAGAACTGGAGCTGTCACCAATCTATTCTTCAGTTCCTGAAAGCTTTCCTCACATTTTTCAGTCCATACATACTTGTTGTTCTTCCTAGTAAGGGCGGTAAGGGGAACTGCTATTTTTGAGAAATTGTCTATAAATCAACGATAATAACCAGCCAAACCCATGAAACTCCTAACTTCATGCACATTGGTTGGTTGAGTCCAGCTAACTATTGCTTCAATTTTCCCGGGGTCTACTGAAATACCATCCTTGGAGACTACATGTCCCAAAAATGCAATAGACTCAAGCCAAAATTCACACTTCTTCAACTTGGCAAATAATTTCTTATCCCTGAGTGTCCCTAGTACTTGTCTCAGATGGTCTTAGTGTTCAGCTTTGCTCTTGGAGTAGATTAATATATCGTCAATAAACACCACTACAAATTTATCTAAGAACTCATGCAATACCCAATTCATCAAGTCCATAAATACTGCTGGAGCGTTGGTTAAACCAAAAGGCATGACTAAAAATTCATAATGGTCGTACCTAGTCCTGAAAGCTGTCTTAGGCACATCCTCCACCTTGATTTTTAGTTGATGATAACCCGATTTGAGATCAATTTTAGAGAACACCTGCGCACCTTGCAACTGATCAAATAAATCATCGATGCGGGGCAACGGATATTTATTCTTTATGGTCACTCGATTCAGTTCCCTGTAGTCTATACACATCCTCATTGTCCCATCCTTCTTCTTCACAAACAAAACTGGAGCTCCCCAAGGTGACACACTAGGTCTGATGAAACCTTTGTCTAATAAGTCTTGCAATTGTTCTTTGAGCTCGGCTAACTCTAATGGCGCCATTCGATAAGGGGTCTTGGAAAGAGGCGTCGTGCCTGGGGTTAATTCAATAGCAAACTCTACCTCCCGCTCAGGCAGTAATCCAGACAAGTCTTCAGGAAAAACTTCCGGATATTCCCTCACAATAGGAATTTCCTCAAGTTTCAATTCTTCCTTTGGTTCATCCACCACAAAAGCCAAATACCCTTGACACCCATCACGTAATAACTTGTCAACATGAAAAGCAGAAATAACTGATAGAGGGGTACGTACCCTGGAACCCAAAAACCGAAGTTCCTCTTCTTCCGGAAACTTGAACACCACTTCCCTTTTAAAACAATCAATACTAGCATAACTGGAAGCTAACCAATCCATCCCCAAAATCACATCAAACCCAATCATAGGAAAGACTATCAGGTTAGCTGGCATTTCCTTCCCACTAATAGTTATTGGACACTTGAGTATAATCTTGTTACAAGTCACTATATCACCAGTTGGGGTAGAGACCCTCAAATTGTAGTCCATCTCATTAGCAACAATGGGGCACAACTTAACATAATCCATTGAAATAAAGGAGTGGGTAGCCCCCGAGTCAAATAAAACAATAGCCTTATTGAGGAATAAGGGAACAATTCTTGGTTACGTCATATAATCCAAAGAGATAATAAAATAAATAATCCTTAATTCTCAACATAAAAAAAAAAATGTTAAGGGACGGTCAGAAAATTATACCTGTGATGACATCATCCTTGTCCTCATCTTCTCTCGGTGTCAAAGCAAACACCCGTGTTGGTACAGTCCTCCGCTAATTGTTGCCTTGGTTCTTTGGCCTAAAGTTTTGAGCTGGGTTGGGCCTTCTGTTGTTCACCGCAAACAATGGACATTCTCTAATGAAATGCCCATCCTTATCGCATTCGAAACATGATCCCACTTCCTTTCTGCACTCTCCATGGTGTATGCGATCACAGAACTTACAGGGGTTAGAGGTATGATTTCCTTGTATCTGTCTCTGACTTGAACTGCTCCCCTCATTTCTCTTTTTCCATTGCTCTTGATCCGAACTAGGGAACCCTTGTGGAGCAGCTCTCTTCCTCTGTTCTTGCAATTCAGCACCCCTATTGAGATTCTGCTCAACTAGCATCGCCTTGTGTACTAATTCTGAAAAATTCTGAATCTGTAGTATCATCACCCGTTCATAAATCCTATAGTTCAAACCTTCCTCAAACTTCCTAGTCTTTTTCTCCTCATCAGGAATCAAGTATGCGGTGAAACGTGATAATTCCGCAAACCTTGCAGCATACTGGCGCACAGTCATGGTCCCTTGCACCAAGTTAGTGAACTCACGAGCTCTTGCTTCCCTATCAGCCTTAGGGAAAAATCGATCAAAGAAATTCTGCTTGAATTGAACCCAAACAATTAACCCAGTCCCCTTAATTTCCCTTATAACTTTCTCAGAATTCCACCATCTCTTTGCTTCTCCAGATAGTTTGAAAGCTGCGAACCTGACTTTTTGCTAATCGGTGCACTCCAAAACACCAAATATTTCTTCAATGTCTTGTATCCAATCTTCCGCAACGTTCGCATCGCCTCTTCCATCAAAGATGGGAGGATGCGTTTGATTCAATTGTTCAAACGTGCAACCCCCACCGTTGTCGTTTTCGTTCAAATCTTCAAGGGTTCGAACTCGACGACGAGCAGCCATCCTGAAAGTTTAAACTTGGTGAAACGTTCTAACGTAATAGTAAACGAAAATACCGAGTAAATAGAATAAAATAAGAAGATAAATAAAATATGCATATAAGCACATATACATATATATATCAGCTAACTATGTAAGTCCGACATCACTTAATACACACGTATATCACTAGAATTTATAACTTCAAGTTCCAAATTCAATTCCTAACATCAATCAAATCTAAAACCTCAAATCCCATCAAAATCAATCATAAGGTTCTTGGAACTCAAACTTAAATATCTACATGACCATCCTTATAATCCTCCAGTTCCTATATTTTCACATCTTATGAACCCACAAATATCTAAACTTCCAAGGTCTACAATATGCAGAATTCAAACCTGGCTCTGATACCAACTGTAACGGCCCGTCCCCAAGGGTCCGGAGAGTTAGCTCATAAAACCTGATAATCAACTCTAACAACGCTAGAGTACTTCCAAAATCAAAGATATATATATTTTCCAAACTATCAATCAACGTAAATACTTAAAATTAAATAAACCACATAGACTCATTTATCCAATTTTCAATCCAACAACCCAAATAAAAATCAACTCTTCTTCATGTCTTAAATAACAACTAGAAATAATATAACATTAACATAAGTCTCCATAAACGGTCTAAATCCATTGAAGCAAACTTAAGAAAAATAAATAACCTCCAACATCAACACTAATATCACGAGATACCCAACAACAATTCACTGCTAATCTTTTCCATAAACTCTAATACTGATCCTTAGCTGAACCATCGATGTCATCTGAAATATTATGAAGATTAACAGGGTGAGTTATCAACAACTTAACAAGCAGAGAGCATATACTAGCATGTAAACATGAGCATTTATAACATTTGATAAGTAGAACAAAACATTTACTTTCGGAATGCAGAAACAAAACTTTATACAAAAACATTAGAGCGAAACTTCCAGAAAATAAACTTATTCCCAAAAAGAAAATCAGTTGGCATTTCCAAACTGAAACATTATAATTAAATCATCTCTTAGCATCACATCGGGACAATACTATGTTTAACCCCCGTGGTAAGGTTATAAACCACCATTATACCCGTGGCTAGGCCATATTCCATGTTTCACCCCCGTGGTAGGGTTATAAACCACCATTATACCCGTGGCTGGGCCATATTCTATGTTTCACCCCCGTGGTAGGGTTATAAACCACCATTATACCCGTGGTTGGGCCATATTCCATGTTTCACCCTCGTGGTAGGATTATAAACCACCATTATACCCGTGGCTAGGCCTTAACAGAAATAGAACAGATTTCATCGGAAATCCGATTACAATCATATACAGAATCAAAACATCATGCCAAGGTTTTCAGATGACATATCATATCAAAACAAAACACTGAAAAGGTTTAGATCATTCCACATGTTCGAGATAAACATAAACAAAATATTCTCATTTGTTCATAACAAAACTTCTAGATTTTTCATATTCGCTCTTTTACATAGTTCAGAAAGAAAGTGCACAAAATTAGCTCATGTCTACACCAGTCATGATAGAAAATACTTTCTCTTATAGAATTTATGCATATGCAGAACAAACATCTGAGGTCATTTTTAGATTTCTTTTCAAAAATAAATATGAATATTTTCAAAGTCAACCTCATTTCATTTCTTTTATACAAAACTAGTATATGAACCCCGCTTACCTGACTTCTTCGTATTATTAACACCTTGAATCGGAACTCTAGTGGTAACACCACCTAAACAAAAACATATATCCAACATTTAATAACCAATCTAGTGAGCTACTATTTATTGAGTAATAAATCAAAACGGTTCCTTCACAACTCAATAACTATCATAACAATTAAATCCGAACAACTCTCTCTTCAAACCATTCGCATTCAAAACCCAAAACAGCCACCTTTTATTAACGTTGAACCAACCATACTTACTTCCAAAACCAACAACAACAACTCCAATGATTCAAACATAATCCAAACCAAACTTCACCCCTTAAACTAAAAATTTTCAGTGTAAGCATCACTATTTTAGTCATTCAATAATTCAAGACTTGCATAAAAATATCCAAAACAACTAGCTCAAAACACCCATCAATTTACACCAAATAATCTCTATTATTAATCCAAAACAGTCTCACAAATCCATCCAAAATCATACTCCTCAACATCAATCAACCTCCGAAGTATACACCCAATATTGTCATAGAAAACTCTAATGAAAATGCTAGTG